>NW_006159986.1:573139-628666 GCF_000334495.1 Tupaia belangeri chinensis | reverse complement strand
ACAGGGCTTAACTGTGGGGCCGTCCCCACAGCTTTTTTTAAAAAACAAAAATTTATTATGGCTAACATCCCTTGAAATAAATGAGACATAAACTAGGTCTTCCAAACTTTTGTTTCTTCAGTTATTTTAATTAGCATATTATTTGCTAAAATGGTATTTAATGTGTCTATTGCTGTGCTGATGTCATTTACACCTTATTTGCTAGCATTCAGCTTCTTAAATGTTAATAAATTATTAGCAGGTAACATTTAATTTGTTAAATATTTCATTGCATTTTCTTTTCAAGACATTTTACTATAGAGATATAAAGCACAAAGGCCATAGAAGCCTGCTCGGAATTTACAGTCAAAAAGAAGGGATTAGAGTACTTCCAGATTTCTAAAGCCTAAATGACTTTCATTGATTCAGCAATTTCTAGGCACTGTGTTGGTTGCTGACTATATTATAGTGAACTGAACAGCCAAGGTCCCTTTCCTCTCAGGGTTTATAGTCTGATAGAGAAAGAACACAGCAGCCTAGAATTTGTGTTCTGAACTTTGGGATGCTTTGAAGTTTCATAGGAAAAGGAACAGTACATCCAATTAAGGAGACTGGGAAATGCTTCATGGAATAGGTAGTATATATGTGAACATTTATCTATTTCTACTGACAGTGGCAGATTTGATTACACAGATGCCCTGGAGAAAACAGCATGGACAAAAAGCAAGAGTCTGAAGAAAGGCAAATGGTTTTTAAGTTCTATTTTAGTTCTATTTTCCTCCTATTGATTATACTTTATTGTATATCATTAAATCAAAGAGACCATTAATTATAAAATACACCATTATTTTTTATGCCACACAAAGTACTGCTGGTTTTTTTATTATTTTTTTTTTGAGAGAGATTTTTTGCTATAGGGTCACCAGAAAGACAGAGACAGAGAGAGAGAAAGTGAGAAATCACCCCCCAGGGAGGATGGCCATACCCCAGTCCGTTCTCCATTCTCCTCTTGGGATCTTGGGCACGCAGGCACATGCGCCTTGTTGGAGTTTAAGCTGCCAGGTCTGGGACTGGAACCGTGGTCTACTCCATGGGAGTCAAGCAACATAGCCACTATGCCAACTGCTGGTCCCAATACTTCTGCTCTTTTAAAGAATTATTTTATTGAGAGAGAGAGAGAAGAAGAGAGAGCTAGAGAAAGTGAGAAAGCAAGCCATGAGGTCCAGAACTAGAACGGTGGTTGGCCACGTGAGAGTCCAGCGCCCTTAACCACTGCGACACCTATTGGCCCCTGGTTTTTTTTTTTTTTATTTCTTTCTTAAGAGAGATTTTTGCTATCAGGCGTGTATGCTCACTGGAAAGACAGAGACTGAGAGACAGAAGGTGAGAAATCACCCCTCAGGGGGAATGGACATGCCTCAATCCCCTCTCGATTCTCCTCTCAGGATCTTGGGTACACACATACACAAGCCCGGCATGAGTTTTAAGCTACCAGGTCTGGGACTCAAACCACCGTTGGCTATGGGGAGTCCAGCAACGTAAACTTTACGCCATCTGCTGGTCCCAGTGCTTCTGATTTTAATTGTAAGATGTGTCCACATTTCAGAAATGTGAAGATAATGAAAAAAGTTTTAAAAAAATTTTATTTAACTGAAGTAAAAAAACATAGCATAAAAGTTATCTTCATATGTTTATAAAATAATTATATAATTTTATATATTATTATTATTTTAAAATTTGCTGTAAGGCACATGCACTCACCAGAGAGAGACAGACAGACAGAGGGAAAGATAAAAGAAGCCACCAGGTCCGGGACTCGAACTATAGTTAGCCATGTGGTAGTCTGTCATCTAAACCATCACACTATCTGCTGGGCCCACCCTTTCATGTGTTTCTAAGTGTACATTTCAGTGAACTTCAGAACTTTTAATCTTGCAAGACAAAAGTTGTTAGTATTATTTTGCTATAGGGTGCATGTGCTTACCTGAGAGAGACAGAGAAACAGAAAGTGAGAAATCACCCCTCTTCCCAGGGGATGTGGCCATACAGCAGTCCTTTCTCCTCCATTCTTTTCTCAGGGTTTTGGGTGTGCATGCATATGGGTCCAGGACTTTCAAGCCTCTGGGTTTAGTACTCAACCCATGGAGTCAGCCATGTGACATCCATCTGCCTTAACCTCCACACAACCTGCTGATCCAAAACAAAAGTTATCTTTTAAAATAAAAATAGTAACTTTAACTGCATTATCACAGGCCCAAATTAAAAATAGCTTAAATATGATAGAAGTAGTTTATTTTCTTTGGAGCAGTAGGTGGTGTGGCGGTTCAGGTACTGGATCCCACATGGTTGACCACAGTTTGAATCCTGGACCTAGCGGCTTGAAAAATCACAATAGGCATGTGTGCCCAAGATCCCAAATGGAGGGGTAGGGATTGCAACACGGTCATCTCCCTTGGGGTGTGATTTCTCACTTTTCCTCTCTGTGTCTGTATCTGTCTCTCTCAGGTGAGTGCATGCCCCTTATGGCAAAAATCTAACAACAAAAAAAGTTAATTTTTCTCTCATAAATTTCAGATGCACCTGTAGACTTTTTCTAGTTTTCTTTGTAACTGTGGTGTTTAGCTTCAGGATACAAAATGGAATTCTTGTCATTCTAACCACAATCTAAACAGAATTGAGAAAGGAGAGGGGCCAACAAGTGGTATGGTGGTTAAGGCACTGGATCCCACATGGCTGACTCTGTAGTTCAGTTCCCAGAGCCAGCAGCCTGAAAAAAACAACACTGGGCACATGTTGCATGCGTACCCAAAATCCCAAGAAAAGAATAGTGGAGAAAGGATTGTGGCATGGCCATCCCCTCATAGGGATGATTTCTTTTATTTATTTATTTTTTTTTGAGAGGTTTTCGCTATAGGGCGTGTGCACTCGCCAGACAGACAGAGATGTAGAGACAGAAAGCGAGAAATCACCCCCCAGGGGGGATGGTCACGTCGCAATCCGTTCTCCTCCATTCTCCTCTTGGGATCTTGGGCACACACGCACACGAGCCCGGCGTGAGTTCTAAGCCACCGGGTCTGGGATGCGAACCGCGGTCGACTACGTGGGAATCCAGCGACATAGCCATTACGCTAACTGCTGGTTCCCATCATAGGGATGATTTCTCACTTTACCTCTGTCTGTCTTATTGGTGTGTGCACATGCCCTATGACAAAATAATCTGAAAACAAAAACAAAACAAAAAAAAATTGAGGAAAGAAAAGGATGTACTCTATGGATACTCCTGAAATGATAAATATTACCTTTTATTTATTTATTTATTTTAGAGAGATTTTTGCCATAAGGCACGTGTGCTTGCCAGAGAGACAGAGACAGACAGAAAGCGAGAAATCACCCCCCAGAGGGTGTTGCTGGTCCCAACACCCGTCATGAATTTTAAGCCACCAGGCCCGAGTCTTGAACCACAGTTAACTATGTGGGAGTCCAGCAACATAATCACTACGCCATCCACTGGTCCCAAAAAACCTGAATATTTTTATGGTGTATTTCTTCTCAGAAAAAAAAAAGTGAGAGAGAAAGAGGAGAGAGAGAGAGACTTACATAACCCCAGCAGGATCTTCATTCTTCATGCCAGCCAGGATCGTGGGCACAAGTGTGTGTGTGTGCCTCAGGTGTTTAGGGAGACCTCAGGACCTAGCATCTTCCCATGTATGTGTGGTTGCCTTACTGGTGTGCCACCATCTTGCCCCAACACTCCTTATGCTTTCACATGAGAAATCTAAAGTTTGGATTCAACTGAAATAGTAGATACCTAAAATTGATACATTCTTCTGTGAAACTTTTTTTTTTTTAAATAAATAATGTGAATGGGAGCAAAAACTACTGGATTTTCTAGAAAACTTCTCATGTTATTGTGTGTCTTCTAGGCATATTTTCTAATCCTGTGTTTTACCACTTCAAACAAAAGTATTCTGTTCATGCTCTAATGCTGTGATTTCTTAGAGCCCAGAGATCCTCAATCTACTTTATGTCGTTCATAGGGTGTATCAGTATAATGTGGAGGTCTTGTTAAAATACAGATTACTCCTCTTTTCTATTCTTCCGGTATCCTGATTCTGTAGGTCAGGGATGTAGCATAAGAATTTGCGTATCTATAAAGGCCTGGTTGATGCTGCTGCTATTAGATAGGAGACCACATTGTGTGAAACGGTGATCAGTCCTTTCTTATAAATTTGGAGTTGGATAGAAGGAAGGGGAAGGAAATACAATCTTTTTTTTTTTTTTGGAGAGGTTTTTGCTATAGGGCGCGTGCGCTCGCCAGACAGAGAGACATAGAGATAGAAAGCAAGAAATCACCCCCCAGGGGGGATGGTCACGCCGCAATCCCTTTTCCTCCATTCTCCTCTCGGGATCTTGGGCACGCGCACACACACACGCGCCTGGCAAGAGTTCTAAGCCACCGGGTCTGGGACACGAACTGCGGTCAACTACGTGGGAGTCCAGCAACATAGCCATTACGCTAACTGCTGGTTCCCAGGAAATACAATCTTGACAGATGTCCTGTGTATAGGGTATTGCCCAGATCTTCCCAGGGCACTGTCTATTCCTTTTTCCTGTTATATACCTTCATATTTCTTTCTTTCTTTCTTTTTTTTTTTTTAATTTTTTTCCCAGTTCCCAAAGGCTTTATTGGTACATACACTTTAGAAAAGAATGATTGATCCTAGGGTCGAGTTAGTGAAATGACGAGCTGTGTCCAGGGACCCATCAAGCAGAGCCGCAGGGGCTGGCTGCTGTTTTTGTCCCCTCATTCGTAGACCCAGTCATGAGCACAAGACTTGTAGTCAACCAATTCCTCAGGCTTAAACCCCAGGCTGATTTCTTTTTCAGCGCTTTTTACTAAATCACTGCCATAAATGATATTTTTGCCCACTTGAATACAGAAGTCCCCACGAATGGTGCCTGGATTCAACTCTGCTGGATTAGTCTCCCCAAGCATCACTCGACCTGTCTTCACCACATTCAGGCCCTCCCAGACCATGGCCAGTACTGGCCCAGAGTTCATGTTCTTGACCAACCCTGGGAAGAATGGGTGGTCCTTCAGGTCAGTGTTGACTATATGGGAGTCCAGCGACATAGCCATTACGCCAACTGCTAGTCCCACCTATAGCATTTTTTTAAAAAATTACATTACAGTGTATATTCAAGTCAGCCAGAATGCCTCATTGGGTGAGGTGTGTGGCATTTATTAAAATACTTTTGAGTATACAAGATAAAAAAACTTAGCATTTCTAATATAAAAATAACTGTTTTACTTTTTGTAGATTTGAGTTGGGCATGGTCATAGTAGATTAGGTGTTCAGTGATATTATTTTGCATTTATAGACTTCTTTTTTTCTCCCAGAACTCTCAAGCTAAAGATTTGTGTTGTTTGCTATCCAATTTTGAAAACTCCTTCAGAACGCAATCTTTGATACTTGAGCTATATTTCCAAGATGTTATTAATATAATTAAGTCTTGATTATTTAGTGTTTATTTATTTTAGATTTTTGCCATAGGAGGGTGCATGTGCTTGCTGCAAAGAGGCAGAGAGAAAGGGAAAGTGTGAAAGCACTCCCCAGGGACAATGGCCATGCTGCATTCCCTTCTCCACTCTCCTTCTGTGATTTTGGGCACACATGCACATAGACCAAACTTGATTTTCAAGCTGCTGGGCCCAGGATTCAAATTGCAGTTGGCCTCATGGGAGTCTAGTGCTTTAACCGTCACACCACCTGCTGGCCCCTATTAGTTTGCTTTTAAGTATATTATGATTTCATGTACTCTTACCTAGTGTGCCAGAGAAAAATGACCATAATGGTGTAGTGTCTTAGAAACCATGTTATCTGAGAAACCATGAAGAACCTGAACTTGTCTAGGAGGAAATATGATTTAATTTTGAATCACTTACTTTATAGAAGAGAGTGTTTTTTAAAAATTATTTTATTTTTAATTTTACCAGAGAAACAAAGAGGAGGGAAAGCGAGAAAGCAAGCCACCAGGTCTAGGACTCGAACTGTGGTCAGCCATGTGGGAGTCCAGTGCCTCAACCACCATGCCACTTGCCAACCCTGAGATTGGGCTCTTAAAAAATAGCTTCCACTGGGACCAGCAGTTAGCATAATGGCTATGTCACTGAACTCCCATGTAGTCAACCGTGGTTTGAGTCCCAAACCTGGTGGCTTAAACTCACACCTAGGGTCGAGTTAGTGAAATGACGAGCTGTGTCCAGGGACCCATCAAGCAGAGCCGCAGGGGCTGGCTGCTGTTTTTGTCCCCTCATTCGTAGACCCAGTCATGAGCACAAGACTTGTAGTCAACCAATTCCTCAGGCTTAAACCCCAGGCTGATTTCTTTTTCAGCGCTTTTTACTAAATCACTGCCATAAATGATATTTTTGCCCACTTGAATACAGAAGTCCCCACGAATGGTGCCTGGATTCAACTCTGCTGGATTAGTCTCCCCAAGCATCACTCGACCTGTCTTCACCACATTCAGGCCCTCCCAGACCATGGCCAGTACTGGCCCAGCGCTCATGTTCCTGACCCCCACATTCAGGCCCTCCCAGACCATGGCCAGTACTGGCCCAGAGTTCATGTTCTTGACCAACCCTGGGAAGAATGGGTGGTCCTTCAGGTCAGTGTTGACTATATGGGAGTCCAGCGACATAGCCATTACGCCAACTGCTAGTCCCACCTATAGCATTTTTTTAAAAAATTACATTACAGTGTATATTCAAGTCAGCCAGAATGCCTCATTGGGTGAGGTGTGTGGCATTTATTAAAATACTTTTGAGTATACAAGATAAAAAAACTTAGCATTTCTAATATAAAAATAACTGTTTTACTTTTTGTAGATTTGAGTTGGGCATGGTCATAGTAGATTAGGTGTTCAGTGATATTATTTTGCATTTATAGACTTCTTTTTTTCTCCCAGAACTCTCAAGCTAAAGATTTGTGTTGTTTGCTATCCAATTTTGAAAACTCCTTCAGAACGCAATCTTTGATACTTGAGCTATATTTCCAAGATGTTATTAATATAATTAAGTCTTGATTATTTAGTGTTTATTTATTTTAGATTTTTGCCATAGGAGGGTGCATGTGCTTGCTGCAAAGAGGCAGAGAGAAAGGGAAAGTGTGAAAGCACTCCCCAGGGACAATGGCCATGCTGCATTCCCTTCTCCACTCTCCTTCTGGGATTTTGGGCACACATGCACATAGACCAAACTTGATTTTCAAGCTGCTGGGCCCAGGATTCAAATTGCAGTTGGCCTCATGGGAGTCTAGTGCTTTAACCGTCACACCACCTGCTGGCCCCTATTAGTTTGCTTTTAAGTATATTATGATTTCATGTACTCTTACCTAGTGTGCCAGAGAAAAATGACCATAATGGTGTAGTGTCTTAGAAACCATGTTATCTGAGAAACCATGAAGAACCTGAACTTGTCTAGGAGGAAATATGATTTAATTTTGAATCACTTACTTTATAGAAGAGAGTGTTTTTTAAAAATTATTTTATTTTTAATTTTACCAGAGAAACAAAGAGGAGGGAAAGCGAGAAAGCAAGCCACCAGGTCTAGGACTCGAACTGTGGTCAGCCATGTGGGAGTCCAGTGCCTCAACCACCATGCCACTTGCCAACCCTGAGATTGGGCTCTTAAAAAATAGCTTCCACTGGGACCAGCAGTTAGCATAATGGCTATGTCACTGAACTCCCATGTAGTCAACCGTGGTTTGAGTCCCAAACCTGGTGGCTTAAACTCACACCAGATGCATCTGTGTGCCTGCCCAGGATCCCAAGAGGAGAATGGAGGAGAAGGGATTGCGGCGTTGCCATTCCCCCTGGGGGTTATTTCTCGCTTTCTGTCTCTCTGTCTCTCTCTGTCTTTCTGGCAAGCACACACGCCCTATAGCAAAAAACTCCCCCCCCCCAAAAAAAAAGCTTCCACTAATGATTAGAAATTACAGAAAAACAAATTATTCTTTGATGTAGAATAACCTAAAATTATGTAATTGTCAGTCAGTAGCATTACTTCCGTAGTCTCGCACTGTAAATTGCTAATGATCCAACGTCATATTGACAAATATTGTGCTTTTTAAAAAGTCCTTGTGGCCAGCAGGTGACATAGTGGTTAAGATGCTGGATTCTCACATGGCCAACCTGGTTTGAATCCTGGTGGTGGCCTGAAAATCATGCTGGGCTCATGTACATGTTCACCCCAAATCCTGAGAGGAGAATGGAGAAGGGATTGCAGGATGCCCATTTCCCCTGGGGGGTGATTTCTTGCTCTCTGTCTCTCCAAGTGAGCACGTGCTCCCTCTAGCAAAACAAAACAAAACAAAACAAAACAAAACAAAACACCTCTTAAAAAAAGATTAAAAACAGGGACCAGCAGTTGACGTAATGGCTATGTTGCTGGACTCCCATGAAATTGACTGTGGTTCAAGTCCTGGACCTGGCGGCTTAAACTCACGCCAGGCGTGTTTGTGTGCGTGCCCAAGATCCCAAGAGGAGAATAAAGGAGAAGGGATTGTGGCATGGCCATCCCCTTGGGGGGTGATTCTTTGCTTACTTTTGCTCTGTATTTCTGGCGAGCGCATGCACCCTGTAGCAAAAACCTCTCCAAAAAAAAGATTAAAGACATTAATATATGAAAAACACTTAAAACAGTACCTGGCACATATATGCTTTAATTCTTAAAACAGTTGTGTAAACTAACCAGTCTTAAAACCAGTAAATCGGGAGGCAACAGGACTGATAAAATTTCCAGCTAAACTGAAGTCTTTGTTCTTCAGTGTGTTGTTATAATGCCTCCTTGAGAGAGCATTTAAAATGCTGAAATAATTAATTGTTATATAAAATTTCAACTATTACTAACCTTGAGAATGTTAGTATGTAAAACCAGAGCATGAAAAATATGACAGAAAGTCAAAGCATGTCTGGGGAATGTGTTAAAATATTAAATAAAAAAAGCACAACTGTGAAAACTTTGTCAGTTAGTGACTATTAATGTAAGTCTCATGAAATGGCACCCAGACTTTAAAAACAATCACATAACGGCATTTAATATCTTAATTGAAAACTAATTTTAAACTGAGAGTCTCTGTTATGAGCAGCTGTGAGGATTGTAATGCTATTAGGCTCCTTTCTTACTTCATTAACCATGCTACTTGTTTTTCTTCTCTTCCTGCAAAAATGACTCCTAAATTCAAGGAGTTTGAAAAATTGCCACAGCTTTTGGCATGTAGAAGAAATATGTGCCTTTCTCATCTTTCCCCAAGTTAACTGTTGTGTTCCTATAAGATAATTGATTTCAAAATAAACAATGTAAGAAAGATTATCTATCATAAAACAAATGATGTGCTGTTCATGTAACTTCTTTATGTAGTAAATGGATTAACAAGTATATTTGAAGGGCCTGCAGGTGGCTCAGTGGTTAAGGCACTCAACTCCCATATGGTCAACCATGGTTCAAGTCCCAGACTCAGTGGCTTGAAACTCACAGTGGTTGTATGTGGATGGATGCCCAAAATCCTGAGAGGAGACTGGAGAAAAGGGATTGTGGGGTGGCCTTCCCCCTGGGGAGTGATTTCCTTCTTTCTTTCTTTCTGTCTGTCTGTCTGTCTGTCTGTCTTTCCAGTGAACGGGACATACCTTATAACAAAAATCTCTGAAAATAAAAAAAAGATTCAAGAACAGGAACATCTTACTAATAACCCTGTACTTGCACTATATCAGAATTTTACTGATGGTAAAGTTAAAACACCTGAAGAAGAAAATTTTATCGTTCATGAAAATCATTGTTCTATTTCAAAAATGTAAATACAGAACAACTTTTGGATGCTATTCTTTTTCTCTAAAGAAAGGGAACAAATTAAATGCTTCAAAGACACTTTTCAGCTTAAAATGTCTCAGAAAACACATGACTTTGGCTTATAATACCCACTATATTTTTTTACCTCTTTCCTAAAGGATCGTCTCTACTGAATTGGACATAATAAGATTTTAAGTAACACTGACACAATGATTTTATTTTTGCATATGTTCTCAAATAGTGATGAAGCTGTCATCAATAAAAAACTTCCCAAAGAACTCCTATTACGGTAAGTCTGAATGCTAATTTTATGGGTTTTTTTGGTATGTATATCATCATATTTACCTATTTAAAACTTTTTAGAGCTATTGATAATTTCCATATAGATATAATATCTGTGTTGTCTGAATTTAAAAATTTATAGATTTTTTTAAAGTTATTTCATTCCATTTGTTATTAATTTTTAATTTGAACAGAAAGAGGGTGAGAGAGAATGGGAAAGCGAGAAAGGAAGCCACCAGGTCTGGGACTTGAACCACAGTCGGCCATGTGGGAGTCCAGCACCTCATCCACCATACCTAACCTGCTGGCCCCATTCTAGATATGGATCAAGATACTTAAGATTAATTTAGTAGTAATTTTTTTCACTTCTAACTTGGACCTATTAATGATTTTGTTTACTAATTTTTCCCTTTCTCCTATTCCTTCTTTTTTTTTTAATTAGCAATAATCGCGTCTTGGATAAACCTCATTGGCTATACTGCCATTGCGCAAAGCTTCTTATTTTTTTTTTAAGAATTTTATCTATCTATCTATCTATCTATCTATTTATTTATTTTAATTTGACCAGAGAGGGATGAGTGTGTGTATGTGAGAGAAAGAGAGAGAAAATGAGAAAACAAGTTGCTAGGTTCGGGACCTAAGCCATGTTCAGCTATGTGGAAGTCCCAGCGCCTCCAGCCACCTGCTACCTGCTGGTCCCCTCTTTGTCCTATTCTTATACATAATGTAAAAGAGGCAGCATTTTTTTTTTATCTTATTATCTTGAGTCTTTTGAGGAATGATTCTTTTTTTTTTTTTAAATTTGCTATAGGATATGTGTGCTATCCAGAGAGACTGGGAGAAAGTGAAAAAGCACCTGTCATGGGGCATAGTCATGCCACACTCCCTTCTCCTCCATTTTCCTTTCCTTTTGAGATTTTGGGTACACATGCTCATGTGCCCACTGTGCCTACCATGCCCACCATGTTTTGTAAGCCACTGGGTCCAGGACTTGAACCTCACAGTTGCTGTGTGTGATGGGCTTATTTTTTATTTTTTTTTGGAGAGGTTTTCGCTATAGGGCGCATGCGCTCGCCAGACAGACAGAGAGAGACAGAGAGACAGAAAGTGAGAAATCAGCCCCCAGAGGGGATGGTCACGCCGCAATCCCTTCTCCTCCATTCTCCTCTCGGGATCTTGGGCATCCATGCACATGCGCCCGGCGTGAGTTTTAAGCCACCGGGTCCGGAACACGAACCGTGGTAGACTACGTGGGAATCCAGCGACATAGCCATTATGCTAACTGCTGGTTCCCCATGGGCTGATCTTAAGAGTGATACTAATCTATCTTTACCCCACACTCTTCGTCCCCAATATCAAAATATGCTCATAGGGGCCAGTGAGTGACATGGTGGTTAAGGTGCTGGATTCTCACGTGACTGACCGTGAATTGAGTCCCAGACCTGGTACTAGAAAATCAGACCAGGTATATGTGTGTGCATGCCCAAAATCCCAGGAGGACAATGGAAGCAAGGGGATTACAGCATTGTCATCCCCTACTGAGGGCTGATTTCTCACCACCTCTCTCTCTGGCAAACACACATGCCCTATGGCAAAAACCTTAAAAAATAAAATAATAATGCCAGGACCAACAGTTGGCGTAATAGCCAACTGTTGGGTTGGACTCCCAAGTAGTCGACCGTGGTTCAAGTCCCAGACCTGGTGGCTTAAACTCACCCCGGGCGTGTGTGCATGCATGCCCAAGATCCTGAGAGGAGAATGAAGGAGAAAGGATTGCAGTGTGGCCATGCCCCCGGGGGGTGATTTCTCACTTTCTGCCTCAATGTCTGTCTCTATCTTTCTGGCGAGTGCATGCACTCTATAGCAAAAACCTCTCCAAAAAAAAAACCTGTAGGGACCAGTAGATCATGTAATGATTACATCTTTTGACTCCCACCACGTAGTTGACTGTGGTTCAAGTCCCAGGCCTGGCAGCTTAAAACCCATGCTGAGCACGTGGGCATACATGCCCAAAATCCTGAGAAGAGAATGGAGGAGAAGGAGTTGCAGCATGGCCATCCCCCCTGGGGTGCCTTCTCTCTTTCCGTCTGTCTGTCTCTTTCTGTCTCTCTAGCAAGTACATGCATCCTATAGCAAAAATCTCTCTCTTAAAAAATATGCCCATAAAGTGACTTATATTTGGAATTATAGCCCTTTATTTTATTTATTTATTTTATTGGATTTTTGTTATAGACCACACGCACTTATTGGAAAGACAGTGAGAGAAGGAAAGTGAGAAATCAACCCCAAGGGGGAATGCTATGCTGCGGTCGCTTTTCCTCCATTCGCTTCTTGAGATTCTGAGCACACATGCACATATGTCTGGTGTGTTTTTCAAGCCACCAGCTCCAGGAATTAAACCATGGAGTGGGCCATGTTAGATCTAGCTCCTTAACTACTATACCACCTGCTGGCCCTGTAGCCCTTTATTTTGAAATTTTTTAAAGAAATAAAAGTTAATGTGAAACTGCCCTTGCCTATAACATATTTTTATGATTTTACTGCTTTTATTGTTAATATATAAATCTATATTAGGGTATTATTCATAACATAAAATATACAACCCCCAATTTACAAACATCTTACTCAGGAATACCTGAGGGGAAATGGACATGAAAGGAGTTATTTTCAGAGCCCCTGTTTTGAGCACTTAGTCATAACATAGTTTTTGTTCATTTACATAGAAAATCATGAGTGAGAAAGAAAGGTACAGGGGACCAGCTGTTGGCGTAATGGCTATGTCGCTGGACTCCCATGTAGTCAACTGTGGTTTGAATCCCAGACTCGGTGGCTTAGACTCACACCGGGCACGTGGTGTATACCCAAGATCCTGAGAGGAGAATGGAAGAGAAGGGATTGCGAAATGGCCATCCCCTCTGGGAGGTGATTTCTTGCTTTCTGTCTCTGTTTCTCTCTCTCTTTCTTGTGAGCACATACGTCTAATGGCAAAAGCCTCTCCAAAAAAAGAGAGAGAGAGAGAGAGAGAAAGAAAGGTACATTCTCTTTTGCAAATGTTTGTAATCTATTTTTTTTTTTTTTTTTTTTTTTTTAAGAAATAACTTTTGCTATAGGGTGTGTGCACTCACTGAAGCAACAGAGGCAGAAAGTGAAAAATCACACACATACACACCCCCGCAGCAGGGCTGGCCATGCTGCAATCCCTTCTCTTCCATTCTTCTCTTGGGATTTTGGACATACACCCACATGTGCCTAGCATGTTCTTTTTTTTTTTTTTTTTTTTTTAGAGTTTTTTGCTATAGGACACGTGCGCTCCCCAGAACAGAGAGAGACAGAGAGATAGAAAGTGAGAAATCACCCCCCAGAGGGGATGGCCATGCCGCAATCCCTTCTCCTCCATTCTCCTCTTGGAATCTTGGACACACATGCACACGCACCCGGCGTGAGTTTAAGCCACCAGGTCCGGGACTCGAACTGCAGTTGACTACGTGGGAGTCCAGCAACATAGCCATTATGCTAACTGTTGGTCCCAACCTGGCGTGTTTTTTAAGCCACCAGATCTGGGACTCAAACTGTGGTCAACTATGTGGGAGTCCAATGACATTAACTATTATGGCACCTGCTGGTCCCAGGGTCATCTACTTCTTACCCTTAGGAGCTTCTGCAGTCTACCCTATAACCAACCCCATGCTTGCTTCAGTGTAGAAAATAATCTCTCCTGTATTACTGGTAAAGAAAAATATTCCAGGCATTCCTAAGTATTGAGTTGTCAGAAAAGTTAACGTGTACTTTTGCATAGAAAAACGTAGAAAAATATGTCATGACTTTGCCAATGACCCAGTATTTGCATATCTAAGTCCTCTTCTAAATTGCAAGATTCTTGCAAGCACAGACTATACCTTATAACATTTATATATTCTGTAGACTTTATACATTAGAGAAAAGGGTCAACAGATGGTGTGGTGGTTAAGACGCTAAACTCCTACATGTTCAAGTGCAGCTTGAGTCCCAGCCTGGGCTGCTTGAAAATCAATCCGGGCGCATGTGCGCATATGCCCAAAATCTCAGGAGGAAAATGGAGAAGAAATTGCAGTAAGACCATCCCCCTGGACAGGGGGTAATTTCTCACTTTCCTTCTCAGTCTCTGCTTCTGGTGACCACATGCACCTTATGGCAAAAACCTTAAAAATGAAACAATAAACAAACAAACAAAAAAATGGTGAGAAAAAGTAACCAAATCAAATTTAGAATGCATTTTCCATAGAAGCAATGTATACTTGCAGATCATGTGTGGTTCAAATAATAGTGTTTATCATTAGACTACAAAGAGCCATTGGAGAATATGTCCTGAATACTTGTCTTTCTAAAATGTCAGTGAAAGTTGGCCATGTTCTTTTATTTCCCCCCAGAGGTTTTTGCCATAGGGCACTTACGCTCACTGGAGAGACAGAGACAGTAAGAGGGAAAGTGAGAAATCACCCCCCAAGAAGGATGGCCTTGCTGCAGTCTATTCTCCTCCTGGGATCTTGGGCATGCATGTACATGTACCCAGTGTGATTTTCAAGCCACCAGGTTTGGGACTCGAACCACAGTCTCCGTGTGGGAGTCCAGCAACGTAACCATGACCCCATTTGCTGTGAAGTTGGCCATCTTTAAAGAGACAAAAATAATTTTTCTTTGAACTGTCTCCACAGTGTAGTGGTTAAGGAAGCTAAATCCCACATGGCCAACCATTATTACATCTACTGGTCCCTTTTCCCACATGGCCAACTACAGATTGAATCCCAGCCCAAGCAGCTTGAAAAATATATATGTATGTATATGTGGGTGTGTGCGCCTAAAATACCATCAGATTGGAGAAATGAAGAAGGTATTCTAGTGTGACCATGCCCAATGTGGGAGTACACTCTCCCTTTTCCTCTCTTGGTCTCTGCGGCAAGTGTATGTACCTTTAAGCAATTAAAAAAAGAGAGAAATATCTTTTTGGAGAGGTTTTTGCTATAGGGCGCGTGTGCTTGCCAGAAGACAGAGAGAGAGAGAGAGAGAGAGCGAGAGAGAGCAAGCGAGCGAGCGAGAAATCACCCCCCTTGGTGGGGGGCGGGGGGGGGGATGGCGTGCTGCAATCCCTTCTCCTCAATTCTCCTCTTGGGATCTTGGGGACACACATACCACCCGCCCAGTGTGAGTTTAAACCACCAGTTCCGGGACTCGAACCATGGTCAACTACATGGGTGTCCAGCAACATAGCCATTATGCCAACTGTTGGTCTCAAGAAATATTTTTTAAATGGGTTATGTTCTTTATTGTTGCTTTAAACTGAATACACTAAGAAATAGTCTAATTTTTTTATGATGGTACCACTATTTGAACCATTAAAAATTATATTAGTTTATTTAAAACTCACTAAGATTTAGAGAATTTATCTGACTCTCTGGTAACTGGCCCTATCTTGTTATGGTTTATGTTTTTATATTTAAGGATTTGTCTGGCTACTACATGAAGACCAGATTTAGAAGATAGGTGTGTGGAGCAATAAGAAGGCTGTTAGAGAAATCCAGCCAAAAGATGAGGGTACTATAGGGAACATTTTCTGTAATTCTTTAGATTGTAGCATTGCTTACCCCTGCCATTTCTAGCTTTAGTCTCCATTTCTTTTCTTTTTTAAAATTTGCCGGTGGGTGCATATGCTAGCTGGAGAGAGAAAGAGAGGAGAGAGGAGAAGGGAAGTGAGAAAGCATCCCCACCAAGGTAATTATGCCACAATCCTTCTCCATTTCTCCCTCTTTTGGGGATTTTGTGCATACATACGCAGGTGCACACACACCCGGTATGCTTTTCAAGCTGCTGGGTCTGGGGTTCAAGCTGTGTAATTGGCCATGTGGGATTTAGCTACTTCAATCCCTACATCATCACTTTGCTCTAGTTACCATTTTTTTAAAATAATTATTTTACTTTAACTTGATTTATTTATTTTTAATTTGACCAGAGAGGGATAAAGCGAGCGAGCGAGAGAGAGAGAAGGTAAGCCTCCAGGTCTGGGACTATAGTCAGCCATGTGAGAGTCTAGCACCCTTAACCACCATGCCCCCTAGTTACCATTTCTTTTTTTTTTTTTTTTTGAGAGGTTTTTGCTATAGGGCGCGTGCGCTCGCCAGAAAGAGAGCGACAGAGAGATAGAAAGCGAGAAATCACCCCCCAGGGGGGATGGCCACGCCGCAATCCCTTCTCCTCCATTCTCCTCTCGGGATCTTGGGCACGCACGCACATGCCCCCGGCATGAGTTTAAGCCACCGGGTCCAGGATTCGAACCACGGTCGACTACATGGGAGTCCAGCGACATAGCCATTATGCGAACTGCTGGTCCCACCCTAGTTACCATTTCTGATCTCACTCTAGTACCTGCTGATGAGCTGTAAAGTCTGTAGTCACCAGACAGATGATGACTTTGCAAAAGTAATTGTATAAGGAAAAGTTTCTGAACTGATTAGGTTTTGCTGTGCCACAAACAACTCAAATGTCCATGGCCTCATCTGTATCTAAGGCTTTAGAAGAGGTACAAAAGAAATCAAGCCCAATCATTTTAGTTACTTTAAAGTTGTACTTGCTGTGCCATACATCATATCCACTTCCAGTCTGTTACCTAAAGCAAGTCACATGTCCAAGCCCAACATTGATGGAGTGAAGAAGTATGTGGAGGAGGGAGTGTATGAATGCATGTGAGCAGTACTACAGTTTACCAGGTCTATGCACAGCCACATGAGTTGTCTCTCCTTATTTCTTCCTGGCTCCTCACTCTTCAGCATTAGTTACAACTAACAGTTATGTAACTATATCCCAGTACTAGTTCTGCTACTTAGCATATAGCACACTACTATGGCTGGATTTGGGAATGGAAAAAGGAATATCTCACTCTTTCTCTAGGGTATAGACGTGAGTTAAGTGGTTGGGAAAGGTGGAGATTGCAGAAAGAAGATACATGTCTAACTTCTCAGATTGAAACACTGGACATAACTTGTCCTTACCAACATTTTTATCATTGAGACTTCGGTTCTAATTTATATGTTATGTTGAAACTGCCCCTTGTATACATGGTAGGTTAAATTGGTTCCTATCTAAACTAAGAAGAGAACCTAACTACTATTTAAGGCACAATCTCTATGGGAAAGGAAACTTGAGTTCCAAGCAACCAATTCTGAACTTAATGTTGAAAACAAGTTTCTTCATAAATTGGAGACCAAGTGATATCCTGGAAAGTAAAGAAACTGATTTGATACCATAAAACATACTACATAGGAATGCCTTTAAGTATATAAAACAGTTGGTTTACACTTTGAACCATTAAAACAAAATAAGAAAGAGTCTTTATTGCTATATTTGACATTACACTAGACAGATAATAATTGATCAGCATAAACATTAATAAATTGAATCTGGTGTATTTGTAATTTTTAAAAGTTAATTATGTTTGGGACCAGCAGATGGTGTAATGGTTATGTTGCTGGACTCCCATGTAGTTGACTGTGAATCCTGGACCTGACAGTTTAAAACTTATGCTGGGCATGTGTGTGTGTGCATGTGTGCCCAAAATCCCAAGAGAAGGGATTGCATCATTGCCAACCCCCCGGCGGGTGACTTCTCACTTTCTCTCTCTGTCTCTCTCCCTGGCGAGTGCATGCATCTTGTAGCAAAAATCTCTCTTAAAAAATTAAGTTTAAATATTTCTTTTAAAATTTTCAGTACATAGTTAAAAATGCTTTGAAGTATACAGTTTAAGACTGGGAATAGCTGATGCACCTGGGAAAGGATCTGGGTAGTTGGTAAACAGGAAAAGAAAAACGTACTTTTCATTATGCTTTTCTGTATCTTTTTCTTTCTTTCTTTCTTTTTTAGATGTTATTATTTTTAAGTTCTCACTTTGAAATAGTATCACACAAACAAAAACTAGCAAAAATAGGACAAAGAATTTATAGTAGAGCCAGCCCAATGGCCTGGTCGTTGGAGTAGCCAGATCCTACATAACCAACTGTGAAGTTTGAGTACTGGGCCCAGTGGCTAGCAAAATACACTGGGTGCATAAAAGTGCATGCCCAGGATCGGACAAGATGGAGAAATTGGGGAGAAGGGATTGCAGTGTGACTGCATCCCATTGGGTACTTTCTCACTCTCTCTGACAAATACACATGCTCTCTGGCAAATTGAAAGAACAAAAGAATTCAAGTATACCATAGCCTAAGTATTAGCCTCTTGGTCTCAACAATAAAGCTATAGAAATCAGGAAATTAGTGCTAAAACAGTACTGTTAACTAATCTACAAACCTTACTCAGATTCCTCAATAGCGCAATTATGTCCTTCCTCTGGCCCAGGGTCCAATCTAGGATTAAACTGTCCATTAAACTGTCATGCCTCTCTAGTCTTCTTTAATCCGGGACAGTTCCTTAGTCTTGACTTTTTTTTTTTCTTTAAATTTATTTATTTTTTACATTAATTCACTATACATCATTACAGTACACAAATGAATTTTCCATCCAAAATACACTGTATATTGGCTCAATCAAGCACATCAACAAACTTGTTATCAGCAAGTAATTTTCCATTTCTTATGTCTTGTATAGTTTTTGTTTTTGCAATCCTTGATTCCCTTTCTCTCACCCTCTGCCATGTCCCACCCACCTCCCACATTGTCTCTGGTATCCATGGTTGCTTTATATGCCTTTCCCCCCATTTAATTGATTTGCTAATGAACTTAATTAGTCTAAATATTTCCACTTTAAAATGGTTAAAATAATACCCGGCAGGGGAGACATCATAGGTGGTTTTACCCAAGGTGAAGCCCATCCATTGCTGATCTCTACGATTTCCCCTAAAAGCGGGAAGTTAGACTGCATGATTTGTGGTAGTGGGAGACTACGTTTGGTTCGTCCCTGCTCTTCATCATACAAAGGAAGAGAAAGAATTTGACGCTGTCTGGCTGAAGTACTTTTCAGTCTTCAGTATAGCTTTTTTTTTTTTTTTTGAGAGGTTTATGCTATAGGACGTCTGTGATCGCCAGACAGAGGCATAGAGACAGAAAGCCAGAAATCACCTCCCAGGGGGGATGGTCACGCCGCAATCCCTTCTCCTCCATTCTCCTCTCGGGATTTTGGGCACGCACGCACACGCA
The DNA here is from genome assembly GCF_000334495.1 of Tupaia belangeri chinensis. Classification (NCBI taxonomy): domain Eukaryota; kingdom Metazoa; phylum Chordata; class Mammalia; order Scandentia; family Tupaiidae; genus Tupaia; species Tupaia belangeri. The sequence goes on along the minus strand of NW_006159986.1, from coordinate 609,397 downwards.
CCCAGCCTGAGTTTTAAGCCACTGGGTCCAGGACGCGAACCGCGGTCGACTATGTGGGAGTCCAGCGGCATAGCCATTACGCTAACTGCTGGTTCCTGGTATAGCATTTTTTGGCACCACCAGATAAAGACCACCAGTCTTGCTTTGCCATAAAAAAAATTTTTTTAAAAGGTTAAAATAGTAAATTTTATGTATAATTTACCTAAACAAAGTTGGGTTTTTTTAGAATTACTTTTTATTTAATTTATTTTTTAATATGACCAGAGAGAGACAGGTGGGGTGGTAGAGAATGCAAACTGCCAGGTCCAGAACTTGAACACTGGTTGGCCATGTGGGAATTGAGTACCTTATCCACCACACCACCTGCCAGCCCCTCAAGTTTTTTAAAAACTGAAAATATTTATAAAATGTGCAGTTTTTTAATCTGATGTAATAATTAGCCCAACTATTCTAAGTTCTAAAGTGTGACTGATAACTGAACAACAAAATGTTGATTTTTCTAGGTGATGTAGAAGTTTTTTGTACTTAGGGTAACTATGGAATCAAAAATCTAGCCTGCCTTCTTCAGATTATTTTCTGACCTCCATTTTGTAACTTTCCTGGTATCTTCAGTTATCTCAAAGGATGCCATAAAATTCTTAAGACAAAATTAACTTTAATCCACTTCAGTCTTTAAAGCACATTCCTATTGTACTTTTTACCACTTGCGGGAGAGCTCAGTTTGTCATCCACATTGAGATGACCTTTAAGGGTGTTCATGAGTGAAGAGGACTTCAAGCATTAGTGGTCTGTTCACTTTGTTCCCCGAATTCCTTGTTTGGACAGGAACCTTATGGTATAGTTTATCAGGATTTAAGCAAGTAACTTACTGATCTACTTCAAAATGAGTATTCATTGGGAACCAGCAGTTAGCATAATGGCTATGTCGCTGGACTCCCATGTAGTCGACCACGGTTTGCGTCCCGGACCAGGTGGCTTAAAATTCATGCTGGGCATGTGTCTTATGTCTTGTATAGTTTTTGTTTTTGCAATCCTTGATTCCCTTTCTCTCACCCTCTGCCATGTCCCACCCACCTCCCACATTGTCTCTGGTATCCATGGTTGCTTTATATGCCTTTCCCCCCATTTAATTGATTTGCTAATGAACTTAATTAGTCTAAATATTTCCACTTTAAAATGGTTAAAATAATACCCGGCAGGGGAGACATCATAGGTGGTTTTACCCAAGGTGAAGCCCATCCATTGCTGATCTCTACGATTTCCCCTAAAAGCGGGAAGTTAGACTGCATGATTTGTGGTAGTGGGAGACTACGTTTGGTTCGTCCCTGCTCTTCATCATACAAAGGAAGAGAAAGAATTTGACGCTGTCTGGCTGAAGTACTTTTCAGGCTTCAGTATAGCTTTTTTTTTTTTTTTTGAGAGGTTTATGCTATAGGACGTCTGTGATCGCCAGACAGAGGCATAGAGACAGAAAGCCAGAAATCACCTCCCAGGGGGGATGGTCACGCCGCAATCCCTTCTCCTCCATTCTCCTCTCGGGATTTTGGGCACGCACGCACACGCACCCAGCCTGAGTTTTAAGCCACTGGGTCCAGGACGCGAACCGCGGTCGACTATGTGGGAGTCCAGCGGCATAGCCATTACGCTAACTGCTGGTTCCTGGTATAGCATTTTTTGGCACCACCAGATAAAGACCACCAGTCTTGCTTTGCCATAAAAAAAATTTTTTTAAAAGGTTAAAATAGTAAATTTTATGTATAATTTACCTAAACAAAGTTGGGTTTTTTTAGAATTACTTTTTATTTAATTTATTTTTTAATATGACCAGAGAGAGACAGGTGGGGTGGTAGAGAATGCAAACTGCCAGGTCCAGAACTTGAACACTGGTTGGCCATGTGGGAATTGAGTACCTTATCCACCACACCACCTGCCAGCCCCTCAAGTTTTTTAAAAACTGAAAATATTTATAAAATGTGCAGTTTTTTAATCTGATGTAATAATTAGCCCAACTATTCTAAGTTCTAAAGTGTGACTGATAACTGAACAACAAAATGTTGATTTTTCTAGGTGATGTAGAAGTTTTTTGTACTTAGGGTAACTATGGAATCAAAAATCTAGCCTGCCTTCTTCAGATTATTTTCTGACCTCCATTTTGTAACTTTCCTGGTATCTTCAGTTATCTCAAAGGATGCCATAAAATTCTTAAGACAAAATTAACTTTAATCCACTTCAGTCTTTAAAGCACATTCCTATTGTACTTTTTACCACTTGCGGGAGAGCTCAGTTTGTCATCCACATTGAGATGACCTTTAAGGGTGTTCATGAGTGAAGAGGACTTCAAGCATTAGTGGTCTGTTCACTTTGTTCCCCGAATTCCTTGTTTGGACAGGAACCTTATGGTATAGTTTATCAGGATTTAAGCAAGTAACTTACTGATCTACTTCAAAATGAGTATTCATTGGGAACCAGCAGTTAGCATAATGGCTATGTCGCTGGACTCCCATGTAGTCGACCACGGTTTGCGTCCCGGACCAGGTGGCTTAAAATTCATGCTGGGCACGTGTGCGTGAGTGCCCAAGATCCCGAGAGGAGAATGGAGGAGAAGGGATTGCGGCATGACCATCCCCCCTGGGGGGCGATTTCTCGCTTTCTGCCTCTATGTCTCTCTGTCTGGAGAGCGCACGTGCCCCATTGCAGGGAAAAAAAAAAAAAAAAACCTCTCCAAAAAAAAAAAAATGAGTATTTGTTTAGCCTCTATCAAGCTGAAAAGAATTTTAGTCTGTAAATATTTTCTAATATTGAAGCATTAAAGGAGTTTTATAATAGACTAAGTTAGAATTATACATGGAGTTTAACGTTTCATGGTTGTGGTTTTTTTTTTTTTAAAGATTTATTTATTTTAATTTTACTTATTCACTTGTTTATTTTAATTTGACCAGGGAGAAAGAAAGTGAGAAAGCAAGCCACCAGGTCTGGGACTCAAACCGTGATCAGCCACATGGGAGTGTCCAGCACCTTAACCACCACACCACCTGCTGGTCCCTATGGTTGTGGTTTTTTACATCTTGTTATACTCTTTTTCTTCTTGCAAAATTCCTTATAAAGGTATACCTCCTCAGTCAGCTGTTGTGTGGTAGTTAAGGTAGCTGAATCCCACACAACCAACTCCACAATTTTTTTCTCAAATAGTTATTTTATTCAACTTTATTTATTATTTTTATTTTTTAATCTGACCAGAGAAAGACAGAGAGAAAGAGAGGGAAAGTGAGAAAGCAAGTCTGGGACTTGACCCGCACTTGGCCATGTGGGAGTCCAGTGCCTTTAACTACCACACCACCTGCCAGCCCTAACCTCACAGCTTAGTCCCAGAACTGGCATCTTTTTTTTTTAGGAGGGAGAGGTTTTTGCTATAGGGCGCGTGTGCGTGCCAGAGAGATAGAGACAGAGAGACAGAAAGTGAGAAATCACCTCCCAGGGGAGATGGCCACGTTGCAATCCCTTCTCCTTCATTTTCCTCTCAGGATTTTAGGCATGTGTGCACACGTGCCCAGCGTGAGTTTAGCCACCAGGTCTGGGACTCGAACTGCATTCGACTACATGGGAATCCAGTGACATAGCCATTATGCTAACTGCTGGTCCCGCAGAACTGGCATTTTGAAAAGCACTCTGAGTACATGTGTGTGTGCCCAAAATCTTTAAAGGAGAAATGGAGGAGAAGAGATTGCAGAGTGACCATATCCCATGAGGGCTGCTTTGTCACTTTCTGTCTCCAGCGAGCATGTGCACCCCCTAGAAAATTTTAAAAAGGTATCCTTCATTATCTTTTTTTTTTCTTTAATAGAGATTTCTGCTATAGGGTGTGTGCACTCACCAGAGAGACAGAGACAGAGATAGAAAGTGAGAAATCATCCCCAGGAGGGATGATCACACTGCAATCTCTTCTCCATTTTCTTGGGATCTTGGTCATGCACACGTGCCTGGCATGAGTTTTAAGCCACCGGGTACGGGACGTGAGCCATGGTCAACTACATGGGAGTCCAAAGACATAACCATTTCACCATCTGCTGGTCCCCACTATTCTTTCTTTTTGGTTTTGATAACTGAAGGTGGGAAAATTGTTTTCTCCCTTAAAAAGTTTTATCAGTTAGAAATCTCTTATCATCCCTCAGGTAAGTATTGGAACTTGTATACAAACACTTGTTTACACATTATCCGGTAAAAGAGTACTTTCTCTGTTGTGGTTATATGTGCAGTATTATCTTTGTAAGTTGCTTTGCAAGTTTTTGTGTTTGAAAGAATTTATGCCTTTGTGTATGTGTGTGTGTATGTGTACATAATTATTTGTAAGCTAAAATTAGGAGACACTGCTTTACCATATAATAAAGTTTGTTTCCCTCTTTTTCCTTTTTAGGATATTTTCTTTTCTGGACGTTGTTACTTTATGCCGTTGTGCACAGGTCTCCAGGGTAAGAAGTGTTGACATGGTTACCAGGGTACCCCCTTACTGTCACAGATGCCAACAACCTCTGTAGTAGTAGGCCAACCATTTATTTGAGGTGTTCTTGTATGTTGTTATATTTCAAAGGATATTTCCTCCCCACAGCATACCTGTCCAAACACATGGAACTTTGTGATGGAATTTGATTAGATATACTGTCTCTAACTTTTCCTGATTCTTATTTTTATATTATACCAAGGAAACATTTTCCTTGAAAAATCAGTAAAAGGTTAGGCTTGGGACCAGCAGATGGTGTAATGGTTTCATCATTGGACTCCCATGTAGTTGACTGCAGTTAGAGTCTCAGACCTGGTGCTTAAACCTCACGCTGGGTGCTGTGTGTTCATGCTCAAAATCCCAAGAGGAACAGGAGGAGAAGGGATGGTGGCATGACCATTCCCTCTGAGGGTGCTTTCTTGCTTTCTGTCTCTGTCTCTCTGGCAAGTACATGTGCCTTATAACAAAAATCTCTTTAAAAAAAAGAAAAAGTTAGGCTCAACTTAAAATTGTAATGAGACACATCATTGTATGTTCTTATTTTATATAAACACACAAAAACACACACATAGATGTATAAAAGGCTTTTGAGGGTCTAATTTTTATGTTATTTCATCTTTTTTTTTTTTGAGAGAGAGTGTTTTGCTATAGGATGCATGCACTTGTTGGACAGACGGAGAAACGAAAAGTGAGAAATTTTCCCTCAGAGGGGATGACCAAGCTGCAGTCCCTTCTCCTCCATTCCCTACTTGGGATCTTTGACACACATGCACACGTGCACAGCATGAGTTTTAAACCGCCAGATCCAGGACTCGAACAACAGTCAACTACGTGTGGACTCCAGCCTTGTCACTGTTAGGCCGTCTGCTGATTTCCCTCATATTTTTTAAGATGATAGCTTGAATGAATGAATGAATGAATGAATGAATGAATAAATGTTGGTAGAGCAAACCAGATTCTATTCCCAAAGTTAATTTTTTTTTCTTGGAGAGGTTTTTATTTTTTGCTATAGGGTGCGTGCGCTCACCAGAAAGACAGAGAGAGACAGAGAGACAGAAAGTGAGAAATCACCTCCTAGGGGGATGGCCAAGCTGCAATCCCTTTTCCTTCATTCTTCTCTTGGGATCTTGGGCACGCCCCGCACACATGCCCGGCGTGAGTTTAAGCCTCTGGGTCTGGGACTTGAACCGCGGTCAACTACATGGGAGTTCAGTGACATAGCCATTATGCTAACTGCTGGTCCCAACCCAAAGTTAATTTCTTTTGTGTTTTTTTTTTTAAGGAATTATCTTTCTTACCTTAATTAATTAATTAAATGTGACCAGAGAGGGACAGAGCAAGAGAGAGGTAAAGTGAGAAAGCAAGCTGCCAGGTCTGGGGCTCAAACCACAGTTGGCCATGTGGGAGTCCAGCATCCTTAACCACCATGCCACCTGCCGGCCCCAGTTAATTTCTACATTATACTTAGCAATCCATTTTTGTCACTTGACATTATCGTGACAAAACGATAATTTTACTGGTTGCTATTGATAGGAGGGGTAGAATAACTATTGTGGCAAATTGCTGTATGAACCATGTCTAATCCGTTTTATAATGAAGACACATATGTGTGTGTGTGTGTATATATATATATGTGTATGTGTATATATATATATATATAATGCATAGTTATATGTATATATGCTATATATATATATATTTAATAATTAAAATGAATGAGTCCTTACTAATTTCATCTTTTTATAAACTGTACACTAGCTTTTTGCTTACTCCTTTGCATAACATATGTTGGGCATCTATGCTATACCAGGCCCAGTCCTAGGTGCTGGATATCTAATATGGTTATATCATAAAGTACTGCATTTACCTGTGTAGGTGGATCTGAGTGTCCCTTCCAATCATAACTAGCACTACACTCTAAAAAATAAAAAGAAAAAGGCAAAGAAACAAACTCAGTGTAGAATGTAAAATTTTTTTTTTTTTTTAAGAATGTACATCTTGGGGGGCATGATGGTTAAGCATTCCCACATAGCAAATCAGGTGTGAGTCCTGGACCCAGCAGCTTGAAACTCACACTGGGCACATGTGTGCATGTGCCCAAAACCCCTAGAAGAGAATGGAGAAGGGATTGTGGTGTGGCCATCTCCCCATGGGTGATTTCTCGTTTTCTGTTTCTCCGGCAAGTGCACATACCCTATTGCAAAAATCTCTCAAAAAAATTTTTAAAAAGTAGTGTACATCTTGGGACCAGCAGGTAGTGTGGTGTTTGAGGGCACTGGACTCCCACATGGCCAACTGCAGTTCAAGTTCTGGAACTGATGGCTTGCTTTCTTACTTTCTTTCTGTCTCTGTCACTGTCTCTCTCTGGTTAAATTAAAAATATAACGGGAACCAGCAGTTAGCGTAATGGCTATGTCGCTGGACTTCCACATAGTCGACCGCGGTTCATGTCCTGGACCCAGTGGCTTAAAACTCACACCGGGCGTGTGTGTGTGCGTGCCCAAGATCCGGAGAGGAGAATGGAGAAGGGATTGCTACTGTCCATCCCCCCTGGGGGGTGATTTCTCACTTTCTATCTCTATGTCTCTCTCTGGCGAGCGCACGCACCCTATAGCGAAAACCTCTCAAAAAAACAATAATAATAATACCATCCTGAGATGGCTACTGAACTTGAGTTGTGAAATATTGCTTTCAGGGCCTAAAAATGAACATCATCTGCTGAGATTTCTCCCTCTAGATTCGTTTCTAGTGGGTAGGGCTACCTCTGTATCCTTCTCTCCATCTCTCTCTGTCTCCCTGTGTTTTTAATTTTGTTTTTTAAGGTAAAGTATTCTCTGGGCTCTCAAGCCCCTCCTTTATTATGCTAATTGGTGCCTTTCCCTTCCCATTTAGGAGAGACACAAACCCAAGCCCATCCTGAGATGGCTAGTGTGCGCGTGCCACGGGGTTTTCATTTTTTGCTTTTTAAAATTAAAATACAAAATTTCTTATTGTCTTTTTTTTCTTCATATTTTTTCTTTTATTTTTTTTTTCTTCTTTGCTCTTCTCTAATTCTTTTTCTTTTAACTTCATTCCTTGGCTGCTCAACCTCCACGCACTAAGTGTCTAGACAGGTCAAAGTGAACAGTATCCAAACATCTGAATGTAATTAGGGTCAGAATATTCCTCAATTCCCACTGAATCTGACGCACAAAGAGTGAAAAACTGAACGGAAGAGATATTGCAGGTCACTTCCTCCTGCACACCTCTGAAAGCTCAGATTGAGCTTCAGGATTTAGGAAGCAATGCACCATCCATCAGATGACCAGAAATCACCACAGGGAAAAAACATGAGAAAGCAAGAAAATACCTCTCCTTCAAGGGAAAAGAATAACTCTTCTTCATCCTCAGATGGTACAATGGAACTCACAGAAATGTCAGATAAAGAATTTATAAAATTCATAGTGACAGAGCTAACAGATGGAAGAGAAGAGAGACAGTGAACTGCAGAAGAGGCAGGAGAAGGGAGCCGATGAGTTCCAGGAGGTGAAGTTCTTGCGAAATCTGAAAGAGGAAATACACATCATGAAAAAGAATCAAATGAAACTGTTAGAGACAAAGGCAATAATACAGGAAGTCAGAACCTCCCTTGAAAGTATTAAAAGCAGACTAGATCATACAGAAAATCAAATCTCAAATGTAGAAGATAGAATCACTGGCCTAGAAAAATCTACCATGAAGACTGAGAAAATTGCCTCCCCAAATCAGAATAATATACGAGAAATACTAGATACCATCAAACGTCCAGATCTGGATAATTGGCATCCCAGAAGGTGAAGAGACTCATAAGGGCATTAATAATCTATTCCATGAAATCCTGGAAGAAAACTTTCCAAACCTAGAGAGGCATTCAAAGATCCAGTCCCAAGAAATACAAAAGACCCCAAATAGAATCAACCCAAGAAGATATCCAAGATACATTATAGCCAGATTGACCAAAACCATACACAAAGACAAGCCAAGAAAGAAACATCAAGTTACCTACAAAGAATATCTCATCAGGCTAACAGGGAACCTCCCATCAGAAATAATGCGAGCGAGGAAAGAATGGGAAAATATATTCAAAATGTTAAGGGAAAAGCAGTTTCAACCAAGAATACTGTACCCGGCAAGATTATCCTTCATGTGGGGAGAAAAGACAAGGACATTCTCAGATAAACAGAACTTGAAAGAATTTACCAACACCAGACCCGCTCTCCAGGAAGTTCTAAAGGGAGTGCTATACCAGGAAAACTAAATATAGGCACCCAGAAATAAGAGTTCAAAAACAACTAAGAAAATGGCCAACTTAATGGTAGGAATAAGTCTGGAGTTGAATATTATATCCCAGAATTGAATTGGGAAAATCAGACCACAACAGAAGATAGATTAAGTACATGAGACTGAACTGGTGAAATAGAATCTTATGACTTTTTACTAAAACATTACTGATTTTCTTCTAGGCTTTGTTTTCAGATTTAAGGATTTTTGTCTTGTCTTGAGCTATTGATAGATTCATGTACCTACTATTTGAACAGAATCCTAACCTGTTTCCTGGCTTTGAGTTTTAAGCAAAACTCTCTTAGCATTTCTTTGATTTTGATTTATTAAAGCTAAAACTGCTTTTCTTGAAATTAGAAAATATATTAAAAAGTTAAAAAATATAACAATAATAATGTTAAATTCTGGAAAAAATATACGTCTTATCTTGCTAACTTTTAAATAATTTCTACATCCCAAAAGCCATACAAATCTGTGTACCATATATTTTGGAAATGACTACTAGTATTTATGTGATTTCTTTTGTTACATTTCTATCCCTGGTACTTGTGTGGTCTCTGTCTATGTGGCTATTATATCAATACTTTTAAGCAAGTGGATTTTCTTCTGTGTCGCCAAGTGAAGCTGAGGTCATCATTGAAAAACAAAATGCCCACACCACTGTCTAAACCTGTTGAGTTACAGAGTCTTGCCTAAGGAATGTTTATTTGCGTGAGTTTTAATTGTTATTTTTATTTCCTGCTTCCTCTTCCTTAATATGTGTTAACTTTAAAGAAAGGAAGGCATAGTACTGACTTCTATTATATCTAGATATTTGGTACATCAGTAGTTACCCTGTTGTTTTCTGTTCTTGAAGTTTGTGTGTGTGTGTGTGTGTGTGTGTGTGTGTGTGTGTGTGTTGTTTTAATTTGCCACAGGGTAGCATGCTTGCTGGAGAGAGACAGAAAGAGAGAGAGTGAGAAAGCCCCCAGAGGTGGGGTGACCACACCAAAATCCCTTTTCCTCCATTCTCTGGTTATTTTGGCCCTGCATGCACACGTGTTTCTCCAGTCGCCAGGTCTGGGACTCGAGCCATTCAGTAGGCCATGTGTAATCCAGCTGCCCCAACCACCATACCACTGGTAGCCCAAAGTTTTTTGTTGTTGTTTTTTCTTTTAAATGCAAACTTACAGAAGAAGCTGTCATTCTTTAATTTCATCTGAGCTCTGCATGTTTTCTGCTTGCTAGAGAAACCAGTATAAAGAAATGAGAAATAGAGTATCAAATCAGAGGTATATTTAACTGAAAACTATTAAATATGACCTTTAGGGCTGAGCTTGGAGCCTGGTGGTTGGAGAATCTGAATCCCACATACCTGACTATGGTTCAAATCCCAGACCAGCCAGCTTTAAAAACACCCCTGGGCATGTATGTACACACCTAAAATCTGGAAAGGATGAAGAAATAGAGAAGGGATTGCAGTGCAACCATGCCCCACTAGAGAGTGCTTTCTTCCTATCCCTTTTTCTTTCTGTACATGCAGGCGACCTCAGACAATTTGAAAGGGGAAAAAAAAGTGATCTTTTAAAGTTTTATCTGGGGACACCTCTGGCCTAGTGGTTAAGGAAGCCAAATCCCATAGGAACAACTACATGGCTCAAATCCCAGACCCGGTGGCTTGACAAACACACCAGACACAGGTGCCTGCATTCCTCAAATCCCAGAAGAATGGCAAAATGGAGGAAAAAGGGTGTGGTGTGACCACACCCGACTGAGAGGTGCTTTTTTCCTCTCCCTGTCTCTGACTAGTACATACGCTCTCCTACAGAACTTAAAAAGAAAACACAAGACGAAGTTTTATTTGCTGCCTTCCATAACTAGTCATTTAAAAAAAAAAACTGTTAGAAAATTACAAAGCTACAAAGAGAAAGGTAATATATATATATATATATAGAAAGTGAGAAATCACCCCCCCCAGGGGGGATGGCCACGCCGCAGTCCCTTCTCCTTCGTTCTCCTCTTGGGATCCTGGGCACGCACGCACACACGCCTGGCGTGAGTTTTAAGCCAGCGGGTCTGGGACACGAACCGCTGTTGGCTACATGGGAGTCCAGCAACATAGCCATCACGCTAACTGCTGGTCCCAAGAGAAAGGTAGTATTGAACATCTAAGAAAACCTCAGACATTTCTAACATGATAACCACTTGTTTATCCTCATATCTGTGATATCTTTCTTGCTGATTTTGTGACAGTTACCCTGGAGCTTTTAAGTATATCCAGAAATTCCTTCCTTCCTTTCTTTTTCTTCATTGTCAGAGGGTGTGTGCACTTGCCAGGGAGAGAGAGAGAGAAGGGGAAAGGAAGGAAGCACCCCCACATGGGGCATGGTCATGCCACCATACCTTCTCTTCCATGTCTCCATCCTGTTGGGATTTGGGGCACACATACACACATGCCCAGTGTGTTTTTCAAACTACCAGGGTTGGAATTTGAACCATGTAGTCAGCCATATGGAATCTGGCTGCCTAATCCTTTAGGCCAAGGGGGGCCAACCCCCAGGTTTCTTTCTTTAAAATTTTAGAGACATGGCTATAAGTATTCAGTAATTAAAAAATAAAATTCAGGGCCAGCCAGGGCATGGTGGTTAAGGTGGCTAGATCCCACATGGCCGACTGCACATTTTAATTCCTGGACCCAGAGGCTTAAACATGGTAGGGGCCAGCAAGTAACATGGTGATTAAGGTGCTAGACACCCACATGGCCAGTCATGGTTCAAGTCTTGGATCCTGTGGTTTGAAAATGATATGGGGGAGGGCATATGTGCGTGCATGCCCAAAATGCCAGAAGCAGAATGGAGCAGAAGGGATTGTGGCATGGCCGTTCCCCTTCGGGGGTTGATTGCTCACTTTCCCTCACACTGTCTCTCTCCAATGAGTGCATACGTCCTATGGCAAAAACCTAAAAAAAAAAAAAAAAAGCCAGGTGCATGTACCTGTGTGCATTCTCAAAATCTCAAAAGGAGAAATGGAGAAGAGATTACAGCATGACCATTCCAATGAGATGTGCTTTTTTTTTTTTACTTTGCCTTACTTTCTCTGTCTTTCTCTAGTGAGCACACATACCCTCTACCAAAATTTTAAAAAAAAAATCAATATTAAGGGGGACAGGCAGCAGGTAGCATGGAGATTAAAGCACTGGATTCTGCTTGGCTGACTCTGCAGTATGAGTCTCAGACCTAGTGGCTTGGAAAACACACTGGATGCATGCACATGTGTGTAAAATCCCAAGGGTGATTTCTCACTTTCCTTTCTGTATCTCTCTGTGTCTCTCTCCAATGGGTGCATGCACCCCGTGGCAAAAAAAATCTTTAAAAAAAAAAAAAAAATTAAAATGACAATTACCCAGGCCATGGTAGCATGCAATTCTTTTCTTTTTTTTAGAGATTTTTGCTATAGGGCACATGCGCCTGCTAGAAAGACAGAGAGACAAAGAAACAGAAAGCGAGAAATCACCCCCCAGTGGGGATGGCCACACCGCAGTCCCTTCTCCATTTTCCTGTCGGGATTTTGGGCACGCAAGCAGTGCACCTGGCCTGAGTTTCAAGCCACCAGATCCGAGACTCAATCCGCGGTCGACTACATGGGAATCCAGCAACGTAACCACTGAACCATCTGCTGGTCCTGGTAGCATGCAGTTCTAAGACTGTATTCCATAGGGTGAGGCCACATGGGAAGCCAGGGTTCAATTTTCTGTCCAATCCACAGGCAGAACATGGTTGTTTGTGCCCGTAATCCCAGCCACTCAGGGAGGTTGAGGCAGGAATTCAACACTGTCTAGAATAACAGAGCGAGACCCTATCTGAAAGAGTCACTCTTGGTAGGAAGTGCTGTGGCCCCTAGCTGCTTAGAAGATCATAGCAGGAGGATTGCAACACAGTGAGATTCTCTCTCATTGTGTAAGGGCTTCTCTCTCGTTTTGGGATTACAAACTAGCATCTTCCAATTAGAAAAATCTTTTGACTGTGATACTTATCACAGCCTGTCCTTTCTCTAGCTTCCCTAATTTAAGATATTTTGTAGTTGCTAATAATGTTTGTACCTACTAATTTATGAGAAGATCTAATTAGAGAATCAAGTCTGGATCAAAAATGTGTATGATTTGGGGGTTAGCAGTAGCTGAGAAATTTTTTGGTCCATTTTAATCATTAGTTGGTTGAATTAAATTTGAATATCGCTGGCATTTCCCCCTCATTTTGTTTTGTGTTCATTCTGTTTCTTTTTCTTCAAAATAGGCTTGGAATGTTCTGGCTCTGGATGGCAGTAACTGGCAGCGAATAGACCTATTTGATTTCCAGAGGGATATTGAGGTATTATAATGTGGTGTGTGGCCCCTTTTCTCTTAGTAATTACAGCATAGAATATATTAGCCCCAGACATACAAATCTCATTTTCTGTGGAAAGAAAAACTATTATTTTCAGTGCATCTGAACTTCATGGAATCTTCCAAAGTTCCCAAGAATTTCCTCAGTTTTCAAGAATGAGCTGAATTATTTTACTGAAATATTTACTGAAATTATGTAGTATTAATAGGACTAAAAGTTTTTTGTTTTGGACCAGCCATTGGTGTCATGATTAAGGTGGTTGGATCCCACATGGCTACCAGTCCTGTGTCCTGGACCCAGTAACTTGAGAAACATTCTAGGCACACGTGTGCATGTCCAAAATCCTTAGAGGAGAATGGAGGAGAAGGGATTGTGGTATGGTCATCCCCCTGGGGTGATGACCACTTCCCCCTCACTTCTCTTTCTCTTTCGGATGAGCACATGGGCCCTATAGCAAAGTAGAAAAAAAGTGGTTTGTTTTTGCAGTAGAAATGTGAACCTGTGTTTGCTCATTTGAATGAAATCATTTTATATTTGTTCACTGAAAAACAAAGAGGTACAACTTGTTGAGAAGTATTTACGTACATTCTTCTTAAGGTACACATTTTGGTTCTTGGGGAGCCTATAGATAGTTCTTATGGAGAATAAAAAAACTAATAAAGGCAAAGTCATTTATTACATTGTTTTTGCCAAGGAAAAATTTTTTCCTTCATAGTTCTCCCCCACATTATAGTCTGTCTCACACATGAAGACCTGAATTTGAACTCTATGGCACTTAGTTTTCTCCCCAGGAAATTGGAATAATAGCTTCCTCTTAGTATTATAAGTATTAAATGAGTTTGTTTATTTGTTTGATTTTGTTTTTTAGTTCTAATAGAAATAAATTCACTTGAGGGCCCATGAAAGAAGTTTTTAGAAAACTTCTTACCTAGGGTTGGCTCCATGGCTAGGTGGCTAAGGCAGCAGCGTCCAGCATGGCCTGGTGTGTAGTTTGAGCCTTGGACCCAGCAGTTTAAGAAGCATGCTAGGTTGGGAACCAGCAGTTAGCGTAATGGCTATGTCGCTGGACTCCCACGTTGTCAACCGCAGTTCAGGTCCCAGACCCGGTGGCTTAAAACTCATGCTGGGTGCATGTGCATGCGTGCCCAGGATCCCGAGAGGAGAAGGGATTGCGGCGTGACCATCCCCTCTGGGGGGTGATTTCTCGTTTTCTGTCTCTATGTCTGTCTCTGTCTCTCTGGCGAGCGCACACGCCCTATAGCGAAAACCTCTCAAAAAAAAAAAAAAAAGAAGAAGAAGAAGCATGCTAGGTGCATGCCCAAAAATCCCAGAAGGAGGGAGAGAGAGGAAAAAGGATTGCAATGTGACAACTCTTCACTAGGGGGCAGGGGGACTTTCTCTTCTGAACCCCCTCTCTCTTTGTCTCTCTGATGAGCACATGCATCCTGTAGTAACAGTAACCAAAAAATCAACCTCTCACTTAAACTCTCTATTATCTTCAGAAAGTGCTTTTATAATGATGCTGGCAGACCAGCTGACAGTGTAGTGGTTAAAGCACTGGATTCCACATGGCCACCTATGTGGTTCCAGTCTTAGATCCATGGTTGAAAAACATGGTGGGCACATACGTGTGCATTCCCAAAATCATGAAAGGAAGGAAAAATGGAAGGGAAGGGATTGTGGCATAACCATTCCTTATAAGGGGTGATTTCTCACTTTCTCTGTCTGTCTCTCCCTAGTGAGTGTATATGCCCTCTGGCACACTTTTAAAAAAAGAAAAACACAAAACTGATTTTTGTTTTTCACAGTCCTCAGTTGATATAAATGTTTAAAACAACACAACCCACAAAAATCTTTTAACAAGCTTTCGTTAAGTGTTTGTTGTATCCCTGGTACATGCACAGGACTACAGTGAACACTTTGGAAAGGTTACAAAAGTAAAAACAGATAGTTGTTTTCCTCCCATTACTGTGGCTTAACCCAGATGGGTGATATTCGTGAATACAGTGCCATAGAGAACTAACTGTAGAACACCATTTCCTCAATATAGAATAGCCTACAAGTTGAACACAATAAGACCATAGAGTTCAGGCATGTTTGAAGTAGCAGAGTTAATCAAAAAAGCTTACTCAGAGTAAGTTACTTGAAATTTTCTTATTAAATCAATTAGTTCTTTAAAACAAATAGAAGATTTTTCTCTTTGTAAATTGTTAAAAACTAGGTGGTTTTCTTTTCCAGAGCAATAACGTTGGTTATCTTTTTGTTTACCTGTCTGGTTTTACAGGGCCGAGTAGTGGAGAATATTTCAAAACGATGTGGGGGATTTTTACGAAAATTAAGTCTTCGTGGGTGTCTTGGAGTAGGAGACAATGCATTAAGGTAAAAACATAATTGTTGATTAATCTTCTTGAAGTAAAGAGTAGTGCCATCTCACCTATACAAGGCTAAAATAGTTTTTAAATTCCTTAGCTATTAAAAATGGAACTGTAGGGGCCGGCAGTTGGCGTGGTGGTTAGAGGCGTTCAGTTCCCACATGGCCAACCATGGTTCGAGTCCTGTACCTGGTGGCTTGCTTTCTCACTTTGCCATTCTTTCTCTCTCTGGTCAAGTTAAAAAATAGTAATAACAACAACAAATGGAATTAAATAAATAAATAAATATTTTTTTTAAAAGATGGAATTGTAGGGGCTGGCAGGTGGCGTGGTGATTAAGGGTGCTGGAATCCCACATGCCCAACTGTAGTTCAAGTTCTGGACCTGACAGCTTGCTTTCTCCCTTTCTCTCTCTCACTCTGTCTCTCTCTGGTCAAATTAAATAAATAATTAAATAAGATTATTTGAAAAAAGTGGAATTGTTTATACATTACATATAACACAAAAAATATCCTATAGTAGGGCATATGGTTCTAGGAATAAGCAAGAACAAGTATTTATCCCCCCAAAAAGCCAGATTTCCTATCAAAAATACTTCCTTTGGAGCCTTGAGGGTTTGTTGTTGTTTTAAACTTTTGTTTACTCAAAGGATAATTTTAACTTTGACACAGAGATCAGTGTTTAAGAGTTTATGGTTTAGGGATGAGCAGTTGGCATGGTGGTCAAGGTGCTAGACTCCCACATGGCTGACTGTAGTTCCAGTCCTGAACCTATGTCTTGCTTTCTCTCTCTCTCTCTCTTGGTCTCTGGTGAGTGCAAGTGCCCTTACAGCAGATTAAATAATAATAGTAATAATAATGATAATGATAACAATAAATAAAATTAAATAAATCTTTCAAAAAAAAGAGTTTATAGTTTAGAAATTTATGGTTGAAACTTCTTTTATCATTGTGAACTACTTAGTACTACTGAACTATTCTTATCCACAACACTCCTGAACACCAAATATATGGGGTTTTTTTTCCCCCCACTCAACAACCAGTTTTCTGATTCTCTTGACACCAGTTGGATGTCCTACAATTCATTTCAGTTCTGAGATTAACTACCCAGAGTTAGCTCAGACCTCACAGCTAAGGGCTTATTCCTATAGGACTGCCCCTTCTTGGTTCTGTGAGACTGCCCTTCTTCAAATGCTGGTTGCATACTCCATATTGCATTGTACTTCCAATCAGAGGACTGTAAATCAGAGTTTACTATAATCCCCTATTCAGGTTCGAGAATTTGCTAAAATGGCTCACAGAACTCAGGAAACCGTTAAATTTACTATTAATAGATTATTATTAAGAATATTATAGAGGATGTAAATGGAACAGCAAGGTTAAGAAGTAAATAGGGCAAGGTCTAGAGGCTTTCTGATCTCCATCATTTAGGGAGTTTTATAGAGCTTTCATTACATAAGCATGACTGAAGACCAAATATTATCACAAAAGGTACTCCTGTTTACCAGAAAATTACAAGAGTTTTAGGAACTTTTTGCCAGGAACTTGGGACGAAGACCAATTTTTTTGGAGAGGTTTTTGCTATAGGGCATGCACGCTCACCAGAAAGACAGAGAGACAGAGAGATGGAAAGCGAGAAATCACCCCCCAAGGGGAATGGCCATGCCGCAATCCCTTCTCCTCCATTCTCCTCTCGGGATCCTGGGCACGCACACACCCGTGCCCAGCGTGAGTTTAAGCCACCGGGTCTGGGACTCAAACCACGGTCAATTACATGGGAGTTCAGCAACATAGCCATTACTGCTGGTCCCACAAATATATATTTTTTATTATATCACATTACATTATCTTAGGTACCAGCAACCAGTATTACTAATAATAATATAATTTTTTTACCTAGACTTTTGCCCATTTCTTTTGAAACCTTTTACTTTGCTTTTTCCTATTAAGGACTTTTGCACAGAACTGTAGGAACATTGAAGTACTGAATTTAAATGGCTGTACAAAGACTACAGATGCGTAAGTATTGTATTATTTTAGAGAAGGGTAAGTCATAGCCCCTTATATCTGGCCTATACTAGTTTTAAATGCAGACCTGTATATACATTTAGCAAATTTCATCTTGGTTTTGCAGAGGAAAGATACTTTAAAAGTAGAGCAAAACACGAAAGTAGAAACAGAATAAGAAACTTATTTTGGAATCCTACCTTTCGCCCCCAGGGGAATGGCCATGGTGCAGTCCCTTCTCCTCTGTTCTCCTCTTGGGATTTTAGGCACACACATGCACCTGGCTTGAGTTTTAAGCTGC
This sequence comes from Tupaia belangeri chinensis, assembly GCF_000334495.1. Lineage (NCBI taxonomy): Eukaryota > Metazoa > Chordata > Mammalia > Scandentia > Tupaiidae > Tupaia > Tupaia belangeri. The sequence continues at coordinate 591,563 of NW_006159986.1, read as the reverse complement.
TAGGTCTGGAACTCTTAACTGTGGTTGACTACGTGGGAGTCCAGTGATGTAGCCATTACATCATCTATGGTCCCAGCCCTTAATCTTTAAATATCTGAGGGAAGCCTTGGCTACACAGGGGAAGCATGCTGAACTTCAGTGCTGGAAACCATATGGCTCAGTATCGGTTCATGTAATATGATATTGAGTACGGGAAAAACCAGAGTAAGATCTGTAAAAATATAAGTGAATCTCAAAAACATTATGCTATATGCCAGAGGCCAGTTAGAGAAGAATAGTGTATAATTCCATTTATCTGGAAATCTATAACAAGAAAACTGTAGTGATAAGAAAGCGGATGAGTGGTAGACTGAGACAGAAGGAAGAGGGGAGACTGACTGCAGAGGCATACAGCATGGGGAAAGTTGGGAGGTTTATGGAAATATTCTATGAAATTTGCAAAATGCAGCTAAGGTGTTGCTTAGCACAAGTACAGCTTTTTGAGTGGAATGATAGTTATACTGGGATAAATGCTTTTCAAAACTTACTGAGGGGTTGGGACCAGCAGTTAACGTAATGGCTATGTCGCTGGACTCCCATGTAGTCCTGTGGTTCGAGTCCCAGACCAGGTGGCTTAAACCTCACTCCAGACACATGTGCATGCGTGCCCAGGATCCCAAGAGGAGAATGGAGGAGAAGGGATTGCGGCATGGCCATCCCCCTCGGGGGTGATTTCTCGCTTTCTGTCTCTCTGTCTCTGTCTGTCTGGCGAGTGCACACGCCCTATAGCAAAAACCTCTCCAAAAAAAACTTACTGAGGGGCCAGCAGGTGGCATGGTGGTTAAGGGCACTGGACTCTGACATGGCTGACCATAGTCCAAGTCCCAGTCCTGGCAACTTGCTTTCTCACTTTCCTTCCCTCCCTGTCTCTCTCTCTTCCCCTCACACACTCTGACCCTCTCTGGTCAAATTATTTATGTATAAATCAATCAGTAACTAAAAAGTTAAATAAAATAATTCTTTAAGAAAACTTACTGAATTGTACACTTAAAATGAGTACATTTTAGTGTATTTAAAGTATATCTCAGGGACCAGCAAGTGGCGTGGTGGTGAAGACACTGGACACTCGCACATGGCCAACCATGGTTCGAGTCCCAGACCTGGTGGCTTGCTTTCTCACTTTCCTCTCTCTCTCTCTCTCTCTGTGTGTGTGTGTGTGTGTGTCTCTCTGGTCAAATGAAAATAAATGAAGGAATGAATAAATGAAATTGAATAAAATAATAAAAAAATAAATAAAACGAAATATATCTCAAATAGGGACCAGCTGTTAACATAATGGCTATGTCACTGGACTCCCATTTAGTCAACCACAATTCGAGTTGCAGACCCGGTGGCTAAACTCACGTCAGGCATGTGTGTGTGTGCACGTGTCCAAGATCCTGAGAGGTGAATGGAGGAGAAGAGATTACGGCATGGCCATCCCCCCCGGGGGGGTATTTCTCGCTTTCTGTGTCTCTGTCTCTCTGTCTTTCTGGTGAGTGCACACACCCTATAGCCAAAACCTCTCAAATACATACACACACACACACACACACACACATACATATATATATGTATGTATCTCAAATAAAGCTAATTTTAAAAGAATATACAGGGGCTAGCAGGTGACGTGGTGGTTAAGGCAGCTGGACTCCCACATGACTGACAGCAATTCGAGTCCTGGACCTGGCACCTTAGTTTCTCATTTTCCTTCTCTCTCACTGTATCTCTCTGGTCAACTTCAAAAAAATTAAAAATATAAAATAATGACAATGAACAAAATTAAATAAAAAATAATTCTTTTTTTAAAAAGTAATATACATTATGTTTCAACTATCTATGAGCACCCCAAAACTTTTAGTGGCTTAAAAGAACAGCAGTCAGTGGGAAATTTTTGCACATTGGAATGAAGATGACAGCAAATCCTCTCACAAAAAGCAGCTATAAAAGTGGACAAAACTGGGGTCAGCAGATGGCATAATGGTTACATTGCTGGACTCCCACATAGTTGACTGTGGTTCAAGTCCCAGACCTGGTGGCTTAATGGTCCCTTCTCCATTCTCCTCTTGGGATCTTGAACATGTACACATACACACGTGTCTGGCCTGGAACTATTCCAATCTCCCAGAGCTTTGAGCAGTCATCAGAGCAGGGCAGACTGTGAAAACCATCAGCTTTGGTGCCGCTGCCAGAGCAGGCTCAGTTGATTTGGACCATTGTCAGTTAAAGCGACTGTAAGGAGAAGCCCATTGGCTCTGTTAGCCTGAGGTTGTGGACCAGAGAAGCCCAGGATTTAATAAGTTCTAGGAGAATGAGTCAGCATGGGGTGCTTTATGAACCACATGTCCTGTGTTGACTAGAGACTATGCCCATGAGGGGCAAAGATAATGGGCACAAGCTAACCACATGCTTATGGCCAACAGAACTTGTATACATGCACAGAAGAAACATTAAAAAAAAAAAAAAAAAAAAGCCTGGCAATGAAGTAAAAGCCAGAGCAGAATTGAAAAGAACTTGAACTTTGTCTTCTCCAGCCCATATACAGAATCATTAGGAAAGAATAGAAGTCTTACTTAGGCTGACCACTGTACTGTAAAGACTTATGGTTGACTCCTAGGAAGCAAGGCTTAAAATTTTTTTTGAAAATTGACCAGCCAGTGGTGTGATGGTTAAAGTGACTGGATCCCAGGACCAACAGTTGGTGTAATGGCTATGTCGCTGGACTCCCATGTAGTCAACCATGGTTCAAGTCCCGGACTCGGTGACTTAAACTCACACCAGCACATGCGCGTACATGCTCAAGAACCCAAGAAGAGAATAGAGGAGAAGGGATTGCGGCTTGGCCATCCCCCCAGGGGGTGATTTCTCGCTTTCTGTCTCTCTGTCTCTTTCTGGCGAACACACATGCCCTATAGCAAAATCCTCTCCCCCCCGCCCCCCAAAAAAGTGACTGGATCCCATATGGCTAACTACAGTTTGAGTCCCAGACCCAGCGACTTGAAAAAACACAGTGATTGCGTGCGCATGCATTCCTAAAATCTCACTGAGGGAAAAATGGAGGAAAAGGGATTATGACGTTGACATTCCCCATGGGGAATACTTTCTCATTTTCCCTCTCTGTCCTCGTCCAGCAAATGCACATGCCTTGCTGGCAAATTAAAAAATAAAAATAAAAATAAATGAGAAAGATACCAAGCACAAACATCAACTGTTGCGTGTTGTGGGGAAAAGTTTGAGCTAGGCAATTTCTAAACAAACAGCAACAAAATAGTGAAATTTCCTCAGGAGAAAAATAGAATTCAGAGTTGTTGTAGTATTATTTATGTCTGGTGTTCAACAGAAACATGGTGTCATGCAAAGAAACATAAAAGTGTGACCCATGGTAAGGAAAATGATACTCAATAAAAACTCTAGATAAGGAAAGGGTAGATGGTAGACTTAGCAGATAACGATTTCAGAGCAGCTATTATAGATATATTTGAAGAACTAAAGGAAACCAGATAAAAAAAAAAAAACTAAAGTATAATGACAACAACTTGTTAAATAGAGACTATCAATACAGATTATACAAAACAAGCCAAATGGACATTCCAAATTTGGAAATACAATTGAAAAATCCACCAGTAGTGTCATTAGCAGATTAGAGATAGTAGAGAGGATAAACCTGTAGGGATTATCCAGTTTGAAGAACAGAAAAATAAAAGATAAAAGAAAACTGGACAGGATCTCAGAAACATATGGGATGCACCCATAATGGAAATCCCAAAGAACAGAAAGAAAGGGGCAGAAAAATAAATTAAATAATAGCTGAAAACTTCTCAGATTTGATGAAAACATCAAAGATCGAAGAAGCTCAACGAATACCTAAACGTAAAAATGTCCATAAATTAGACACACTTTTGAGAGCTAGAAACAGAAAAATTTGAGAGCTAGAGGAAAACAAGTCAAAATGTACAAGATTAATAAGTGATTTCTCATCAGGATCAGTGGAGGCAATGGAATGATAAAGTTAAGGTGATGGGGGAGGGGCCAGCAGATGGCGTGGTGGTTAAGGGTGCTGGACTCCCACATGGCTGATTACGGTTCCAGTCTAGGACCTGGTGGCTGGCTTTCTCACTTTCCCCCTCTCTCTCATTCTGTCTCTCTCTAGTCAAATTAAATTAATTAATTTAATTAAATAATTATTCAAAAAAAAAAAAATACAGAATTGGGGACCAGCAGATGGTGTAATACTTATGTTGCTGGACTTCCACATATTCGATCATGGTTCTAGTTCTGGACCTGGTGGCTTAAACTCATGCCGGTTGTGTGTGCATGCATGCCAAAGATCCTGAGAAGAAAATGAAGGAGAAGGGATTGTAGCCTGGCCATTCCCCTGGAGGGTGATTTCTCGCTTTCTGTCTCTCTGTCCCTCACATTTTCCTGCAAGTGCATACACCCTATAGCAAAAACCTCTCTTAAAAAAAAAAAAAAAGATACAGAATTGTATAAAGCAATAATTATAATGCTATATTATTGAGTTTATAAAACATAGAAGTAATATACGAAATATATTTGATTATATATAAAGTATATTTAAAAGTAAAAATAATAGCACAAAGGAAGGTGAAGGAAAAAGTGTTATTGGAGCAAAGTTTCTTTTTTTTTTTGGAGAGGTTTTTGACTATAGGGCACGTGCGCTTGCCAGACAGAGACAGACAGAGAGACAGAAAGGCGAGAAATCACCCCCCGGGGGGGGATGGTCACGCTGCAATCCCTTCTCCTCCATTCTCCTCTCGGGATCTTGGGCACGCACGCACACGTGCCTGGCGTGAGTTTTAAGCCACTGGGTCCGGGACGTGAACCGCGGTCGACTATGTGGGAGTCCAGCGCCATAGCCATTACGCTAACTGCTGGTTCCCTTGGAGCAAAGTTTCTGTGTTTTATGAGAACATTCTGAAATAGATAGTGGGGACCAGCAGGTGGCATGGAGGTTATAGCATCTGGATCCCACATGGCTGGCTGCTTGGTTCAGATTCTGGACCCAGCTGCCTGAAAAATCACAGTAAGCATATGTGTCTAAAATCCCTAGAAGAGAGTGAAGAAGGGAATGCTGTGTGACCATCTCCCCTGGGAGTGCATTCTCTCTCTTTCTTTCCCCCCTGCCTGCTAGCAAGTGCACATGCCCTATAGCAAATTCAGAAAAAGAAAGATGTACAATATGTAGCTGAAGCAGTGATGTAGCTCTGAATGCCCACATCAGAAAAGAAAGGTCTCAAATCAGTAACATAAGATTAAATGTTAAGAAGTTAGAATAAAAAAGAGCAAATAAACTGGAAGATTAGAGTGCATCAGTGAAATGGGAAATAGACAAAGAGTAATAAAATCAATGAAACCAAAAGTTAGTTCTTGAAAAAAATCATCAAAATTAAATAATTTAGACTATTAAGAAAGAAGAAACAAATCACCAAAATTAGAAATGAAAGAGGACTAAACACTAAACAAACGGACAGAGATTAAAAGGATTATAACAGAATATGCTGACTATGTATTAACAAATTAAACAACTTAGATGAATTGAACACATTCCTGGGAAGGCATAAATTATCAAGTTTGTCTCTAGAAAAATAAAACAACCTGAACACACCTATGACAAGCAAGTTCAGTGAGTAATTTAAAATCATCCTGCAGAGAAAAACCCAGGCCCAGATGGTTTCACTGGTGAATTTCATCAAATATTTAAAGAAGAAATAGCATTAATCTTCAACAAATTTATTGAGAAAATAGAGGAGGAGGGGACCAGCAGGTGGCGTGGTGGTTAAGGTGCTGGACATTCCCACATGGCTGACCATGGTTCAAGTCCTGGACCTGGTGGCTTGCTTTCTCACTTTCTCTCTCTCTGTGTCTCTCTCTGGTCAAAATAAAATAAGTAAATGAATAAATAAAATTAAAACTAAATAATTCTTTAAAAAAAAAAAAAAGAATAAAGGAGAAGGCATTTCCTGACTCATTCTGTGAGGCCAGTATTACCCTGATACCAAGTAACACAATAAAAGGAAATCAACAGATCAGATTTGCTAACTGTTTTTGTTATATGTCTGAGATATATCTCAGGAACAGAAATAATAAAAATAATAAAATAAAATAATAAAAATAATTAACAAAATTTTAGTAGACTAATTCTAATAGCGTATATAAGGGTTTTAGATCATAACCAGGTGGGACTTACCCCAGAAATACAAGGTCTATTTAATATCTGAAAATCAATTCATGTAATAACCCAGTAATAAAATACATGGTAAAGTAAAACAAGAGTCAGGGGAACCAGCAGTTAGCGTAATGGCTATGTCGCTGGACTCCCACGTAGTCGACCACGGTTCACATCCCGGACCCGGTGGCTTAAAACTCACGCTGGGTGTGTGTGTGTGTGCGTGCCCAAGATCCCGAGAGGAGAATGGAGGAGAAGGGATTGCAGCGTGACCATCCCCCATGGGGGGTGATTTCTTGCTTTCTGTCTCTCTGTCTCTCTCTGTCTGGCGAGCACACGCGCCCTATAGTGAAAAACCTCTCCAAAAAAAAAGTCAGTAAACTCTTACTACATCAGGCCAAATAAGTAAATACTTTGGACTTTGTAGCCCATGTACTCTATAGAAACTACTTGATTGCTGGAATAAAGGACAATAAGCATTTAGTCATTTCAGTATGATAGGCAGCCTCCAAAATGGTCCCCAGGTTATCCCTACCTGCTTGTATAATCATTTTCCCTTGAGAGTTAGCTGGATCTGGTGACTCATTTCTAACAATAGAATACTATAAAAGACATTGGATTATCACTTTTGAGATTAGGTTACAAAAAGACTTCTATATCCTGCTCTGCTTTCTCTTGGGGTTCTGGCTTTCAGGGAAACAAGCTGCCCGGTTGATGGTACCTCTGAAGAAGAAGAAGAAATGAAATGAAATAAATAAGTTTTAAAAAAAAATTCATAAAGGCCAGGCATGGTGGTACGTGCTTATAATCCCAGCTACTTGGGAGGCTGAGGCAAGAGGATAGAGTTCTAGGTCAGCCTGGGCAAAATAGCAAGACCTTTCTCTAAAAATAAAACAAAAATTCTTAAAGGAAAGTGGATGGTTGGACCAGCAGATAGCATAGTGGTTAAGGCACTGGACTCCCATGTGGCCAACCATAGTTCAAGTTCCAGATTCAGTGGCTTGAGACTTCATGCCGCGTGCATGAATGCCCAAAGTCCTGAAGAGGAAATGGAGAAGGGATTATGGTGTGTGGCCTTCCCCCTGGGGAATGATTTCTCACTTTTCTGTCTCCCTGACTCTGTCTCTCCAGCAAGCATGCACACCCTATAGCCAAAACCTCTCAAAAAAATAAAGAAAAAGAAAGTGGCAATACTACGTATCTTATTTGTTTCAGCCCAATACTAGTCCTTGTTTGGTAAACCTTGCCACGCTCCCAATTCTTTCATTACTGCCATGTAATCTTGAGCATATTTTTAGGTAAAAGATCAGAGGCAGAGCATTCAGTCTTCATGTTTAACTACATGCTAGCAGATGAGTAGCTTTCTGTTGTTCTAGATTTGCAAAATGTACATAGATTTCTTAGAACCCACATAAGTAGTAAGTTGTTAATGCCTGTTACCATTTCCAGATATGACTCAAACACTATCCTCCCCTCCTGCAGATTCTCATACACAGCACAACCTTTTTTCTCTTGAGATTAGTTTACAAAAAGACTTTTATATCCTGCTTTCTCTTGGTAGCCACGTCTTCCTCAATGTGAAAGATACTGAATTTATAACTGCTTTTTTTTGGGGGGGGGGCTGGTATGGAAATTTTACAGTTTTTATGTATATACATATATTTAGTAAGAATGGTATATGATATACTAAGGATGTGTTATTTTGCTTGTTCATTACTTTCTCCTTTTTCCATTTTTCAGTACATGTGCTAGCCTTAGCAAGTTCTGTTCCAAGCTCAGGCACCTTGACTTGGCTTCCTGTACATCAATAACAAACATGTCTCTAAAAGCGCTGAGGTAAATTTCTTGTAATAAGCATGTCCAGTAATCAGAACAAATACATACTTTATAAAAATAACTGGTATAAAGTAGAAATTGAAGGCATCTATGCTTTATGGACATATTCAAGTGAAATGACTTGGGATGAGTAGAATTTCAGATCAGAATAGTACAGTTTATACATGAGTGATTAGATATTTTGAAGGCTTGTTTTCAAAAAAGAAAAGCCACTGTCACATATTATAGCTTAGTGATTAAAACAGGGTTCTGGAGTCAGATTTTTTGCAGATTCTTAAGTAAACATAATCCGGCTGAGCTTTTTCTTATATCTTATAGCATTATTAATTAGGATTAAAAAGGTAATACTAGGCTGAACCACATAAAGTTGTGCCAATACTTGATAATTTTTTGTTCTAAAAATGATAGCTTCAGGTGATTCAACCGAATTCATTAAAATTACAGAGGGGGGACCAGCAGTTGGCATAATGGCTATGTCACTGGACTCCCATGTAGTCAACCGCGATTTGAGTCCTGGACCTGGTGGCTTAAACTCATGCCGGGCGCATGTGTGCACGTGTCCAATATCCCAAGAGGAGAATAGAGAGGAAGGGATTATGGCGTGGCCGTCCCCCCGAGGGGTGATTTCTCACTTTCTGTCTCTGTCTCTCTCTGTCTTTCTAGCAAGTGCAGGCGCCCTGTAGCAAAAACCTCTCAAAAAAAAAAAAAAATACATGAGAGGACCAGCAGTTGGCATAATGGCTATGTCACTGGATTCCCATGTGGTCAACCGTGGTTCGAGTCCTGGACCCAGTAACTTAAATTCACATTGGGCACATGTGCGTGCATGGCCAGGATCCCAAGAGGAGAGTGGATTGTGGCATGGCCATCCCCCCAGGAGGCGGGGTGATTTTTCGCTTTCTATTTCTCTGTCTCTGTCTTTCAGGCGAGCACACACACCCTATAGCAAAAACCTTTAGAAAAATAAACAAAACAGCAAATGGCATAGCAGTTACATTGCTGGTCTCCTACATGACTGACCATGGTTCGAGTTCCAGACCTAATAGCTTGAAACTCATGCTGGGCACATGTGCATCCCCTAGGTCCCTGAAGGAGAATGGAGGAAAGTATGATACAAAAGGTATCTCTTAAAGGGAGAATAAAATGCCTATTCTCTTTGTAAACTTCATTCAGCCTTCTGTAAATATTTACCGTCCTGGGTCAACCTGTGGCTTGGTGGTTAAGGCAGCTAGATCCCTTATGGCTGTCCATGTGATTCGAGTTTTGGCCACATGCTGGGTGCATATGTGTGCACAAAGTCTTGAAGGATAGAGAAATGGAGAAGGGATTGCAGCATGACTATGCGCTACGGGGGTGCTTCCTGGCTTCCCTATCCTTCCAACTCTAGTTAGCGCACACACCATCTGACAAATTTAAAAAAAAGTAATTACTGGGAACCAGCAGTTAGCGTAATGGCTATGTCGCTGGACTCCCACGTAGTCGACTGTGGTTCGGGTCCTGGACTTGGTGGCTTAAACTCATGCCGGGCAAATGTGTGTGTATGCCCAAAATCCCGAGAGGAGAATGGAGAAGGGATTGCAGCATAGCCATCCCCTCTGGGGGGTGATTTCTCACTTTCTGTGTCTCTTTGTCTGTCCTTCTGGCGAGTGCACATGCCCTATACTAAAAACTTCTCCAAAAAAAATAAAAAGAAACACAGATTTGGTTAAGTACAGTATAAGGAATCCAAAAATGTGGCTCCTTTTACTCCTTCCTTAGGAATATTGAGCATTTATATATATCAGACTTTTTGCCAATTAAGATAATAAATATGACAGTATTTGTCATTTATAAAGTATTTTCACATAAATAATCTCATTTATTTGAAATGAAGAAGATAGGACATTTTATAGATTAAAAAAAATCTTTAAAATTGTCAGGTGCCAGGTACAATGAAACAACTGTGACGTGTAACTAGGATGTTGATGTCCTTAAGCTATTCAGTCTAGAAAAAAACTGCTAACATGTATCATATTGAGGTACAATTAAGTGCTATGATATGAGTGAGTATATCAGTTTTGGGAGAACATGGCATGACTGCTCTTGAACTAAGGTTCAGTAAAGCTTCCTAACATGACTTGCCTGACAAATCAAATTGTTAATGTTGAAGAAGGAACTTGATCATAGAAAGCTTGGGATTCTATGTCCAAACATAAAATTAAACTACTGATAAGACAGAGGGATCAATTGAAGCTAACATTTTGATAGAAGGCAGAAAATGAACACAAAATATCCTAAATTCAGCCTATCCTAAATTCAGCCTATCCTAGATAAGGAAATTTACAAGCCTTTGTAATTTTTTTAAATAAAAATTTTAAAAGTATTCATTACTATTTTGATACTAGTAGAATTACTTGGTAGAGAATATGGGTTTGGCTTAGCCTGTGGCCTAATGGTTAAGGAAGCTGGATCCCACATGACCAAACATGTGGTTCAAGTCCTAGACCTGTCAGCTTGAAATGCACACTTGGGTAATATGCGTGCATGCCCAAAATCCTAAAAGGAGGAGTGGAACAGAAGGCATGGCAGTGTGACCGTTGTCCAGGAAGGGGTGCCCTCTCCTTCTTTCTTTATCTGAAAAGCAATATTGTGCTTTTTGGTTAAGCTAGATTTGAGATGATGCTGCTAGTGATACAGCCCCATGTAAATACCACAAACATTGATAAATCAGTGTTGTTTGTTTTGCTATGCAAAAACCTGTATTCTAAGTCAATGTTGAGTAAATATGTGTATTCTTATAGGAGAGAATGGGACTGTATTTATTCCTTGCCTAAACAGCCAATTAAGTAAGACTTTGGTGTCTTTAGAATTGGATATAGTGAAATATTTATCTTGTTTTGTTTTATCCTAAGTGAGGGATGTCCACTGTTGGAGCAGTTGAACATTTCCTGGTGTGACCAAGTAACCAAGGATGGCATTCAAGCACTAGTGAGAGGCTGTGGGGGTCTCAAGGCCTTATTCTTAAAAGGCTGCACACAGGTAATGAGTCCACATAGTGCTTCTGCAAGTCAGAGGAACCATAAGCTGTTTGTAGGCAGCCCCAAGATCTCTGTGTTGAGGGAAATGTTAGTTGTATGTGTCATTGTGCACACATGCTTACCAAAAAAATTAAGGTATTTTCCATAAAATAAAAGGAGAGGAATTAATATTTGACCGAAGAGAAATTTAGTGAAGAGAGAGGCAAGGTGAAGAGAGGTAAGATACTGAGGATTTGCCATAGCCAAGAAGGGTTTCATGTGATTTAATCTGTACTGAAGAGAAAACTTGCCATTGTTGTCACTGCCTGATTCTTTAAACTGGACAAAGAAGGCAGTCTCAGTAATTTTAAATTTTTTTTTTTTAATTTGACCAAAGAAACAGAGAGAGAGGGAAAGTAAGAAAATGAGAAAGCTAGCTGCCAGGTCCAGGACCTAAACCAGCCAGCCATGTGGGAGTCCCAGCACCCTACCACCATCCCACCTGCTGGCCCCAGTCTCAGCTATTTTCGCTTGTGTCATCATCAGGAGTTTTTCTTAAATGTGCCAGCAACCTGCATTTTATAGTGTTCATGCTCATTTTTTACCAGTCACATTACAAATCCTACATATTTTATAAGTAAAAACTACTTATTTCAGTATTTTAAAGTGCAAAGAGGAATTGATAGAACCTAGAACAAAATGATTAAGAGTGGATTTAAATGTGACTGACAAATTGATGCTAAGCTCCCTATCTTATTAGTTACTAACACCATATCATGGATTCCATTAAAAATGCCCTTACTGGGGCAAGCAGATGGTGTAGTGGTTAAGACACTGGACTCCCACATAGCCAACCACAGTTCGAGTCCCAGACCTGAAAATCAAGTCCCAGGAGATAAAAGAGAAGGGATTGTTGTGTGGCCATCCCCCCTATGAGTGATTTCTCACTTTCCCATTGTCTCTGGCTAGTGTACATGCCTTATGACAAAAAACTAAAGGAGGAAAAAGCCCTTATTTTGAGGCCAGCAGGTGGTTTAGTTAAGGTGCTGGACTCCCACATAGCTGACTGTGGTTCGAGTCCAGGACCCAGCGGCTTGAAAATCATGCTGGACCTGTATGCATATGTGTCCAAAGTCCTGAGAGGAGAATGGAGAAGGGATTGTGGTATGGCCATCCCCTCTGGGGGTTGATTTCTCACTTTCCTTCTCTGTCTCTCTCTGGCAAGTTCACATTCCCTATGGCAAAAACCTAAAATTATTAGATCATCATATTTTTCTATACAAAAATGAGTCATGACTTTCCTGATAACCAAATAAATAAATAAATAAATGCCCTTATTTTATTACCATGAGGTAGGAGCTCCATTGGTTGAAACAGGGTTTTGGGTGTGTGACTGCCATAAAACAGCAGCTTGAGCTTCTGGTTATTTATGGAACCCTAGAAAATATTGATTCGAATGCATCATTATAATCAGTTACCGCCATCTGTTCATAGCACTGTAAGCATGGCAGTGATCTTCTAGCACAGATAAACACTGAGTTCCTTTCTCAGCTCTTTCTCCCAAAAGTTTGTTTTGGGAAAACTTTATAGGTGGTATAGAAGTGTGAAAATTATTTTAGTTTCATAATCTCTCAGCAAAATACTGTTAGATATATTTTACTTATCAGAAATCAGATTTGTAAACACTAGACTACTTCTTTTTTGTGTTTTCCTTGATGGGATGATAGTGAATTTGATGTGGGGAAAATATAAAAATATCAATAACCAGACTAATAATGTACTTAGTATGATTATTGTTCATTGTTGCTATGAAAATTGGTTGGCTCTATTGAGAATGTATTGCTGATACATTCTATTGTATGATGTTTAGAATGTACTCTTAAATTTTGTTTTCTCTTTTTGTAATCTTTCTAGCTAGAAGATGAAGCTCTCAAGTACATAGGTGCACATTGTCCTGAACTGGTGACTTTGAACTTGCAGACTTGCTTAGTAAGCATTCTTTCCCACAAATCCTTTGACTTAAGCATTTATTTCAGTAATATTATTGTATGAGTTTCATTCATCAAGACTAGCAGTTTTCCTCCTACAACCCTAAGGACACTGTAGATATACTCTTTACTTGCTTAACAGTACTCATTCTCTTAGGGGTTTTGACATAGATAAGTGGGAGGGAAGCTTATGAAGAATTACAGATGAGCTTACTGTAACTCCATGTCTTTCTTCTTCTTTCCTTCCTTCCTTCCTCTTCCTCTTCCTCCTCCCCTCCGTCTGTCGCTTCCTTCCTTCCATCTTTCCTGTTTTGCTATAGGGAGTTTGCGCTTGCTGGAGAGACACAGACAAGGAGGGAGAGAGAAAGTAAGAAAGCACTCTCCAGTGGGGATGGCCATGCCATAATCCCTTCTCCGTTCTGCTCTTGGGATTTTGGGCATACACACCCCCATGCACCTGGCATTTTTCTGAAGCTTCTGAGTCTTGGACTCAAACTGCACAGTCCACTCTGTGGGATCCAGCCACCTCAACCACCATGCCACTGGCTTGTCCTACCTCTTTCTACCTAAGAAAACTGTGTACTTTATTGTTCTTCATTTTTTAAAAAAAAATTTTGCCAGGGGGTGCACGTGTTCACTGGAGATAATGAGAAAACATTCCTTATGTTCACATTGTAATCCATTCTCCACTTCTTCTTTTGGGATTTTGGGCACATAGGTATATGTGTACCCAGTGTATTTTTCACACTGCTGTGTCCAGAACTTTAACTATGCAGTTGGTCATGTGGAATCCAGCCATCTTAACCACTATGCCACTGGCTGGCCCCCAGAATTGTCTACTTTTTAAATTACTCACAGGAGCTGGCAGGTGGCATGGTGGTTAAGGGCGCCAGACTCCCACATGACCGACCATGGCTCAAGTTCAGACCTGGCAACTTGCTTTCTCACTTTCTCTCTCCCTCTCCCTCTCTCTCTTGTGTGTGTGCATGCATGCGAGTATGCACTCTGTCCCTTTCTGGGCAAATTAAAAATAAATAAATACATAAATACATAAATAAAGTTAAATAAAATAATTCTTTTTAAAATTTTATTTATCCATTCATTTATTTTAATTTGACCAGAGAGAGACACAGAGAAAGGGAGAGAGGGAAAGTGAGAAAGCAAGCGGAGTTTTTTTTGTTTGTTTATTTTTTGGCGGGGGGGGGAGGCTTTTGCTATAGGGCATGTACGCTAACCAGACAGAAAGCGAGAAATCACCCCCCCAGGGGGGATGGCCACACCGCAATCCTTTCTCCTCCATTCTCCTCTCAGGATCTTGGGCACACATGCACAGGCGCCTGGCATGAGTTTTAAGCCATCAAGTCCGGGACTCGAGCCGCAGTCAACTATATGGGAGTCCAGTGACATAGCCATTATGCTAACTGCTGGTCCCCCAAGCTGGCATTTTTTATAATTTAAAAAAAAATAGGGGCTGGCAAGTGGCTGGTGGTTAAGAACACTGAACTCCCACGTGGCTGACTGCAGTTCGAGTCCTGGGCCTGGCAGCTTGCATCAGATGGTGTAGTGGTTAAGACACTGGACTCCCACATAGCCAACCACAGTTCGAGTCCCAGACCTGAAAATCAAGTCCCAGGAGATAAAAGAGAAGGGATTGTTGTGTGGCCATCCCCCCTATGAGTGATTTCTCACTTTCCCATTGTCTCTGGCTAGTGTACATGCCTTATGACAAAAAACTAAAGGAGGAAAAAGCCCTTATTTTGAGGCCAGCAGGTGGTTTAGTTAAGGTGCTGGACTCCCACATAGCTGACTGTGGTTCGAGTCCAGGACCCAGCGGCTTGAAAATCATGCTGGACCTGTATGCATATGTGTCCAAAGTCCTGAGAGGAGAATGGAGAAGGGATTGTGGTATGGCCATCCCCTCTGGGGGTTGATTTCTCACTTTCCTTCTCTGTCTCTCTCTGGCAAGTTCACATTCCCTATGGCAAAAACCTAAAATTATTAGATCATCATATTTTTCTATACAAAAATGAGTCATGACTTTCCTGATAACCAAATAAATAAATAAATAAATGCCCTTATTTTATTACCATGAGGTAGGAGCTCCATTGGTTGAAACAGGGTTTTGGGTGTGTGACTGCCATAAAACAGCAGCTTGAGCTTCTGGTTATTTATGGAACCCTAGAAAATATTGATTCGAATGCATCATTATAATCAGTTACCGCCATCTGTTCATAGCACTGTAAGCATGGCAGTGATCTTCTAGCACAGATAAACACTGAGTTCCTTTCTCAGCTCTTTCTCCCAAAAGTTTGTTTTGGGAAAACTTTATAGGTGGTATAGAAGTGTGAAAATTATTTTAGTTTCATAATCTCTCAGCAAAATACTGTTAGATATATTTTACTTATCAGAAATCAGATTTGTAAACACTAGACTACTTCTTTTTTGTGTTTTCCTTGATGGGATGATAGTGAATTTGATGTGGGGAAAATATAAAAATATCAATAACCAGACTAATAATGTACTTAGTATGATTATTGTTCATTGTTGCTATGAAAATTGGTTGGCTCTATTGAGAATGTATTGCTGATACATTCTATTGTATGATGTTTAGAATGTACTCTTAAATTTTGTTTTCTCTTTTTGTAATCTTTCTAGCTAGAAGATGAAGCTCTCAAGTACATAGGTGCACATTGTCCTGAACTGGTGACTTTGAACTTGCAGACTTGCTTAGTAAGCATTCTTTCCCACAAATCCTTTGACTTAAGCATTTATTTCAGTAATATTATTGTATGAGTTTCATTCATCAAGACTAGCAGTTTTCCTCCTACAACCCTAAGGACACTGTAGATATACTCTTTACTTGCTTAACAGTACTCATTCTCTTAGGGGTTTTGACATAGATAAGTGGGAGGGAAGCTTATGAAGAATTACAGATGAGCTTACTGTAACTCCATGTCTTTCTTCTTCTTTCCTTCCTTCCTTCCTCTTCCTCTTCCTCCTCCCCTCCGTCTGTCGCTTCCTTCCTTCCATCTTTCCTGTTTTGCTATAGGGAGTTTGCGCTTGCTGGAGAGACACAGACAAGGAGGGAGAGAGAAAGTAAGAAAGCACTCTCCAGTGGGGATGGCCATGCCATAATCCCTTCTCCGTTCTGCTCTTGGGATTTTGGGCATACACACCCCCATGCACCTGGCATTTTTCTGAAGCTTCTGAGTCTTGGACTCAAACTGCACAGTCCACTCTGTGGGATCCAGCCACCTCAACCACCATGCCACTGGCTTGTCCTACCTCTTTCTACCTAAGAAAACTGTGTACTTTATTGTTCTTCATTTTTTAAAAAAAAATTTTGCCAGGGGGTGCACGTGTTCACTGGAGATAATGAGAAAACATTCCTTATGTTCACATTGTAATCCATTCTCCACTTCTTCTTTTGGGATTTTGGGCACATAGGTATATGTGTACCCAGTGTATTTTTCACACTGCTGTGTCCAGAACTTTAACTATGCAGTTGGTCATGTGGAATCCAGCCATCTTAACCACTATGCCACTGGCTGGCCCCCAGAATTGTCTACTTTTTAAATTACTCACAGGAGCTGGCAGGTGGCATGGTGGTTAAGGGCGCCAGACTCCCACATGACCGACCATGGCTCAAGTTCAGACCTGGCAACTTGCTTTCTCACTTTCTCTCTCCCTCTCCCTCTCTCTCTTGTGTGTGTGCATGCATGCGAGTATGCACTCTGTCCCTTTCTGGGCAAATTAAAAATAAATAAATACATAAATACATAAATAAAGTTAAATAAAATAATTCTTTTTAAAATTTTATTTATCCATTCATTTATTTTAATTTGACCAGAGAGAGACACAGAGAAAGGGAGAGAGGGAAAGTGAGAAAGCAAGCGGAGTTTTTTTTGTTTGTTTATTTTTTGGCGGGGGGGGGAGGCTTTTGCTATAGGGCATGTACGCTAACCAGACAGAAAGCGAGAAATCACCCCCCCAGGGGGGATGGCCACACCGCAATCCTTTCTCCTCCATTCTCCTCTCAGGATCTTGGGCACACATGCACAGGCGCCTGGCATGAGTTTTAAGCCATCAAGTCCGGGACTCGAGCCGCAGTCAACTATATGGGAGTCCAGTGACATAGCCATTATGCTAACTGCTGGTCCCCCAAGCTGGCATTTTTTATAATTTAAAAAAAAATAGGGGCTGGCAAGTGGCTGGTGGTTAAGAACACTGAACTCCCACGTGGCTGACTGCAGTTCGAGTCCTGGGCCTGGCAGCTTGCATTCTCACTCTCTTTCTCTCACTCTGTCCCTCTCTGGTCAAATTAAAATAAATAAGTAAATAAATGAATGAATAAATAAATAAAGTTAAAATAATGTATTTTATTCATTTTATTTATTTTAAACTAAAATAAGTTAATAAATGAATGAACAAGTGAAGTTAAATAAAATAATTTACTTTATTTATGTATCTTTATTTATTCATTTTACTTACTTTAATTTGACCAGAGAGGGAGGAAGGGGAGAGAGAGGGTTAGAAAACAAGCCGCCAGGTCTGGGACTCGAACTGTGCAGCCACATTGAAGTCCATCACCCTTTACCACCACACACCACCTGCCAGCCCCAATAAAATTATTATTATTATTATTATTATTATTATTTTAGAGGTTTATGCTATAGGGCACGTGCACTCACCAGAAAGACAGAGAGACAGAAAGTGAGAAATCACCCTCCAGGGGGATGGCCACGCCGCAATCCCTTCTCCTCTTGGGATCTTAGGCACGCACACACACGCGCCCAGCGTGACTTTAAGCCACCAGGTCCGGGACTCAAATCATGGTCAACTACATGAAAGTCTAGCAACATAGACATTCCGCCAACTGCTGGTTCCAGTAATTATTTAAAAATTATTTTTAAAAGTGCTAGAAAAATTTCACAAACTTATGTATTTAAAATTACAGTCAACACTTTATAACCAGTATGGACTGGCCCTATAGCCTAGTGGTTAAGGGAACTAGGTCCAGCATGGCCAGCTATGGTTTGGCTCAGCCCTGGCAGCTTGAAAAACACCAGGCCCAAAATCCTGACAATATGGCAAGATGGAGGCAAAAGGGTTGCAGGGTGTCCATCCTACTAAGGGATGCTCTTTCTTTGTGTCAATAACCACTGATCTAGAAGATGACAAGCATTATGTACCCTTTAAATTACTTTCAGTTAGTGTATATATTTAGCATTTTGACTTGTTGATTGACTTCTGTGCATACTCTAAACTCCTGAATTTTACCCAAGTAATCTAGTGAAGCTATTCAGGGACCTAGAACATGGATGATACCTGATACCCCTTCAGCTTTTTTCTTCCCCTATCCCGCCTTTTTTTTTTTTTTTTTTTTTGTGTTTTTTGAC
>NW_006159986.1:568747-572959 GCF_000334495.1 Tupaia belangeri chinensis | reverse complement strand
CCCCTTTTTTTTTTTTTTTTTTTTTTGTAGTTATTTGCCAAAGGGCATGTGCTCTTGAAAGAGAGAGAGGGGGGGAGAAAGCACCCCTTGATGGGGCAGTCATGTCACAATTCCTTCTCTTCTGTCTCTCTATTCTGTCAGGATTTGGAGCACACACACACTCAGGGAGGTCTCTCGGGCCTGGATCCTGGTCTGGCCAAAGTTGAGGATTAATCACAGTATCAAGACCCTGTTGGAGTATTGTCTGTCTGTCTCTCTTTTTCTTCTTTCTTGCTGGAAGAAATAAATAAACTTTTAAAAAGGCAAATTGAAATTATATATAAAAGGCCATGTTTTATATAATTTAAGCAACCTACCTTTCTAGCTCTTGAGGAATGGTGCTAATCATCTACTTAGAAAGCTACTGGAGATTGAGTTAAAAGAATGATGTTCCTTCTCTTTAATTCTGACCATCCCTCCCTTGTCATTCTGAATGGCATAATTGCTGACTCCCAGAATTTGCCTAATTTCTATAAGACTGAAGTGTTTATCCTAAGAGAGCAAGCACAACTTTTATATACATAAAGCCTCATCATTTTATACAGTACTAGGAAAAAATATATTCTTGGGCAGGTTCAAATGAGATGTGTGATAGACACACACACACACGTACCATATACACATACACACACACACACGTGCACAGAGTTATCTCTTGAGCAGGGGATTGGTTTTATTCTCTTTTAGATACCAAAGTCATGGATGCTCAAGTCTTACATAAAATGGCCCAGTGTTTGTATATAACTTATGTCCCTCCTGCTATATACTCTAAATCTCTAGAATTTTTAATAATAATTAATATAGTATAAATGCTGTGTGAATAATTGTTATACTGTTTAACACTTTTAAAATTTGTGGGTTTTTATTGGTTTTTTATTTCTTTTTTTCAATATTTTGGATCCACAATAGGTTGAATCCACAGATATGAAACTTGTGGATAAGGAGGGTCTAATGTATGTGTGTGTGTGTGTGTGTGTGTGTGTGTGTGTACATGTATAAACATAGCATATACATTCCAAATATACATATAAATACATACAAAACAAGTCATTTGCAGGTTTAGTTTGGTTTTAAGTACTTAGAAGAAGCAGGAATTAGTTGGTAAGCAATAGAGAACCAGCTCTTATATGTGTTTTTCTGCTTTCCTTCACCCAACTCTTAGTACAGTAGTCATTTCTTCCCTGTAATATGATGAAATGATTCTCAACATTCGTGTGATTTCATGTTCTGTACAAAATTATTGAAGTGGCTGAAGTACAATTTTTTTTTTTTAGTTGCCAGTAGGCACATGAACTCGCTAGAGAGAGAAAAAGAAAGCATCCCCCAGTGGGGACTGGTCATGATGCATTTGCTTTCCTTCTGTCTCTCTATCCTGTTAGGATTTGGGGCATGCATACATATGCACCCTGCAAACTGCAATCAAGGGCCTGCCAGTGGTGTGGTGGTTAAGGTGCTGGAACCCACATGACCAAATACACAGTTTGATTCCTGGACCCGGCAGCTTGCAAAACATCCTGCATATGTGTACATGCCCTAAATCCCAAGAGAATGAAGGAGAAAGGATTGTGGCATGGCCATCCTCCCTGGGGATGGTTTTTATACCTTCCCTCCTCTTTTGGTCTCTGACAAGTGCACGTGCCCCAGAACAAAACTACAAAGCAAAAAACCACGGTAAACCTGTGGGATCCTGCTTTCCACACACAGCACTTAACTGCTGCTCTACAGGAGCAGCCCCTAAAGTACTCTTTTTTTTTTTTCAGTTTGCCAGAAAGCACATGGACTCACCAGAGAAAAAGTCAGAGAGGGAAAGGTAAAAGCACCCCTCAAGGGGTTGTGGTCAAGTTGCAATTCCTTCTTCTTTTTGGATTTTGGATACACATATACATATGCCCAGCATGCTTTTTATTTTTTAAAGAATTATATATTTATTACTATAATTATTTTCACATGTGTTTGCCAGAGAAAGACAGAGCGAGCGAGCGAGAGAGAGAGAAAGCAAGCGGCCAGGTCTGGCACTCAGACCATAAGCAGCCATATGGGAATTCCAGTGCCTTAACTACCATGCCACCTGCTGACCCCCCAGCATGTTTTTCAAACTGTGGGGACTGGATTTTTAAGTTTTTGCTGTAGGGCATGTGTGCTTGCCAGAGAGAGCATGAAAGAGAAATTATCCCCCAGGGGATGGCAACCTTTTCCTTGAGTTTCCTCTCAGGATTTTTGGCACACATACACACACACCTGGCATGTTTTTCAAACTGCCAGGTCTGGGACTTGAACTGTACAGTTGATCATGTGGGATCCAGCATCTTATTAACCACCACATCACCTGCTGGCCCCCATAATGGATTTGAAAACATTAAAGTTCAGTAAGTTTTACTATTTTTTTAAAAATAATTATTTTATTCATTCATTTATTATTTAATTTGACCAGACAGACAAGAGTAAGAGAGGAAGTGAGAAAGCAAGCCACCAAATTCAGTACTCGAACCCTGGTTGGCCATGTGGGAGTGTCCAGTGCCTTAAACACCACACCACCCACTGGTCCCTAGTAAGTTTTACTATTTTTAAAACTAAAAGTATTATGTGACACAGATTCCATTGCCCTGCTAAATTTGCATATCTTTTCCTGCTTCCCTTTTCCCTTTTTACATCTTTTTTTTAAAGAATTATTTTATTAAAAAAAAAAGAATTATTTTATTTAACTTCATTTATTTTAATTTGATCAGAGGACAGAGTGGGACAGAATAAGAGGGAGGGAGTGAGAAAGCAAGCCTCCAGGTCCAGGACTTGAACCATGGTTAGCCATGTGGGAGCCCAGTGCCCTTAGCCACTACACCACTTTCCAGCCCCCCTCCCCCCGCCTTTTTACATCCTAACTATAATTATATCTTTGTCTAATATAATATATCACATTTGCATGCCACTGTTCCAGGAACTTCCTCATATGTCTATACCTCAGTTTTCTGTCCTCAGGCAGATCATGTGTCTGCCTTAGCATCCAATTTTTTATCTATATTTGTTTTGATCGCATGATATTGAAAACATGTTGATTTTAAATAGTGAATATTTAGAATTTTGGGGTTTTTTCCCCATTGGTCCTTCAAACTTAAAATACTGCTAGAGGGGTCAACAAGTAACATAGCGGTTAAGGTGCTGGATTCCCACATGGCTGACTGCATTCGAGTCCCAGATCCAGTGGCTTGAAACTCATGCTGGGTGCATGTACATGCATTCAGAAAATCCTGAGAGGAGAATGGAGGAGAAGGGATTCTGGCATGGTCATTCTCCCAGGGGATGATTTCTGTCTCTCTACCCCTATAGCAAAAATTTATCAAAAAAAAAATTTTTTTTTAAATACTGCTTCAGGAGGTAGCAGGTGGCATAGTGGTTAAGGTGCTGGATTTCCACCTGGCCAGTTGCAGTTCATGTCCCAGACCTGGTGACTTGAAAATCCACAACAAATACATACATACATACATAAATGAATGTTTAAAAAAAAAAACAAAAATACAACTACTTGATTGGGCCAGCAGGTGGCGTGGAGGTTAAGGCAGCTGGATCCCTCATGGCATGGCCAACTAAGCAGTTCAGGTCCCAGCCCTGGCAGCTTCAAAATCACACTGAGTGTGTGTGTGTGTGCACGTGTGCGTGTATGTGTCCCCCCCCCAAAGTGTGTTTGTGTATGTGTGTGTGTCCAAAATTCTGAGAGAAGAATGGAGAAGGGATTGCAGTGTGGCCAGTCCCTTATGGGGTGGTTTGTGGGTAGACTAGATGATTTCTCACTTTTCCTCTCTTTCACTCTAGTCAAACCCAAAAAAAAAAAAAAAAAAAAAAAGATTTTGCTTGATTTAGCAGAGATGGCAAGAGATCTTTGCTTTCTGCCTATATAAAAAAATTAGTGAAGAGGCTGTCAGGTGGAGTGGTGGTTAAGGATGCTGGACTCCCACATGGCCGACCATAGTTTAAGTCCTGTACCTGGTGGCTTGCTTTCTCATTCTCTCTCTGGTCAAGTTAAAATAAATAAATAAAATTAAATAAAATAATTCTTAAAAAAAAAAAAAAATACTGCTTCGCTATATTCGTAAATATTCACTAATGGGCCAGCAGGTGGAGTGGTGGTTAAGACCCTGGACTCCCACATGGCTAGCTGCCGTTTGAGTCCCAGACCTGGGG
>NW_006159986.1:557938-568733 GCF_000334495.1 Tupaia belangeri chinensis | reverse complement strand
TTCCCTCTCTGTATGTATTTGTTATAGTGCATATACTCTATAACAAATCAAAATAATAACAATAAATTTATTTTAAATTAGTGAATCTGAGGCCAGTAGGTAACATGGAGATTAAGGCTACTAGATCCCATATGACCAGCTTCGCAATTTGAGTCCTGGACCTGACGGCTTGAGAGTCATGCCAAGAGCTTGTGCATGTGCACCCAAAATCCTGAGAGGAGAGTGGAGAAGGGATTACGGTCTGGTCATCCCCTGTGGGGTAATTTCTCACTTTTTCTCTTTCTCTTTTTCCCCTCTACTCCCTCCCTTCCTCCCTTTCTCTGGCAAGTGCATGCACCCTATAGCCAAAAATAAATAAATAAATAAATAAATTAGTGAATCTGGCAGGACAGATTGACATACTGTGATAGTATCTACCATGTTAAAGTATTTATTTAACATTTTTAATGTAACATTTTTGAATATGTATCCTTTTTTATTTAAAAAATATTGACCTGGGGCTGGCAGGTGGCATGATGGTTTAGGGCACAGGACTCCCACATGGCTGACTGCAGTTCAAGTCCCAGACCTAGCGGCTTTGCTTTCTCACTTTCTCTCTCTCTCTCTTTTATTCTGTCCCTCTCTGATCAAATTTAAAGAAATTAAATAATTAAATTAAATAATTATTTTAAAAAGTTAAAAATACTGAACTAAAAGGCCACCCTGTAGCCTAGTGGTTAAAGGGAGCCAGATCCCACATGGCTGACCTTGTTTTAGGTCTCAGCCCTGACAGCCTGAAAAACATGCTGGGCACATGCACATGTTTGCTCCAAATCTTAGCAGTATGGAAGGGATTGCAGTGTGATCACATGTACCCTCTGGCAATTAAAAAAAAAAAAATAGAATCCTATTTTAACTTCCTACTTTTACAACAAAAGTGGACATAGATTATCTTGCAAACTAAATTAAAAAGGAACTAGAGGGCTGGCCAGTTGTGTGGTGGCTAAAGCACTGAATTCACATGGCCAATTGCAGTTTGAGTCCTAAACAGGGGGCCTGTAAAACATGCTGAACACATGTGCTTTTTCTGCCCCAAATCCCAGAGGACAATGTAAAGGGGTTGCAGTGTGGCTATCCTCTCTGGGGCGAGAGAGGAGGGCTTTCTCTCTCTCTCCAGTGAGTGCACAAGTGGTATAGCAAATTAAAAAAAAAAAAAAAAGGAACAGAAAGGAAGTAACAAAATATGATATGATCACTTGCTTTTAGATCTTACCTGATTAATATTAAACCTGCCTTGATTTTTTTGGGGGAGTGTTTATTTTCACAGAGGTATCAATTTTTCCTTCTTTTTCTTCTGCTAAATTACTAATACCTATGGATTTTTTTTGCTCTTTTTTTTCTTTTTTTTTTTTTCTTTTCTTTTTTTAGCAAATCACAGATGAAGGTCTCATTACTATATGCAGAGGGTGCCATAAGTTACAGTCCCTCTGTGCCTCTGGCTGCTCCAACATCACAGATGCCATCCTGAATGCTCTAGGTCAGAACTGCCCACGGCTTAGGTAAACATTTCTTGTTTAGCTTTAAAAAAACTCAAGATAAAGTAACAAAAGCCTCCTTCACCCCTAGTTATTTCTTGAAATTTTAAGGTAGACACTGCAAAGCTATTTTTCTTTAAATGCCCAGCTTCTTGCTTCATACCTCATTCAGTTACATGTAGTTGGCAGAAACCAAGGGATAACTGTCCCCACATTTTACTGCTTGCTGTTCATACTAGGAAAAAAGTCAGCATTTCTTTAATTGAGGAGAACAAAGGAATTTTCTCTTACTAATGCTTGCAACATAATTCTTTTTTCAAAGAAGTTTTTAAAGGCCTATCCTGAGGTTATTTATATCAGAGTAATGATGCCAGGTAGATAGCAGGGAGTATTTTAAATAAACAGCTCTACCAGAGACTTCTATTGTGCTGGTAGTCTTTTAGAACAGACTTTTTATGGCTCCTCCTCTCTGCTTGAATATGGGATTGACTGAGTATTAAGAATACTTTGTTTAAAAAAAAAAAAAAAGTTTTTTTAGTATAAACAATTTATCAAACCCATTTTGTTTCTTACTAATGCTTGCAACATAATTCTTTTTTCAAAGAAGTTTTTAAAGGCCTATCCTGAGGTTATTTATATCAGAGTAATGATGCCAGGTAGATAGCAGGGAGTATTTTAAATAAACAGCTCTACCAGAGACTTCTATTGTGCTGGTAGTCTTTTAGAACAGACTTTTTATGGCTCCTCCTCTCTGCTTGAATATGGGATTGACTGAGTATAAAGAATACTTTGTTTAAAAAAAAAAAAAAGCTTTGTTAGTATGAACAAATTATCAAACCCATATTGATTATTGTAAGAGCACACTATTATGTGATGAATAGGCACAATCCCTATATGCCTTTTTATTTTTTTAAAACAAGACTTAGCAAATCCTCTGAGTGAACTGTCATTTTAGGTGCTTTACAGACACTAACTCATCTAGTCACTTAACCCTGTTATTATCTCCGTATTACAGATCAGGAAACTTGAAGCACAGAAACTTGCTTAGCTGTTAATGTCACACAAGGTCTCACAGCTGATGAGTGCAGGAGCAAGGAGTCAAACTCAGTCTGGCTTCAGAGACCATGAAACTACTTTTCTTACATATAATAATTGTAAAGCAATAAAACTTTTTCAAAACTTGTTTAATGATCACTTTGCCATGAGCCTAACCATAATTATTGAAAAAATGTTGCCTACAGTATCAAATTTGTTAATAAATCATAGACTTGTTAAAATTGGTGATCAGAACACTAGGTAGAATATTTCTCAGGAGCCAGGGAGGTAATCAGAACCTCACTGTAGAAATATCACGTGTTATCCTTTTCTGTTTTAAAAATAGGAGCCTTTAGCTCTATTCTCTTGTATGGTCATTCTGTTGTTAGAATGCAAAGGTTCTCAAATGTGTTCCTCAAACGTCGTATTTCATTGAGCTCATGCTCCCCCGGTGCTCTGCCGTGAGATACAGCTTTCATTTCTAATTGATTTCCAGTTAATAATAATTTCCTGTACTGGAACTTTCTTTTTATTCAACTTCAGTGGTAAATTATTTGTAAGTAAACATGTAATGTTCTTTGGTATATTATACAGAAGTCATTGCACTTCATAGAAAGCAGTGCTTAATTCCCCAGTCCTGTGGTTGGTATTTAGCAGTTGCCGGAATAGGAGAGTGGCTACCAGCTCAGTTTCCCTCTCCTCGGGGCCTCCCTGCTCACCTGTGGGAGAAGCAGGAAGCTTTCTTAAGTATGGAATTTCATATTTGGGACAGATCTGTAATTAGTCCCATCATTGCATTTTAAAAATCTGTTTAAATCTGAGGTAACCTACATGTAAAAAAGGGAAAGAAAATAATTTACTTCCGCAATAGATTAACTGAAATAGAGTATTTATCTCCATTTCCTTTGTTTTCTAGGAGCAGGCTGCCCTCTGGGGGTAAGCAGTATGCCATCAAGAAGGCTTTTAATGCATTTCATGCATTTTGGCATTAACTACAAACTTCATTTATATTCTTCTGTGTTCTATGATTGCATCACCCAGAAATGTGGTATTTATGGAACCACTTTATGATGACTCCAAGAAAATGAATGGCGAGATCTGTATACAGACTTGCTTAGCTGTTAATGTCATTCTATATTATAAACTCTTTAGGGAATAGGAGATTGCTTTCTTAAATTCTTGCTATTTTGATAACTATAGCTTTCAATGACCAAGAACTTGACTTTTATTTTGTTTTTTTAACAGAATATTAGAAGTGGCAAGATGTTCTCAACTAACAGATGTGGGCTTTACCACTCTGGCCAGGGTAAGTCTTTTGTCCAGGTTCCATAGGTTTATTTCCAGAGATTTTTGTTTGGGTTTTTTTTTGGTTTGGTTTGGTTTGGTTTGGGGTGATTTTTTTGTTTTTGTTTTTGTTTTTGGAGAAATGTTTGCTATAGGCACATGTGCTCACGGGAGAGACAGAGAGAGTGAGAAATCACATACCAGGGAGGCTGGCCACGCCGCAGTCCCTTCTCCTCCCTTCTTTTGGACTTTTAGGCACACAAGTACATGCATCTGGCATGATTTTCATGCCACTAGGTTTGGGACTTGAACAGCGGTTGATCACATGGGAGTCCAGCACCTTAACAACTACACCACTTGCTGGCCCCTTGTTTGGGATTTTTATTTCAGAAGAACAAATAACAAGGAAATTATAGAATGACAGCAGATTTGGGGTGTGAGACCAGAGAATCATCTGTGGCTAGTGTTACTGAGCATTCTCATGCCACAGCTGCAGACCTGCTGATGCCAATCAGAGTACAAACTGCTCTGGAAACGCAAACATGCACTGAAGAGCATGACACTCCTCTTGAGACTTGGATCTCCACAATTTCATTAGAAAATAAATTCAACTAATGCCCTGTGGCCTGATGGTTAAGGAAGCTAGATCCCACCTGGCAAACTGCTACCCAGTTCCTGGCCCCGGTGGCATGAAAAACATTCTGGGTACATGTGTGTATATATGTGCCCCAAATCCCAACAGGATGGAGGAGCAGGGATTGCAGTGTAACCAGGCCCCATTGGGGAACTTTCCCTCTTTCTCTCTCTGTGTGTCTCTTTTTCACTGTCTCTGGTGAGTACGTAGGCCCTCTGGCAATTAAGAAAAAATAAAATAGAAAATAAGCTGTGGAGGGGCGTTCTGGCTTTGTAATAAAAGCTTACTTGGTTATTTGATATGTGACTGGTATGTGAGGTTAATGTTGAAAGAAATATATAAGCCTGGTGTTTTGGTTTTTTGTTTGTTGTAAGTATTTATTTAATTCCATTTTTTATTCTTATTTTTTAATTTGACCAGAGAGAAAGAAAGGGAAACTGAGAAAGCAAGCTGCCAAGTCTGAGACTTGAACTGTGGTCAACCATGTGGGAATCCAGCACCTTTAACCACCATGCCACCTATTTTTTTTAATTTGCAAGAGAACACGTGTGCTCACCAGAGAAAGAAAGGAGGGACAGTGAGAAAGCATCCCCCCACAAGGGATAGTCACACCACAATCTTCCCCACAAGGGATAGTCACACCACAATCTTCCTTTGCTTCTCCCTCCTTTTGATAGTGTGGGTATGCACATATGCACGTGTACACACACATACACACGTTTTTCAAGCTGTTGAGTCCAGGATTTAAACTATACAATGGGCTACGCAATTGCCTTAACCACCATGCCGCTGACTGGCTCAAGCCTGGTTTTATTTTATTTTGTTTTGCTTTGTTTTGTTTTGTTTTGTTCGCTATAGAATACATATGCCTGCTAGAAAGAAAAAGGGAGAAAGTAAAAATCACCCCTCCCATGGGGAATGACCTGCCCCTTCTCCTTCATTCCTCTCTTGGGATTTTGGGCTTGTACACACAAGCACCCAACATGTTTTTCAAGCCTCTGAGTCTAGTACTTAAACGATGCAGTCGGCCATATGGGATCTAGCCTACTTAGCTTCCACGCCACCTGTTAGCCCATCCAAGCCTGGTTTGAGATTTTAAGAGATTTCTTTTTGTTTGCTCTCGAAAATTTTAATACTTGGAGTGGTTTATAAATTACTATATAATAACAGTGTCTAAAACTATAGTAAGTTTGGGGCCAGCAGGCGGCCTGGTGGTTAAAGGTGCTAGACTCCCACATGGCTGACTGTGGTTGAGTCTGGGACCTGATGACTTGCTTTCTTACTTTCCCTCTCTCTGGTCAAGTTGGAAAATAATAATAAATAAAGTTAAATAAAATAATTATTTTAAAAATTAAATAAAATTCAGACCAGCAGTTGGCATAATGGCTATGTCACTGGACATGTAGTCAACCGTGGTTCGAGTCCCGGACCCAGTGGCTTAAACTCACGCTGGGTGCTTGTGCGTGTATGCCCAAGAGCCCAAGAGGAGAATGGAGGAGAAGGGATTGCAGCATGGCCATCCCTCCTGGGGGGTGATTTCTCACTTTCTGTCTTTCTGTCTCTCTCCATCTTTCTGGTGAGCACACATGCCCAATAGCAAAAACCTCTCAAAAGAAAAAATAATTTAATTAAATTATACTGACTTTGACCACTGTTAAGAAACACAGAGGATTATTTACTTTCAGGTAACTTGATGGGTAGGGACTAACATATAGCATAAATAAAGGAGCATGTAAGCTTGCTTTCTGTTTCCCAAAGGAACAATTGAATTATTTACAGTTGAGAGAATTGATTTATTAGCTGAATTATTGTTTGTTATTATTTATTATTATTTATCAGGAAATTTCTTTCCTTAGCTTTGTAAGGTGTTAGAAACTTTCAGTGTGGAATAACTGAGAAATTTTACTATGCTCAAAATCTTTCAAAATATGGGGGCCAGCAGATAGCGTAGCGGTTATATCTCTGAACTCCCTCGTGGCCAACCACAGTTTGGATCACGAATGTGGTGGCTTCAAACTCACATCGGGCACATGTGCATGCGTGTCCAAGATTCCATGAGAAAAATGGAGGAAAAGGGATAGTGGCATGGCCATCTCCCCTGTGGGGGTGACTTCTCAATTTCCTTCTCGCTGTCTCTATCTCTGGAGAGTCCACGTGCCCTAAGGCAAAAACGTCTTAAAA
Source organism: Tupaia belangeri chinensis (assembly GCF_000334495.1). Lineage (NCBI taxonomy): Eukaryota > Metazoa > Chordata > Mammalia > Scandentia > Tupaiidae > Tupaia > Tupaia belangeri. Next base: position 562,085 of record NW_006159986.1, on the reverse strand, counting down.
ATGTAATTAAGGGGCTGGCAGGTGGTGTCGTGGTTAAGGTGCTGGACTCCCACATGGCTGACTGTGATTCAAGTCCTGGACCTGGTGGCTTGCTTTCTCACTTTCCCTTTCTCTCTCTCTCCCTGATTGAGTTTAAAAAATAATATTAAATAAAAATAATTCTTGGGACCAGCAGTTAGCATAATGGCTATGTCGCTGGACTCCCACGTAGTCGACCGCAGTTCACATCCTGGACCCGGTGGCTTAAACTCAAGCCGGGCATGTGTGCGTGCGTCCATGCCCAAGATCCCGAGAGGAGAATGGAGGAGAAGGGATTCCAGCATGGCCATCCCCCCTGGGGGGTGATTTCTCGCTTTCTGTCTCTCTGTCTGTCTCTGTCTGTCTGGCAAGCGCACGCACCCTATGGCAAAAACCCCTCCAAAAATAATAATAATAATAATTCTTAAAAAAGAAAGTTAATTGGATAAGATGGAAAGTGACATTAAAATGACACTAACTTGGGCCAACCAGATGGCATAGTGATTAAGGGGCCCACCTAGCCAACTGTGCGGTTCCAATCCTATACCCAGTGACTTGAAAAGCATGCCAGCCATGGGGCCAGCAGGTGGTATAGTAGTTAAGGCACTGGACTCCCAGATGGCTGACTGTGGTTAGAGTCCCAGGTCTGGAGGATTAAAAATCATGCCAGGTGTGTGTGTATGCCCAAAATCCCAGAAAGAGAATGGAGAGAATGGAGGAGAAGTCACTGTGGAGTGGCCATCCCCCTAGGGGGTGGCTCTCTCACTGCCTCTCTCTTTGGTAAGTGTATACACCCTATGGCAAAAACCTTAAAAAAAAAAAAAAAAAAAAGAAAGAGGAGGAGAAAGAATTGAGCCCTCGCCATGCCCCTTTGGGGCTTGCTCTCACTTTCCTCCTCTTCATCTCTCTGGGCAGTGAATATGCCTAATAGCACATTTTTAAAAATTGGGGGAGTAGGGACCAGCAGGCTGTGTGGTGGTTAAGGCACTGGACTCCTATATGGCCAACCACAATTCAAAGCCTGGACCTGGCAGCTTGCTTTTTCACTTTTCCTCCTTCTCTCCTTCTGTCTGTCTCTGATCAAATTTTAAAATATTACTCATAAATAAAATAAAATAAATAATTATCTTTTTAAAAAATTGGAGGGGAAGCAGGTGATATATCGGTTAAGACACTGGATTCCCAAATGGCTATCTATATTTCAAGTCCCAGACCTGGCAGCTTGCTTTCTCACTTTCCCTCTTTTTCTCTTTGTCTCTCTCTGGTCAAATTTAAAAATAATAATAAATAAAATAAATAAATATTTTTAAATTTGTTTAAGTTTTCCCATGTTTTAATGTTCAGACTATAATGTTTGGTTTTCTATTTTGTAGAATTGTCATGAGCTTGAAAAGATGGATCTGGAAGAGTGTGTTCAGGTAAGAAAGTGCATTTTTACTCAGCAGTACAATGTGAGAGAAACTTACATAGCACATGTACATTAGAAATGCCAGTTTTGGGGACCAGCAGTTACCATAATGACTGTCGCTGGACTCGCATGTAGTCGACTGCGGTTCGCGTCCCAGACCCGGTGGCTTAAAACTCACACCGGGCACGTATGCGTGCGTGCCCAAGATCCTGAGAGGAGAATGGAGGAGAAGGGATTGCAGCGTGGCCATCCCCCCCCGGGGGGGGGGGGTGATTTCTTGTTTTTGTCTCTCTGTCTCTGTCTGTCTGGCGAGCGCACGCGCTCTATGGCAAAAACCTCTCCAAAAAAAAAAGGTGAAAAAAGAAATGCTAATTTCCTACTCTAGTATGTGACACCATGGTGCCTGGTAGCTCTGCCAGTTGTCCATCTATTAAGGTGTCTCAGGCATACCAGGCACAGATGTTCATGGTGTTAAAGCACTCTGAAAACATATGTCTTCAATCAGACTACCATTAGATAGAAAGGAGGCCCAAACATTCAGGCTATAAAGCTATTAAAATATTTTCTTGGGAGGCTAGCAGGTGGCATAGTGGTTAAGGGTGCTGGACTCCCACATGGCCAACTGTGGTTTGAATCCTAGACCTGGCAGCTTGCTTTCCCTCTTTCTCGTTCCCCCACCCCATCCCTCTCTGATCAAATTAAAATAAATAAATAAATAAAGTTAAATAAAATAATTCTAAAAAACAAGAGAGAGAGAGATAAAAAAAAATGTTTTTTTTTTAAACTTGGGACAAGAAGGTGGTGTGGTGGTTAAGGGCGCCAGACTTCCATGGGGCCAACTGTGGTTCGAGTCCTGGACCTGGAGGCTTGCTTTCTCACTTTACCTCTGTCTCTGTGTGTGCGTCTCTCTCTCTCTGGAAATATTAAAATAATAATAATAAATAAATTTAAATAAAATAATCATTTAAAAAATATTTTCTTACATTTACAGAATTATAATACCAGCAAGTAAATAAAGCTCCATTACAATGAGCTATAGCACTGCCCTTCTTTAGCTTAACCCTGGGTCTCTTCTATCATTAACTCTGGAGATCTGACTCTGTAGGAAACTCTGTCCTTAGGGCAGATTGCCTCCTTGTCAGTAATTTATTACATTTTTCTTTTCTTTAGAGAGATTTTTGCTACAGGGTGTGTGCGCTTCTGGGAGAGACAGATAGAAAGCAAGAAATCATCTCCCAGGGGGGATGGCCATGCCGCAGTCCCTTCTCCACCAATCTCCTTTCAGGATTTTGAGCATGTATGCACACGTGCCCATCGTGTGTTTCAAGCCACCAGGTCTGGGACTCTAACCATGATCAGTTATGTGGAAGTCCATAACCATTACACCAGCTCCTGGTCCCAAGCGATGAATTTTTTAATGGTAAAAGTAAAAAAGGACTCTTTAACTATAAAAGCCACTTTTTAAAAGAATTACTTGTCTGGGGCCAGCGGGTGGCATGGTAGTTAAGGCACTGGACACTCCCACATGGCTGACCACAGTTCGGACCTGGTGGCCTTCCTCCCTTTCCCTCTCTCTCTGCATCTCTCTCTGGTCAGATTAAAAAAGAAATGAATGAATAAATAAAATTAATTTTTAAAGAAATCCTTTTTTTTTTTTTAAAAAAAAAGTCTGGACACTGCTGTTGGTTCTTACTAAACAAAACTGTATATCCATTTGTCTCTTCCTCTGTGTCCTTTGCAGTGTTAGTCCTTTTGAATAGACGTGACTGTCTGCCTCACCCCACCATTTCTTAGCTTCTCTGAAGCTATCTGTTAAAAAAGATAATAATCTCAGAGTTGGAGAAGAATTTGAAACTGAAAAAACTTTCAGTCCTGTGAGAACTATAAAGACTTTTCTTTCTCCCTGAACATTCATAGTTAATCCAGATTCTAGCAGTGCCGGGACCAGCAGTTAGCGTAATGGCTATGTCACTGGACTCCCACATAGTCGACTGCAGTTCGCGTCCCGGACCCGGTGGCTTAAGCTCACCTCGGTGTGTGTGCGGGCGTGCCCAAGATCCCGAGAGGAGAGTGGAGGAGAAGGGATTGCGGCGTGGCCATCCCCCCTGGGGGGTGATTTCTCGCTTTCTATCTCTCTGTCTCTCTCTGTCTTTCTGACGAGCACACACGCCCTCTAGCGAAAAATCTCTCAAAAAAAAAAAGATTCTAGCAGTGCCTATCTGTCACCCTTGGGAGAATAACTGACACTCAAATTCCCAGTCCTGAGTTGTGGCATGCCTTATTAAAAAATAGGTCAAACATACGTCTAGAAATTTGAGGATGCCCCATCATGTATTTTTTTTAAAGAACACTTATCTTCTGGGACCAGCAGATGGCGTAATGGTTACATTGCTGGACTCCCACGTAGTCAACCATGGTTCGACTCCCAGACCAGGAGGTGTAAACTCACACCAGGCACATGTGCATGTGTGCCCAAGGTCCCACAAGGAGAATGGTGGAAAAGGAAATGTAGCATGGCCATTTTCATGGGCTCACTTTCTTTCTGTTTCTGTCATTCTGGGGAACGCACATGCCCTATAGCAAAAAAAAAAACTTTCTTTTTTTCTGGGGGAGGGGGTTTGCCATAGGATGCGTGTGCTTGCCAGAAATACAGAGAGAGATAGAAAGCGAGAAATCACCCCCTGGGGGAGATAGCCATGCCGCAATCCCTTCTCCTCCATT
>NW_006159986.1:552432-557789 GCF_000334495.1 Tupaia belangeri chinensis | reverse complement strand
TTTGGGAGGTTTTTGCTATAGGGCACATGCACTGGTCAGAAAGATGGAGAGAGACAGAGAGACAGAAAGCGAGAAATCGCCTCGGGGGGAGGGGGTGGTGGCCATGCTGCAATCCTTTCTCCTTCATTCTCCTCTCAGGATCTTAGGCACGTGTGCCCTTGTGCCCAGCATGAGTTTACGCTACTAGGTCTGGGACTTGAACTGCAGTTGACCACATGGGAGTTCAGCAACATAGCCATTACGTCAACTGCTGGTCCCAAAAACCTTTATTATTTAAATAATAATAATAATAACATTTATCTTCTGATTCTTTTCCATGATGGCTCTAAGGAAGTAGAACAAAGATCATAGGTACAAGTTCTAAGATTCATTCCCAAAACAACAGAGTTTTGAACAGAGCTGCTCAGAGATGAAGACTAGAGGTGACTCATGTATTCAAGCCTAGCTTGGAGGAGTTCTTAGAGAATAGGTTCAGGCAGCTGATGGTATTTAAACCTGAAGATTCTGTTACTTGATGATTGATTTTCAGGATGTCTAAACGAGAAGTATAGTCAAGAATGAGGAATGGGAGCCAGCAGGTGGCATGGTGGTTAAGGGCACTGGACTCGCACATGACCGACCATGGTTCAAGTCCCAAACCTCACGACTTGCTTTCTCACTTTCCTCTCTCCCTCCCCAACCCCTTTCTTTCTCTCACCCAGTCCCTCTCTGGTCAAATTAAAATAAATTTAAAAATAGAAAGTTAAATCTTAAAAAAAATAAGAATGAGGAATGTCATATGATTTTATTTGGGATTATACCTGAAATAAACTTTATGTGTTTCTTTCAGATAACAGATAGCACGTTAATCCAACTTTCTATACACTGTCCTCGACTTCAAGTATTGGTGAGTGTGATTTTCAAAGTTTTGTCTTTATTGGACTTAATTAGAACCATGTGCTGTAGTACTAGTTAAAGTAGAAACTCCTCTCTTAATTTTCTTTGCCAAATTACCAACTTACACAGAATCAAAAGAGGATCTGAATTAAGTGAGAAACTGAGACAAGAACTGGGAAAGTTAAATGTTTCTGTATCATTGCTTGGAGACTGAAAACTGATAGAGAAGTGAAAATTCTCTCTCCCATATGAATTACACTCTGACCTGAATATTTAAATTTCTAGAGACCAAGGGGATGAGATGGCTCAAAATACAGTTTGCTCCATCTTGGGATCAAATATTCTTTTAAAATAGAACCAGTCAAGGCATTACTAGGGAGCGTTCTCCTTACACCTACTTTCAGTGACACTGTAGAAAGGCATTCTGGCTGTCTGTTCTGTATCCAGGCTCATTTTTTTTGGTGTGTTTAATAGCATAGTACTACCCAAAATTGGGTTCTGAGTTTTCCAGAATCAGAGATTTAAGGAAAGTTAACAAGGAGAGTATGTGATGAGATGACCTTACCTGACAGCTGTAAAAAATCATCGTAAGTTAATTTATAATTGAGGCATGCCTCTGTACCAGATTTTTAATATTTAGTTCAAATTTTTAAAAAATTAATGCATCAACAGCTTGGTCTCCACTTGTCCCTATAGAGAATGAAAGTGTTAATTTGGGGGGAGGGGTAAGTTTTAAGGCTATCTTATTAGTATATGAACTAGTTTTCACAGTGAATTCACAAAATGTATTTAGAGTCGCCCATAAGATTGTCAATCATTGATTGCCAAAAGCAGAAATCTAGCAATTTTAGTTTGCTTCATTTTACCACGTGGATCCACTCACGGTTCTATATTCATCAAAATCAAACCAGAAAGGTCTCCTTTCCAGTTTGACACAAGCCTCTGGCTAAAGGAATGCCAGAAGATATTTCAGCATCCTTCCTTGCTCTATTTGATTTCAGAGTCTGTCTCACTGTGAACTGATCACAGATGATGGAATTCGTCACCTGGGGAATGGTGCCTGTGCCCATGACCAGCTGGAGGTGATTGAGCTGGACAACTGCCCACTAATCACAGATGCATCCTTGGAGCACTTGAAGAGCTGTCACAGCCTTGAGAGGATAGAACTCTATGACTGCCAGCAGATCACGCGGGCTGGAATCAAGAGACTCAGGGTAAAGATGGCTGCATCACTCTCCAGCTCCGATGTTCTCAGCACCCTTTCTTTTCTTTACTTTTTTTTTTTCATATTTAGATTCCTGTGGTTTTTATATGTATGTGGACACTTCGTAAAGAGAAACAAAACAGAGAGCAAACCTCTAAGGATAGATAGTTTTTACGTGGTTGCAGGTGGAAATTTAGTAGGAAAATACCTACTGAAGGGAAGAGAAGTAGGTCCTCTCTCAGCAGTCTCTCCAACCCAATAACATACTTAGAGTTTAAAAAGAAAAACAAAAAGGAAAAATTAAAACACACCTCCTAGATTTTGGAAAGGAGTAATATAAAGTGTTTGGTTATATGGTATTAAATAATTCAATTTTCATTTTCACATCAAACCCATTTTCTGGGGCTTTACTTATTTTTATTTATTTCAGTTTTGCTTTAGGGTGTGTGTGTGTGCACTCATTGGAGAGGGAGAGATGGGGTGAAATTGAGAAATCACTCCCCTAAGGGGATGGCCACACTGCAGTCCCTTCTTCTCCATTCTCTTCTCAGGATTTTGGGCATGCACACACATGAACTTGGAGTGTTTTTTAGGCTACTGGGGCCAGGACTTGAGTCGTACAGTTGGCCGTGTGGGATCCAACTGCTTTAACCACTATACCACTGGCTGGCCCAGGTTTTTACTTTTGAAGATAAATGAATCAAGTAGATTTTACCTTTTCTTTTGACCCCATCCCTCATAATATAGACCCATCTATAGTCAAATGACTAGAAGACAGGTTGCTAGCAAAAAAGCTGGTAAATCTATATGTTACATTATTCAGCTCAACAGATATTTATTGGAACATCTGCTTATACCTGCTGTCAGAAAGGCACAGCGTTTAGTTAGACCCTTACCACAAACCTCTAAAACAGAATCCATGTTGGCCATGTGGCCCTGAACAAATAAAGGAGCATCACATCCTATCTTGAGTTCCAGTATGCCTCAGTTCCTCCTCTTGCTTCATACATAGAGGACTGAGAGTATAACTGTAATGTAAGAGGCCTTGCAGCTGTTTCTTTTACACCAAAAGAGAAGGAAAGCCATAAGTTAACCAGAGCTTTATTTATTTGTTTATTTTAATTTGACCAGAGAGGGACAGAGTGAGAGAAAGAACAAGAGAGAGAGAGAAAGTGAGATAGCAAGCCACCAGCTCCAGGACTCAAACCACGGTCAGCCATGTGGGAGTCCACCACCCTTTAACCACCATGCCATCTGCCAGTCCCAACCAGAGCTTCTTAAATGGCCTACTGTCATTGGATTTCCACACCTGCCTTGCTATCGGGAATCTCTATCTCTGAATCCTCAGGAAATGGATCTGTTATATGTTCAAGTCACTTAACACTGATTTACATTAATTTAGCTATTAATGTATATGTATTAAACTATAAAACTCCCTGAGAGGAGGCTCCTCATCGAGAACATCTTTGTACTCCTCGCACATTGCCTTGAACATATTATAGTAGGTATTCAGAAATAGTGAAGACTAGAAGCGTGTTGTTAAAAGAGGCTGAGGTTTGTTTTTCATTTGTTTGTTTTTTGTTTTAATATCATCCACAATGACTTGGTGAAAAAAATAACTATTTTAAACTTACATATACGTAAGTTCTTCCAGTGTGGAAATCCAACTTGGAATCCCTTTGGGACAAATAAGAAATTGATATGATGTTTGTACTCAGTCTTATTATAGAAATAGGTACCAAAATTATATGAGTTTGAGTTGGTCATTTAGGATGAAACAAAAGCAGAATCCAGGCCTCTCAATTTCCTGACAAGCACTGAGCCTCTGCCCTGCTTTCATGTCCATTTAGTCCTCTAGGAGTTTCTCTAAGAAGCAACATTGCTATTTCTGTTTAAGCCCTCTCTTAGTAATGTTTTTGTCTTGTTTCAGACCCATTTACCCAATATTAAAGTCCACGCCTACTTCGCACCTGTCACTCCACCCCCATCAGTAGGGGGCAGCAGACAGCGCTTCTGCAGATGCTGCATCATCCTATGACAATGGAGGTGGTCAACCTTGGTGAACTGAGTATTTAATGACACTTCTAGAGTTACCGTGGAGTCTCTCCAGTGGAAGCGACCCCAGTGTTCCAGGCAAGGGTTATAAAGTGAAGGCAGTGTCCAGCTCCCCAGAGCCACACATACATATGCATACACACCCTCACCCCCATTCACTCTAGCTCTGTGACCATGGAACTGAAGTTTGTGCTGGCTCTATCAAATGGATTGGTAAAACTTCACCATTCCTGTTGGACATGCCAGAAGAAAATCATAGGCCAATGTAGAGGGAGGGGGCATTTCAGCAAACCCAGTGTTACTGGTATGTTTTGTTAAGGGTTTCTTTGGGGATTTCAGAACACCAACTGTAGTCCTCCAGGGAAAAGGAAAGCATGGAAAAACAATATATGATGTATCCAGGGACCAGAAAGAAAATTTCTTTGCATCCTAGAAATGGTAGCCATCCATTGTGAGATGGCTACAGAGCTGCTGTGCTTCCTTGTTACCATGCCAACATGCTGAGCATGCTCACAAAGAAGGCTCTTTCATTCCTCCCATGTTTTAGCGTTTGGCCCAGAGGTTTCCTAAATGCTTGCATTGAAATCGCTGTGGTCCAGATGTGATTTTCTATTCACCCAAATTGTCACTGACTATAGCACACTTGTGCACCTGTCTTCCATTCTTTGTTGGCTCCTTCCTGCATTCTTGCTCAGTCTGTCACCTATTCACAGTCTGCTTACTCACATTCAATTGTTACTCTTTTGCAGTTGTTGTGTTTACAGTTTGCATTTGGATGATTAGTTGGGGTTACCAAACATTTTTAAAAGAGACATTATCAATAAATATTTTTTTAATTCTTAAAATTTTACCACTAGGGGACCCTGCCTGAATCTTTGCCAGTCTGAGAGAAAACTAGCAAAAACAAAAAACATTATGAAAAGAAATAGTTAAAACTATTTTAGTGAAAACAAAACTTGCCTTTTGGTTTCTGTTCTATCTTACAATATATGATAATTTGCATGATATGCCCAGTGTTCCCCACTGCACATTTTTCCTTCTGTCAAACTCCATAGCTTTATAAGGATAGAGAGAAATACATTGTTAGTAAAGAGTGGAGTGGCAGATCCTAAAACTGAGTCTGAAAATCCCAATACCCACACACAGACATGAATGAATGACATGTTCACTGAAATCCAGGGTGATTCATGGCAGCTCTGATCTGTGTCTGTGCGGTTACTTG
>NW_006159986.1:507334-552415 GCF_000334495.1 Tupaia belangeri chinensis | reverse complement strand
AGGAATGCTGCTAGAGGAACTATCCAGTCTAACTTGGTTTCTCTTTTCTTCCCCCATTTCAACATATCAGGAATATAAGAATGGCCCTACTATACTAATTAGTTGTATGTCACTGTCATAGCTAATGTTAGCACCTCAAAGGCCAGAATGTTTTCAGAACCTGTCAGTCATCTCTCTGCTGCTCTAGACTTCCCTTGAAGAAACATGAAAGTAGCCATTTGAAAGCATTGGAGCAGCCAGCAGAGATCCTAGAGAGAAAGTGAGGGTTGATATTTCCCCATCCTGGACACCAGAGCTGAAGGGGCGAAGGTGAGTGCCCATGACTCATGAGTCTAAGAGCCCTCTCCACGCATTACACACGGAGAGAAATTACAGTGTGAGGGAAATAAAATGAGTTTCTCAAGCACAAGAAGTAGATTTTTATACTGCAAGGTTAGAAACCTTGTGTAATTTTTAATAGGGTGAATTTTTTGGGGGGTCTTATAGGACACTTATATGCAATCCAGCATGATCCTAGGGCATCTTCTCTATGATCCAAACTGTTAAAAGGCTTCCTTTAATGCTCCGGAGGCTAGTTCTGCCAGCATATGTAAGAGTAAAGTCTGATTTATTTCACCATTGACTTAGAAAGCATTCAGATCCTGGAAGTCTATACTACCCAACATTATTTAGCATAATAAATTTAGTTTAAGTCCTATTTTATTATGCCCTTTAAAAGCTCAGATTACTTGTTAATGCCATTTCCCTTTATCTTTTTTTCAAATAACTCATAATGAATCTATTTCTTACAGTGAGACTCACTTTCCTGACTATAACCCACACAGAAATCCACATGTTCATGCACACAGACTTCCAGGTGTGGTTGATAGTATTCAGATACCCTGGTCACTTGTACAAACAAGACAAAAAAAGAGAAATATTTAAGGGCCATTTGCTCTAAAGTGTAAGATTTTTAATTTTACTTTTTAGTGCCTAAACAAATTAACCATGAAACTCTGGTTGATTAGTGAGTATGGATTTGAATTGCCCAAGTCAATACTATTAAATTAATACTTTACTTAGAAAAGAAAAGGAAAGTTCAGAAGACCTATTTACCAGTACACAAAGGTCTTGGAAATGTTTTCTCTACTCAAAGGGTGTGTGTGCATGCAGGTCCCGTGGACTTGCCCTAGCGATCTCTGCTGGTATAAGGCAAATTTCAGCCTGTCTGGGCCAAGGACACAGTCAAGCAAGAGAGAACAGAGGTGTGTGGCACTGGCTTATATCTGGATAGGCAGGACCTTGTTCCTTTCTCAAGAAAACTCGAGGCCCATCAAGTTTGGAAGGAAATACATTTTAATGCTGATGAATATGCTAGGAATTTGAGAACACAGAATATGGTAAGTCTTCGTCAGGTGGAAAGGGTCCTGACTTTTGAACATAATGCTTCCTATCTCAACATTTAGAATACTTTTGAAAATTCACTAAGGCTTCATGTAGGAAAATTCCTCTTAAGAAAAGCTTACTGGTCCTTAATTCCATAGCCACTCCAGAATATGCCTTTTAAAATGAAAAATACAGGGCCAACAGGTGGCATGGTGGTTGAGGTGTACTCCCACATGGCTGACTGTGGTTCGGGTCCCAGACATGGCGGCTTACTTTCTCACTTTCCTTCTCTCTCTCTCTCTGTCTCTCTTTGGTTAACTACAATTTTAAAAATAATAAAAATAAATAAATAAAACAATGACAGTAAACAAAATTAAATAGAATAATTCTTTAAAATAAAATGAAATGAAAAATATATAGAGAGTGAGCAGAAAGAAGCAATTTGGGTTAAGAAGTACCCTCATGGTACCCTAAACAATATACCACAGGTAATCAAGAGGAATTATTGTAGTATCTTCTGGAAAAAGTTCTTAAATATCTCTTTTCTAAGCACTCTTTTTTTCTTTCCCTTAGTCTCATACCATGTATTTTCCAGCATTGTTCGCAACATCAGTGTATTTTATATCCTCTTCATCAGCTCTATTGAGGCGATATCAGCTTTTTTTCCACTGATTTCCTCCATTTCCTTCCCACGCCCATCCTGACCCTCTACTTAAAGCCTTCATTATGCTGCTGATTTATTCTCAGATATCTCCAGTCTAGCTTTCTCTTTGGGTCCTTGTCCTGGGCAGCCTTGATTTCAGTGACTGTTGGTGGCTCAGGTTATTTTCCACTGGGTGGTCTTTATATTTACATACTAAATTTGAATTGAGCTAAAAAAAAAAAAAAAATATCCTGTTGGATACAAAGATTAAGAGGACTTGGCTTCAGCTCTTTTTCCAGTATTTGGAATGCGAAAGCACATTGTGCTTTGCGTAAAAAATGTTTTCTCCTAGTCTACTCTGCTCTTTACTGGATGTAAAAAATACTCCCTAAATTGTTTTTATGAATTTCCAGCCTGGTTTCCTCATCCATTATGTTGATTTATCTCATGATATAAGTCAGAAATTTCACATATTCCTCGTATCAAACATTTTAGAGGAACACTTGGTGAATATTTTATGATGCTTTTGGCAGGGGGCGTTTTCCAGACTATTTGAATAGGTCATTATAGCCATAAAACTATGATAGCCAAGTTTTTGTTGTTGTTTTTGTTTTTCTAATTGCCTTGTAAAATGCATGAGTGCTGGTTCGGTAGCTCATGGGTGCCATGTGGGACTAAACAAAGTATGTTGTGGAGTTTGTCTTGTTTTGAAGTTGTTAGGAAATGTGAGAATGTCACTGGAAAGAAGAGAGTGGTTTCTTGGCTGCCTGTGTGGACAGCATTTCCTTAGGTGAATGTGTTGTTGGATGAAGAGGAAGACATGATTGACCCTTGGCCATTTAACATTTGTTGTGCTGAACATCAAGATTGCTCGTGCCAGTCGCCACAGGTGAGAAGAGGAGTCTGAAGGAAATTGCCCTCTTCTACCTTTCCCTCCTTGTGAGCATGACTTAAGGATTAGAGTCTATCCCTGTTGTGCCTCTGGCTGGCAGGCTCAGTGGTATGCTTTGAGCTCTAGAACATTTACAAAAAGACTACCTACTCTTATTTGCCTACCAGTTCTAATATCTTTAACCAGCTCAAATCCAAGCAATGTGAATTACCTGTCTTGTTTCAGAAGAGCTTTGGATATTTGTTTGGAGGTCTTGAAGCAGAGCCCTTCTGCCCCCCTACAGTGTTCTTGGACCAAAGAATTCTAAAGTAGTAGGAGGACGAAGGGAAATACAAAGTCCCAGCCTCTTCTCGCCTTTATTTCTATCATAAATTGTATTGTAAGATGGGAAGATAACAGAAAGCTTTATAATAGCATGTCAGTAGGGTATAATTGACCCAAGTAATTTGGGAATATAATTCGGTTGCAGCTGCTATATCCAAGTGCCCTAACTTGACATCTTGATTTTCTAGTTAAGGACACAGGCTGCTTAAGCACCAGCTGCTCTGACCTTGCCTTCTCACTTGGGACAAACTTCTAACTTGCCAGAACTGCCATAAGAGGCAAGTCGGGGTTTTTTTGCATGAAGGGCATCTGCAGCTTCACCCTCACGTCTACCTATTTTGTCCTCTATACTCTTCAGAAAATCAGTTCTCTGTCTCTGAAACCTTTGATCCTTAGGAAAGTCTGTATTCTCCACTGAGCATGGATCAATCTTTGGAGGCCAACGAGTTACACTTAATTTTCAAGAGAAAAATAATTTGTTGAATAGACTTACATGTGGGATGTTCAGTCAGAGAAAGTCTGTATGCACTTCTACCATCTCTGCCTCTGTTTTTGAGTAAGCCCTTATAGAGTTCAGCTTGCCGATGTTGAGTTTCAGTACTTCTCAGCCAGCATGGTTTATTGCTCTCTTAGGAAGAACCATGAGCAAGCAAAACCATACCAATGGCCCTTTCTATTTTGTCTGTTTTCCAGCATCTTATTTTATGGAATTGGCTTGGAGAAATGGTAGGTAAGGTTCAAAGTAAGAGAGAGAATCAGTTCTAGAACCAGGATGCTTTGCCTTGAGTCTATCATCTGTCCTGAATATGTAGTGATAGTTGGCTCACACTTTGCTCTGCATCTGATGGACTCCATCCCTTTTTCACTGGCAAGGAGAGTTTCTGCTTCTCACATACCTAAGCAGGGTCACTGGTTGGTGATTGGCACCACTGGAAACCTTCCCAGCCACTTCCAAGCATGGTGTTGGTACCAGGACAAGAGCAGATGAGCAGATGTGCCCAGATGTGTACTTTTTCTATTCTGCCATGCTTCAAGAACCTAGGGAAATCTTTGAAGTGATGTCTTTTTTTGTTATAAGAAAACTTTGCCCCACTAAGTTTCTCTTGTCATTGTCTCCTACTGTGTATTAATTCAAGTCTGTACCACACTGCTGCTCACACATATGTATGTTACTTACCTTAGCTTTTCTTTTTTTATGGCACTAGAGAATGAGAACCTAAAAGTTCTAGAAAATCCTAACTTGAAAAGGCGTTTCTAACTGGCATGGTTTGATTAATTACTTTACCTTTCGCCCCCAAAGATGAATGATTTTCTTTCCTAGTGCTATGTACTAGATCTTTAATAAGTGAAACCTTTGCTGCTACTTTCCTGGTTTACATCAGTTTTTTTTTTTTTTTCTTTCCCTTCCCTTGAGAATAATTTTTTTATCTCTGCTTCTTTGATGACTGTTAATTTCAGTGCAGGAAGGAGTGAGCCTGTGATTCTTCTCTTCCTCCCCTCCTCACTCCACTCCCAAATTACACACTAACCTCTGACTCCTGGAGCCTGTTGGCACATACACAAGGTCTGTGGGACCCAGCTCACCGGAAGCTCCCTGTGTTCTTTCTCACCATGCTGAAGCTCTTAGAGCTGACCCCTGAGGATCTGTGACTCCAGAGGCTTACTAGCCGGGGAGAGGCTTTCTTAATTTTGCCTTTCTCCATTCCTGTTTTATGACTTGACCTTCAGATGCTTCCCATGTTGGTCTCGGCCTTTTCCCTCCAGGAATTGTTTGCAGGTAACCTGCCACATGTATTTCCCAGCTGCTCTGCTCACCTTTGCCCATCTTCCAGTGACCCTGAGAGCACAGACCTGAGTAAGTGGCCTGTGCGGAGCTCAGAGAACTGTGAGGACTACCCATGCCTGTCAGACTCTGCTCAGGGACAGAGATGGATGGGTAAATGGTGCTGTTGGAGAAATTTTTATCTTCAAACCAGGCTCTGATCCACCCTGCACTTCCCACTCCTCACCTATTCCCCTGAGGGGTAAAATGCAGAGGGTGGTTGTCTGGCAGGGTCTGGTCCCTCCCTCCCCAGCCATTTGGCCTACCCTGGAGTGCTGCAGTGTGTGGGAGCTGCTGCTTGCTTGTTTCTCCACCAGGCCTGCTCCAGATGCTTAGCCAGTCCCTGGAGCTGACAGTTCCTACATGGTGATTAACACCAGGTTCCATTAGCTGTCCAAGTGACTCTGTTTCCACCCAATACTTTTGGCGCTTGAGGTTGGGGGGAGGTGGGGGGAGGGGGTTATTTAAAATAAATAAAATCCAAGGTGGCAGTAGAGGATTCCTTTTGCTTTAAAATCTTTGGACTAAAAAAAAAAAAGAAAAAGAAAAAAATGGTTTTTATATATAAATATATAAAGTAAATTGTTATGTAACTATTATTGTTTCCTGTATGTTCTAATTTTGTTTTATGATGTAATTAAAAGGAAATAAGCTGTGGAGACTTTTCATTTTCCTGTGGAAATAGCCTGGAATGGAGCTGTGATTTTTCTTTTTAATGTTTGTTTATTTAATTCCATTTGTTGTTGTTGTTTTTTTAATTTTACAAGAGAGAGAGAGAGAAAGGGAAAGTGAGAAAGCAAGCCGCCAGGTCCGGGACTCGAACTACAGTCGGCCTTGCGGGAGTCCAGTACCTTTAACCACCATACCACCTGCCGGCCCCTGAGGCAGTGATTCTTAAGTTCTTTGAAACCTATAACTGCTAAGTCTCCTGAGGCAGAAGGGGTTTCTTTTTGACACCCTTAAGCCTTTATTTAATACTCATTTATTAATTTATTTAATAATCTCTATTTATTTATTTATTTATTTAAAAGTTTTTTCTGTAGGGCATGTGTGCTCCCAGAATGACAGAGAGACAGAGAAATAGAAAGCGAGAAATCACCCTCCAGGGGGGATGGCCATACCGCAGTCCCTTCTCCTCCATTCTCCTCTCGGGATCTTAGGCACGCATGCACACGCACCTGGCGTGAGTTTAAGTCACCGGGTCCGGGACTCAAACCACGGTCGACTACATGGGAGTCCAATGACGTAGCCATTATGCCATCTGCTGGTCCCAATAATCTCTATTTAGTACTCTCTTA
This sequence comes from Tupaia belangeri chinensis, assembly GCF_000334495.1. NCBI lineage: Eukaryota > Metazoa > Chordata > Mammalia > Scandentia > Tupaiidae > Tupaia > Tupaia belangeri. Next base: position 546,071 of record NW_006159986.1, on the reverse strand, counting down.
ATAGCTATGATATAATATGCTGAATTCTACTTGTCCTTAAGAAACAGGGATGGGACTAGCAGTTAGCGTAATGGCTATGTCGCTGGACTCCCATGTAGTCAACTGTGATTCAAGTCCTGGACCCGGTAGCTTAACCTCCCCAAGAGTGTGTGCATGTGTGCCTAAGATCCCGAGAAGAGAATGGAGGAGACGGGATTGCAGCGTGGCCATCCCCCCTGGGGGGTGATTTCTCACTTTCTGTCTCTCTGTCTCTCTCTGTCTTTCTGGCGAGCACATGCGCCCTATAACAAACACCTCTGGGAAAAACAGAAGAGAAACACGGAAGATATAATGTAAGTCAGATGGTTAACTCCATTTGTTGTTATTTTTCAGTTTGACCAGATAGAGACAGAGAAAGAAAGAAAGCGAGAAAGCAAGCCGTCAGATCTGGGACTCCAACCGTGTTCGGCCACGTGGGAATCCAGTGCCTTTAACCAAACCACGTCCGGCTCCTAGTCAGATGGTTAACATTCAGCCTGAGTCCCTTACAAGCTCTGTACACAGCATTTCTCCTCTCGGGATCTTGGGCATACACACACATGCACATGGCATGAGTTTAAGCCACCGGGTCCAGGACTCGAACCACAGTTGACTACATGGGAGTCCAGTGACATAGCCTTTATGCCAATTGCTGGTCCCCATTTGTTACCTTTACTTTGACCAGGAGGGCTGACGATGGAGGAATATAACGGATAAACACACACACACACAGCAGTCAGATGGCCTCAGATGTACCATTTACTACCCTTAAGACTTCAACTGATTAACTCCTGCGTCTCAGTTCTAAATGGCTAAAAGGGGGATTAACGGTATCTACTTTATAGAACTGTGAAGATAAAATGAGATAATACAGCCAGGTGCTACAACAGGTGTCTATAATCCCAGCTACTCAGGAGACAGGCAGATTGCAAGTTCAAGGCCAAACTAAGCAACACAGTGAGACCTTGTCTCAAAGGGAAAATCAGGTAAGGGCACATAGTAAGGTCTCGTGTTGTTATTTCTTTCATCTCAACAAATATTTCAATGTCTAGTCTATACTAGCGGCTAAGGCTGAGAGAGAACACAGAAGTAAATGCAACAGAGACCCTGTCCTTTTGGAAAGCAGTAGAGCCAATTTGGTAACCAGTATTTAAATCTCATGTTACCTGGCCCAGCCCAGTGTTTAAGGGTGCCAGATCCCACATGACTGATCACACCCAATTTAGGGGTGCTGTTCTCCCTCTCCCTTTTTCTCTGTCTCTACCTGGTGAGTTTATGTACCCTATGGCAAATTAATTTTAAAAATCATATTATTGGGACCAAGAGATGGCATAATGGTTATGTCGCTGGATTTCTATGTGGCTAACCACAGTTCAAGTCCTGGACCCAGTGGCTTAAAACTCACGCTAGGTACCTATGTGTGCATGCCCAGGATCTTGAGAGGAGAATGGAAGAGAAGGGGTTGCTGTATGGCCATACCCCCTGGGGGTGATTTCTCACTTTCTGTTGCTCTAGTGAGCACATGTATCCTAATAGCAAAACAAAAACAAAAAGCTTTTAAAAAATCATATTATCTACACTGCAATGAAACACCCTTAGGCATCCATTCATTAACCTCTGTAAGGTAAAGGCCTGGTCTGGATTTGCCATCCAGAAATGCAAATGGGTGTCTGCTCAGCTGTCCATGTTAATTGGGCCGTTGAGGCACTTTCTAGGTCTTTGAGCCTTTCCTCAATCTATTGTTACTCAATTCAACCAGAATTTAGAAACTTCCTTTCTCCCTGTCCTCCCTAGCCAAAGACCAGTTGGTTTAAGACTCACCAGAGATAATCAGTAATTAATAACCGAGGTATGTGATCTGTAAATATACAAGTATTAATCTTTTGTAAAGAATTGTTTGTTTTTTTTTATTATTTTAATTTGTCCAGATGGGGCCAATCGGGGGGGGGGGGTGATGAAAACAAAACACACACACACACACAGAGAGAAAGCAAGAAGGTCGGGGACATGAACCATGGTCAGACATGTGGGAGTCCAGCACCCCTAACCACCATGCCACCTGGCGGCCCTATCTCGTAAGAGGAGGAAAGACAAAGGTCTCCCGCTATGATCCCACTGTGATCCGGCTGAGTAGGAAGAGAACTGAACTGATGGTCTTCCATACAGGTCCAGCTTCACCTGAGCAGAGTCTCACCACTGTGCCACTAACAGCCCAAGTACACAGTACTTTCAATAGTTGTGCACATCTTCTGTGTGCATATGGATTTTCACTTTATTTTTGAGGATTTTTATTTTTGAGCATTTTCATAATAAAACTTGTAGAGAAAGGAGATGAGAAAAAACATTAAGATTACAGCCCAGGGCCGTGTACACATATGCCCGTGGTACATGCTACCCTGAGGCTGGGGTGGATGTGGTGTAGGAATCTTGTTGGGTACCTGTCTATCTCCTGAAATAAACTTTAAAAAAAATAATAAAATCATGGAGTTGCGGGCCAGCAGGTGGTTTGGCGGTTAAGTATGCTGGACTCCCACATGGCTAGCCACGGTAGAGTCCTGGACCTGGCGGTTTGCTTTCTCACTTTCTCTCTCTCTCTCTTGCTCTGTTCCTCTCTGATCAAATTAAAAATAAAGTTAAAAGAATTCTTAAAAAAAAAAAGTTAAAAAAAAAATCATGGGGTCCAGTGACACAGTAGTAAAATGCAACATTCTGTGAGACAGTCCCACATAGGAGGATTCTTTGTTAAAGTTCAGAGACTTCTCTGAATTCGCGGGGCACACAGTTGCCCACATCCAGGACTGGCAAAATCTGGGGACTGTGCTGCAGTTTCAAGATTCTGCTGGGAGTGTTGTCTGTGTTTCTCTTCTTTTGTCTCCCCGCCTCCCCTTAGGTTATTGCCATAGGGCATGTGCACTAACAGAGACAGACAGTTGGGGGTAGGGGGTAAGAAATCACCCCCTAGAGGGAATGGCCATGCTGCAATCTCTTTTCCATTCTTCTTGAGATTTTGGGCATGCAAGCACATGCGCCCAAGCATGATTTTCGAGCTGCTGGGTCTGGAGCTTGAATCACGGTTGACCATGTGGGAGTCCAGTGCCTTAACCACTACAAAATCCACTGACCCTTCTGTGTCTTTCTTGTTCATTGAAGAAATTTTAAAATTTAAGGGCTGGCCCCATAGCTTAGTGGTTAAGAGAGTCAGATCCCACATGGCCTACTGTGGTTCAAATCCCAGCATGGGCAGCTTGAAAAACACCAATTAGGACCAGCAGATGGCATAATAGTTATATTGCTGGACTCCCATGTAGTTGACCACGGTTCAAGTCCTGGGCCTGGTGACTTAAAACACACTGAGGATGTGTGCGTGTGTGCCCAAGATCCCAAGAGGAGAATGGAGAAAGGATTATGGTGTCACCATCCCTCTTGGGGGCTGATTTCTCGCTTTCTGTCTGTCTCTCTCTGGCGAGAGCACACACCCTATAGCAAAAATCTCTCAAAAAAAATCAAATAACACCAGGCAAGGTTTCATGTGTGGAGATATTAGGACTTTTTGGATTGTTTTTAACTTGCCAAAGGGCATGTTGTATTCACCACAGAGAGGGAAAGGGGAAAAGTACCGTGGTCACACCAATTCTTTCTCCTCCATTTCTCTATACTGTTGAACTTTTGAGTGCATACACGTGCATTTGGTGTTTGGTTGTTTCTGTTTTGTTTTGTTTTGTTTCCAAGCAACTGGAGGCCAGACTCAAACTGAATGGTTGACTGTGTGGAATCCAGCTCCCTTAACCAACAAGCCATGGGGCTGGCCCAGGAAAGATTTGTTAGGAACTGGGGGGAGGAAAGACATTAATAAATTCAGTTACATGTTTTTGTTTGTCTTTTAGTTTGCTATAGGATGTGTGTGTGCTCGCTAGAGAGAGAGAAAGTGAGAAACCACCCCATGGGGGAAATTGCCACACTGCAGTTCCTTTTCTTGCGTTCTGCTCTTGGGATTTTGGGCATGCCTGCACATAAGCCCAGTGTGTTTTTCAGGCTTCTGGGTCTGTGACTTGAACAGTGCAGTCAGTAGTGTAGGATCCCGCCACCTTAACCACCGTGCCACATGGCCCTGAGCTGTATTTTTTAAATTGAAAAAACTTCAAAGCCACAGGTGCTAGGAGATATTCTCGAAAACCTCTAATAAAACTAAAGTTTTTTTCCCAAGAAAAATGTCATAAGGTGTGTGTGCTTATTAGAGACAGAGAGGGGAAAGTGAGAAAGCACCCCCTACACCCCAGGGACTGGCCATGCCACATTCCCTTTCCCTTCATTCTCTTTTTGCTAATTTGGGTGCACATGCACACACACTGATAGTGTATTTCTTTTTAGAGAGAGTTTTTTTTTTTTTTTTGAGAGGTTTGTGCTGTAGGGCACATGTGCTCATCAGAAAGAGAGACGGAAAGCAAGAAATCACTCCTAGGGGGATGGCCATGCCACAATCACTTCTCTATTTTCCTCTCTGATCTTGGGCACACACACACATATGTGCCTGGCGTGAGTTTAAGCCTCCCGGTCCAGGACTCGAACCACAGCTGACTACATGTGAATCCATCAACATAACCATTATGCCTACCACTGGTCCCAAAAGAGATTTTTGTTATAGGGTGCATGTACTCACCAGAGAGATAGAAAGCAAGAAATCATCCCCTGGCAGGGTGGTGGCCACGTCATCCCCTTCATTTTCCTCTCGGGATTTTGGGTATGCACACAAACGCATGCATTTAGCGTGAGTTTTAAGCTACAGGTCCAGGACTCAAACCACAGTCAGCCATGTGGGAGTCCAGCAAGGTAAGCATGATGCCATCTGCTGGTCCCAACCCATTGTGTTGTTCTTTTTTTTTAAATTACTTTAACTTTATGGCTTTACTCATTCCGATTTGACCAGTGAAGGACAGAGAGAGAGAGAGAGAGAAAATAAGTGAAAAGCAAGCCACTAGATCCGGGACTCGAATCCTGGTCGGCCATGTGGGAGTCTATTGCCCCTAACTACCATGCCATCTGCCAGCCCCCCCACATTGTGTTTTTCAAGCTTCTTGAGTCCAGGATTCAAACTGCAGTTGGCCATGTGGGATCCAGATGCCTTAGCCACTACCACCCCTGGCTGGCCCAAAACTAAAGTTTTAAATAGGCACAATAATTTGAACATTGATAGTCTTATAGCTTTACTGTAATTAGTATTTGCCCAAACTAATTGAAAATAAAATCTAGCCAGGGTTATTTATTTCCTGGTCCTAGGCCCTGTTGTTTGCCCTAGTTTATAGATTAAGGAGAGAGCATTTTCCCTTGGGAACCATAATACCAAGAACATTGGGCACCAGCAGATGGTATAATGGTTACCGTGCTGGACTACCACATAATCAACTGTGGTTCGAGTCCCAGACTTAGCAGCTTAAAACTTACGGGGATTAGCAAGTGGCTTGATGGTTAAGGTGCTGGACACTCCCATATGGCTGACCACGGTTCGAGTCCCAAATCTGGTGACTTACTTTCTCACTTTCCTTCCCTCTCTCTTTCTCTCTGTGTCTCTCTGGTCAAATTAAAATGAATGAATACTTAATAAATAAAACTTATACCAGGTGCATGTGCGTGCATGCCCAAAATCCCAAAAGGAGAATGGAGGAGAAGGGATCGCAGCATGGCCATCTTCCCTGGGGGGTGATTTCTTGCTTTCTAGCTATGTCTCCAGCAAGCACACGTGCCCTATAGCAAAACTTTATTTAAAAAAAGAAAATTGAACATTGAATGTACATTAAATATATATATATGCAATATATATTATACACAAATATATATAATACACCTTTTTAAAATTAACCTTTAATTTAAATGTTTTTTAAAAAGGGAAGGTGAGTAAAATTTAAACGTGAATTAATAACAGCATTTAGCAGCCACCCCTGCTTGTGGCAAAAGTTTATCCATAGTCCAGTTGTTTTGAGGGGGTTTGCCTCAGGCTTGGCTAACTAAAAGAGTGGGCAGAGGAAGCTGTTTCCAGGCCTCTAACAGCCATTGCTGCTGGGCAGAGAGAAAAATGAGACTGGAGTGTCCTTGCTTCCTCCCCAGGGGTGAGACACAGGATGGTTTGGTTCTTCAGCTGGAACCCAGTGAGTCAGCTGAGGGTGTTCATAAGGTCCTGGCGAGCACAGAAACAGGCTGGTGTCCGTGTTCTTTTCAGCAGAGCCCTCCTGGGCCTAGGTCAGAACCAAGTAGTAGCCATCTGGATTCTGCACTGAAAGCATAGAGCAGGCACCACTGGGATGAGGTGATCGCCAAGCAGCCTGCAGTACATCCACCACACCCAAACGTTCTTCCAACCCATTTCATATCCTCCTCGAGCCTCCCCATGGACTGGGCCAGGCTGGTCAGGAGGGTAGAAGGCAGACTGCTCAGAGGCACTCTGTGCCAGGTGTTGGCTGTCCAGCAAGCACATGCCCGTTGGCCTTGTGTGATTGGGGTGAAGACAAAAACAAGTTTAGGTTTATGAGAGAGTATTTTTTTTAATAAGAGGTTCGCCATGTCATGTTCCTTTTGCCCCAGCCAACCAGGACCAAAGGTGCACATCACCAGGCCTGGCCTGTTTAGGTTGGGCTGGGAAATAAACCAGGGCCTCTCGTGCAGCCCCAGCCATCATGCAGTGGTTCCTTCTGTTTGCATCACCACAGTTGGGTCTAAAGTCTGAGTTGTGTAAGACAAAGCTAGCATCCAGCAGATGTTTACCACTTCATTGGGACATAGCTCCTCACCTCACACACCTTCAAAGAACCTTCTAATGCCATTGAGGAGACTAACAGGGAGAGTGAGAAAGCATCTTCCCAGAGAGAGATGGTCACCCTGCTTTCCCTTCCCCTCCATTCTCCCTTTGAGACTATTAAACAGTCTTAGGTCCAGCCAGATGTACTCCTTTCCTCCTAAAACCATACTTTTCTTGGGGGACCAGCAAGTGGCATGCTAATTAAGGTGCTAGACATGCCCACGTGACTGACCATGGTTTGAGTCCTGGACCCAGCGGCTTGCTTTCTCACTTTCGCTGTTTCTCTCTGATCAAATTAAAGTAAGATGAATGAATACACAAAATAAAATAATTTTTAAAAATACCTTTCTTCACCACGGCCACAAAGTACGATTCATCCTTAAGATTCTGGACCATCTGTAAGGGCGGACGAGTCACAAACACAATGCTGTTTTGTTTTTTTAATTTTTTTTTAAGAATTGTTTTATTGGGGCCGGCAGGTGGTGCGGTGGTTAGGGTGACTGGACTCCCACATGGCTGACCATAGTTGAGGTCCTGGACCTGGTGATTTGCTTTCTCGCTTTCCATCTCTCTGTCTCTGGTCAACTTCAATAAAATAAAAAAAATAAATAATGACAATAAGTAAAATAATTCTTTTTTCTAAAAAGAATAATTTTATTTAATATTTATTTTAATTTGACCAGAGAGGGTGGGTAATCAAACTGTGGTAGGCCATGTGGGAGTCTAACACCCTTCACCATGCCACCTGCCGACCCCACAATGTTGTTTTCTGAGCCAAACAGAATAAGCCAAATGGGGGGAAAGAAGCTGTATCCAAGGATGAAGAAGTCAAGCCCTTGAGGGGGCATGTGGCAGTGTACTGCCCTTTTACCTGGTCACTGAGGAGAATGAGGATGCCCCCAGGGCCCTGGTGGAAAAGGCGATGGATCTGATCGGTTGGAAGGGCCAGGAGCTCAGCAAGTTTCCCCATCAGCTCTACAGCACTGAGTTCATCTAGAGAGATCTCTTGATAAAAGCCTGGGAGTATGGGCAGCATAGAGGCAGGGGTCAGTGTGGGGAAGGGGCCCAGAGATCAGCCCAGAGGGAACCAGGGAAGCCAAAGGGATGGTCATGCCTGGAGTGAGCAGGGGTCAGGGTAGCAACTTCATGGGGTAGGGGAGAAGTAAAGAAGGAAAAAAGTGTATAATCTACTTAACTTCATTCTTCACCTTTGGGAGGCCCCAGTTTAAAGAGGTAAGACACCTACATATGAGTGAGTGAAACCCAAGTACAATAACAAAATTATAATGCTCTAACACATACTAATAGAGTGCCGAAATCAGATGTGGACAGAGGAATAGGACATTGTGGAATAAACCCAAGGAGATATCCTGGAGGAATAGACTGTGATCTGGTCATAGGAAGGAAGGCAAATGCCAAGGAGGGCATCTTGGGTCCCAGGAATGATGGGCCATCATCCTCGCCCCAGGCCAGACAAGATTTCATGTAGCCAACACCTGCATTTCTTGTCTTCTGGAAAGAGGCCAGTACTTCACCTGAGTTGGAGTTGGGGTTCTCAGGAAGCTCGCTCTCTTGTCTGGAGGCCTCCTGAGCCACGTACAGAGTCAGCCTGTGGCGGATTGGCCTGGGCCAAGAAACAGTCTGTCAGCCCTTTGAACCTCGGCCCACTCAGCTGATCCCCTAGTCCCTCATCCCTGGAGAGACCTTGCCTCCTAGATCTTAGGGAGAAAGGTCACTAAGCAATTCTTAGGCACTTAAATGATAGACCTTGCGGGGAGAAGAGGTGAGAAAACCCCATGCCTGGCCCAGAACTGATGTGGGTGGGATGTCCACAAAAAAGGCAGGAGCCTACTTTTCAGCCCAGCCCTACTAGCTGTGCTATGTGACCTCAGGCTGGACACTGTCATTAGGCCTGAGTTGTAATCTCTGTAAAAATGGCATGGGGAGAGCAAGTGGTACGGAGATTAAAGCACTAGACCACCCCGTGGTTCGAGTCTGGACCAGTGGCTTGAAAAATCACACCAGTGCACGTGCCCGCATGTGTGTGTGCCTAAAATCCCAAGAGGAGAACGGAGGAGAAGGGATTGTGGTGTGGCCATCTCCCCTGGGGAGTGATTTCTCATTTTCCCTCTCTGTCTCTGCCTCTCCCCAGCAAGCATAGGGACCTATAGCAAAAACCTAAAAAATAAATAAATAAAAATAGTGGGACTAAGCGCCTTCTTGCTCAAACAGTCTTAGAAACACACCTACTAGGCTAAGTTAGGACAACTACCATGGGAAGGGGACCCTGGTTGGCAGTGCCTGGTACCTGGCTCTAAGAGTATTGAAAAGGCGGATCCCATCAGCAGCCCCACAGATCTGGATAAGGTCCTGGCGATTAAGCTTCAGCAGATCAGTGCCTGCAGAGTCACACAGGGCCAGGTTAGAGGGAGGCCTGGGACCAAGAGAGGAGTCAAGGGACACAATCCATTGGTCTGTATACAGCCGTGGTGTGCCCAGATGGGAGTCAGACTTGGATTCAAATCCCAGTTCTGCCACTTGCTAGCTGTGTGTCCTTGGGCAAGTTACTCAACTTTTCTAAGCCCTCTCAAGAAGTAGTATAGGGCCAGGGGGGCAGCAGTTAGCGTAATGGCTATGTCGCTGGACTCCCACGTAGTCGACCGCAGTTTGAGTCCCAGACCTGGCAGCTTAAACTCACACCAGGTGCATGTGCGTGTGTGTCCAAGATCCCAAGAGGAGAATGGAGGAAAAGGGATTGCAGTGTGGCCATCCTCCCTGGGGGGTGATTTCTCGCTTTCTGTCTCTTTGTCTCTGTCTTTCTGGCAAGTGCACGTACTCTATAGCAAAAACTTCTCAAAAAAAGTATTCTTAGACAGAAATAGAAATTACTGACCATGAAAGAAACAGTTGAATAATTGGATTAATCAAAATTAAAAGATTATGCTCCCTGAAAAACAATTTTTAAAAACATAAAAAGCAGGGAACCAGCAGTTAGCTTAATGGCTACGTCAAAAAAAAAGGTTATGGTCCCAGCCTGTGGCATGGTGGTTAAGGCAGCTGGACTCCCAATGGCTGACCATGGTTTGAGTCCCGGACCTGGCAGTTTGATTTCTTCCTTTTAATACAGGAGAAAAAGGCCTAGCCCAGTGTCAGGTAACCGTCCTCAGTGAAGGGTAGGTGAAGCTGCAGTAGAGACAGGTTTCTTGCCTGCCTGTCTCCCCACAGGCCTTCCAGGGTGATCCCTGCCAGATGCCAGCCTCACCAGTGAAGTTGGCCAGTATCCGACAGTAGCTGGAGAACCGGTGCCGGTGCAGCCACTGCTGTGTCTCTGAGATGGAGGCTCCAGGGCTCAGATCCTGAGGTGTAAAGAGGGTGGTCCAGGTAATACTATGGGCCCATGGACCTAGATAAGGGGGCCAGGAAACAGTTCCTCCCTGGAGCCCTCCCACGTCTAAGAGGCAACTACTGCTCAGTCCTAGCAGGAGAGGTCCAATCTGTGGCCGTGCTACATCTTGCCACCAGGGGGCAAAGCCGCCCTATTCTGGGGAGAGGAAGCCACAGCGAGCTTCGCAACAGTATTTGGAAGCCAGAAAGACTCACCTCTGCTGGGCTGCACCCCAAGGTGTCCAAAGCGAATGGTGGTGAAGAACAGAGCCTATAAGGAGGAGCAGAGGTTCTGGCGTCTGCGGAGCAGTGCAGCCAGTCTCCCCACCCCGGCTCCCTAGGATCCAGAGCTGGCCCACGCTCCCCTTACCCCACGCATTCTAGCCAACCTTCAGTGGCACCTTCCACCCTGTCGTCTTCCCAGTGCCGGGGCTCAGGACCTCCACCCCAAAAGGCCAACAGAAGGGGCCCATCCCTCCTCACCTCTCTGGGGACAGGAGCTTGCAGGCATGGGGGGAGGTCAGAGCAAGAGGGCTGAGAGGCGGGTGGGGTCCTGCAGTGGGCTCTGGCCACGGCGAGCACTGTGCACAAACAAGCGGCAAGGTCAGCCTGGACACCCCGAGGGCGGTGATGGCTGGCCGCTCACCTCCCTCCATCTGTCTACCGAGAGCTGATGGCCGGCCAGCCTAGGGCTTGACAGGCAGATGGAGTCTCTGCATGAAGGAAGGTCTACACTAGCGGGCAGGTCTGGGGAGTTGGGGAAGGCTCCCTAGAGGAGCCAGCCTGGAGAAGCAGCAGCAGGAAGGGAGGTGCCCCAGGCAGGAGGCGCAGTGCCCTCAGGAGTGAGGTGGCGGCCACAGCATGGCACAAGAGAGGTAGCCTGGAAGGCAACAGCTCTTAGAAGCTTTGAGCAACAGACAGGGTAGAGGCCATTCTCTGCAGGAAATGAGTGGAATCACTGGGTGCTGTACTGATTTCCCCATCTGTGCAGTGAGGCCTGTTCTCCAGACCTCCCCCTCCCGCTCCTGTGCAGCCCCCCTTCCGTCATACACACCCCTACCTCTGAGAAGACTGTGCTCTCACAGGCCATCTGATACTTCTCTCTCTCATGCAGGGGTTGCTTCTCGATCTTCTCCCGGTCAGTTTTCAGCTTCCGGTCAGCTCCTTTAGGCTACAAGGGGGTGACAGGAAAGGCTCAGAGGCCCCTTCTTCACTTTCCCACCTCCCTTTAGGAGGCTCTGATGGATGGGTTCCAAGAAAGAGCACAAGCCCCACGCTTCTATGCGCAGAAAAGACGGCACAGCAGGCTGAGAGTGTTACAGCCGAGCAGGGCCAGAATCCACACACCAGCAAGACAGGGCTAAGGCCTGGCAGGGAGGAAAGGGCCCCCAGTGCTACCTGTACCTTGAACACCTTGATGAGGCAGCCGGCGGAATGCAGATGCTCGGGTGGAAGCCCCTTGTCACTGGGTTTGAAGGTATCTACCTGGAGGCGAAAGGGGACGCCTTTCTCTCCACCTTTCTTCCGAAGTGTGAACTCAGTGCTGATGCAGTGAACCTGGGATGGAGAAGAAGCAAAGACAAAGCAGGCTGACTGCAAGTGCCGCTCACGTTCGAGGGATTCCACCCAAAACCTCTTGTTCCACAGCTGTCACCTGTCAGACACGACGGCAACTTGCCATTCCCAGTCAGGTCTACTCTTAAAGCCTCCCCATGGCTATGAGATAAGAAGCAAAGTTCCCAACCCTGGCATTTGACTGCCTTAAAGAGTCAAGTCAAGCCCAGCTGCAGCTTCTCTCCCTCTGGCCCACCCACCAAGCCTAATCAGGACCCCAGCACACCTGGATGTTCTCTCGCGAGGCCTCTTCCCAAATGCTTGCCCTACTTACACCTGAGCCAAGACAGCCTCTGAAAGTATAGAGTGACCAGATAAAATAAAATATGCCCAATTTGGGGCCAGCAGATGGCATAGCAGTTACATTGCTGGACTCCCACATGGCTGACTGCGGTTTGAGTCCCGGATCCAGTGGCTTGAAACTCACACCAGGTGCATGTGCATGTGTGTGTGCGGGTATACTCAAGATCCCAAGAGGAGAATGGAGAAGGGACTGTGGTGTGGCCATCTCCCCTGAGGGGTAATTTTTCACTTTCCCTGTCACTGTGTGTGTCTCTCTCTCCCTGGCAAGCAGATATACCCTAAGGCAAAAACCTCTACCAAAAAAAAAAAAAATTATATATATAATATATATATTTATACACACACGTGTGTGTATAATATGCCTAATTAAATTTGAATTTCACATACACAACAAAATTTTTTAAGAATTATTTAATTTTACTTTTTTTTTTTTTTCAATTCACCAGAGAGAGACAGAGAGAAAGAGAAAAAGGGAGAAAACAAGCCATCAGGTCCAAGATTAGAACCATGGTTGGCCATTTGGGAGTCCAGCGCCTCAATCACCACACCACCTGCTGGTCCCCAACAAATAATTTTTTTTAAAGAATTCACATCTACATTTTTAAAAATTATTGTATTGAACTTTTTTTTTAACATATTTTTAATTTGACCAGTGAGGGACAGAGTGAAAGAAAGAGAGAGAGAGAGGGAAAGTGAGAAAGCAAGCCACCAGGTCTGGGACTTGAACCGAGGTCAACCATGTGGAAGTCCAGCACCCTTAACCACCATGCTACCTGTGGTCCCTTATTTGCTATGATTTTCTTTTCTTTTCTTTTTTAAAGAATTATTTATTTAATATATTTATTCATTCATTTATTTTAATTTGACCAGAAAAAGACAGAGAAAGTGAGAAAGCAAGCCACCAGGTCTAGGACTTGAACCATGGTTGGCCATATGGGAATGTCCAGCTCCTTAGCCACTGTGCCGCCTGCTGGCCCCCTTGCTGTGATTTTTCCAAGCCGCCAGGTCCAGGACTTGAACTGCAGTCAATCATGTGGGAATCCAGGGCCCCAATCACCAAGCTACCTCCTGGCCCCACACAATAAATAAATTTTAACGTAAGTATAGCCCAAGTATTGCATGGGACGTACTTACACTAAAAAATTATTTATCTAAAACTCCAACTTAAGTGAGAGTCCTATATTTTATTTGTTAATTCTGTCAATCTCCTCCAGGAAGTCTTCCTGGCCCACCATTTCATACAGCCTGTGGTCTCTTCTGCCTGGAAGACTAAGGGCAAACAAAGTCTTCATTCACACCTTGGGCTTCCTCCTGCAGCCCTCCTACAATCCTATGAAGAACAGTTAAAGGGCCAAATTTAACAATGAGGATGCTAAAGTTTGCAGGGATTATGGGCCCTAGACATGGCCTACGCTAGGAAGTGGTAGAACTGGGATTGTATCACATCTGCCCAAGTCCTAGTCCAGGTGCCTAGACCAGGGTGAGCTCTAAAAAATAAGAACTATGGGCCTGTATTATTCAATTATGAAGAGAAATGTATTCAGTGTAGAAAGAGTGAAGAACACTGAAAAGGTAAAAATGCAGGGGTGTCCCATCTCCCCACTAATCGGAGAGAACTACTGTTAGCGTGCAAGTGGTGTTTCTTCCTACCTTCTCTGAGCAATAGAAAAATATGGACAGGAGCCAGCAGCAGTGGTTATGTCATAGTGGTTATGTCGCTAGACTCCCATATGGCTGACCATGGTTTGAGTCCCGGACCTGGTGGCTTGAACTCAAGCCAAGTGAGTGCGCGTGCGCGTGTGTGTGTGTGCCCAAGATCCCAGAAGGAGAATGGAGGAGAAGGATTGCAGCATGGCCATTGCCCCTGGGGGGTGATTTCTCACTTTCTCTCTCACTGTCTCTGTCTCTTTGGTGAGTGCACATGCCCTAAGGCAGAAATCTCATATATATACATGCACACACATACATATACATATACACACACATATATACACATATATATGTATATATATACATACATACAAAATGGTAATCAAAATTTAAATTCAAGTTCATAATCTGCTGGCTTTTTTTTTTTTTTTTTTTGGGATGTTTTTTGCTATAGAGGTTTTTTGCTATCGGGCGCATGTGCTTGCCAGAAAGACAAGAGACAGAAAGAAATCACTCCCCAGAGGGGTGGCCATCCCGCAATCCCTTCTCCATTCTCCTCTCGGGATCTTGGGCACACACACATGTGCCCAGTGTGAGTTTAAGCCATTGGGTATGGGAATCGAATCGCGGTCGACTACATGGGAGTCCAGTGACATAGCCATTACGCTAACTGCTGGCCCCCATAATCTACCTTTTCTTACAAGAAAGCAGTTTTCCTTGCGAAAATATTTTTCAGAGATGACATTTTAATGGCTATGTAATTTTCATTGTATGCTTGTATTATCATTTATTTAAAGTCTGGACCAGTCAGTGGTGTGGTGATTAAGACAACTGGATCTCACATGGCTGACTAAGTGGTTTGAGTCCTAGACCCAGAGGCTTGAGAAACACCGGGCATGTGTGCATGGCCAAAATCCAGAGAGGAGAATGGAGGAAAATGGGTTGTCGCTTGGCCACCCCCCTGAAGGGTGCTTTCTCACTTTCCCTCTCTCTCTCCCTGCCTCTCTCTGGTGAGTGCATGCACTACAAAAACACTGAAAGAAGAAAAAAGTCAACCTTCTTTTATTTTTTATTAATTGCTAGAGGGCACATAAACTCCCCAGAAAGAGAGAGAAACCATTTCCCCACTGGTGCGTAGTCATACTGCAGTTCTCTTTCCTCTGTTTCTCTATCCCATCAAGGTTTTGCACCCACATGCACCCGGCAAGCCTTCTAAGCCACCAGAGCTGGAACTTGAGCTATACAGTTGACCATATCAAAACCACCTCCGAGGACCAGCAGGAGTCATGGTGGTTTAGGCGCTGGACACTCCCACATGGCTGATCATGGTTTGAGTCCCGGACCTGGTGGCTTGCTTTCTCACCCTTTCTTTCTGTGTCTCTTTCTGGTCAAAATAAAAATAAATGAATTAATAAATAAAAATTAAGTAAAAAATTATTAAAAAAAAAAAAAAACAGCTCCCACCAGGCCACAGGGCTGGCTGTAAATTTAACAAGTTTAAGTGCCATCCTACCTATTGCGTGAAATCAGCTTGCATTCTCAGGACGAAAGCGTATCTGATTCTCTTTCCAATAATGGTCTATTTTTTTAAGTCTTTGAAGGTTTTATATATATATATATATATATATATGTATGTAATCTTTTTCATTTGTTTATATTTTTATTCATGATAGAGAACCCATATGCACACGCGAGAGAGACAGGCAATCTTGAACTCTGAGCGGGGTCTTCGCACATTTCCCCAGCCCTCCAACTTGTCAGGCTCTTGAGTGCCCATGTGTGCCAGGTTGACTAGACTCCCAAGCCTGCAGTTGGCCATGCGGCTTCCAGCAGGCATTTCAGCACACTGCCACCTATGCCACGGGGGCCCGGCCCGCGCATACCATCATTTTCTTTTTCTTTTTATTCAGGATAGAGCACATGTGTGAGCGAGCGAGCAATGAGCACCCTCCACTGGGTCTGGTCACACCGCCTTCCCCTTCCAGCCCTCCAACCCATCAGATCTTGGGTGCCCAAGTGCCTGCCCAGTGTGTTTCAGTCTGACCACGCTGGGGAATTTGAACCGTGGTTGCCATGTAGGATCTGGCTTTTTTTTTTTTTTTTTTGGTCACAGTGCACATGTGCTTGCCAGTGAGACAGAGGGAGGGGGAAAGAGAGAACTAATAGCCCACTTCACCTGGCATGTTTTTCAAGCCCCTGGGTCCAGGATTCAACCACAGAGTTGGTCACGTGGGGTCCAGCTGCCTTAGCCACCACACCACCTGCTGGCCCTGGATATCCGGCTTCTTTAAGCAGCACATTCCCCCTGGGCCACGGAGCTGGCCCACAGGTTCTAATGTTTATTAGAATTTCTCTGGCTGGACTTGAACTGTCTGTATTTATCGGCAGTCTGTATCCTTCTCATGTAAGCTGCTCATCTCCTTTACCTAATTGCCTATTGTGCCTTCATCTACTCTCTCATTCATACACAAGAACTCTGTCTACTAGGGGTATAGCAACGTATGTCACGTGTGGCAAGTATTTTTTTCATTTGATTTTTTTTTCCATTTGCTATAGGGCCATGTACACTTACTAGAGAGAGATGGGGAGTCAGAGATAGGGAAGGAAGGTGAGAAAGAAGTCCCCAGAAGGGATGACCATGCTGCAACCCCTTCTCCTCCATGCTTCTCTCAATATTTTGGGTACATACACACATGCAGCCAGTGTGTTTCTCAAGCTGCCAGGCCCAGGGTTCAGACTGCATAGTCAGCCCTGTAGGATCCAGCCACCTTAACCACCCCACTACTGGCTGGTCCTTGATGTTTCCTTTTAAATTTGCACCTGGGGCCAGCCCAGTAACAGCATTAAGCACTGTGCATGTGGGAGCTGGATCCCAAATAGCCGACCACAGGAAAATCCCATCCCCAGCACCGTGGCAAACAAGCCAGCCCGTATGCATGTACGCCCGAAACCCTGACTGAGAAATGAAGGAGAAAGGATGGTGGCGTGACCACACTCCACTGGGAATGCTATCTCCCCCACACCCCAACTCCCACCAGGAGTGCACAAACCCTCTTGCAACTACAATTAATGAATAAGTCAATTTTGCTTATGTATTTCAAACCACTATTTTTTTCATGAAACTAAATTCTGCCTTGTGTTTCATAGTTTATTCCATTGTTTTAATGCTTAACAAGTTCTTCCCCATCTTGAGATGTGGTAAACATCTGTATTTTTTCTTCAAGGCACTTTCTGGCAGTGACTCATCATTATCATCCCTTTACCCCCACCTGAACTCACCATCCTTTCCCACCTACCCTGCCACCACCCCCACCTGACCTCCAGCCTCCTCCCAACCCCAGCCTCAGACTCACCTGCAGGAAGAGGGACGTCCTCTTGGTCGGGTCCCAGTGAAACTCCACCGTGTTGAGCTGCGAGGGCAGCACCTGGGGTTCCGTCACTCCCACAGACAGTGGCACGTCTGCAGGCACAGAGCCAGGCTCAGCCTTCCCCGTCCACGAGGACTTCCGAGCCAGCAGTGGACACGAAGGGTCCCTAGTCCCTCCCTCCTCACCGATGTCCAGAATCCGGTCCCCAGGCCGGCTCCACCTCCACCCATCCAGCTGCTGCTGCTCGGTGTACTGCAGGTGCCGGTCGTGGAACACGACACGCACCACGCTCTGCGGAAGGAAGGTGGGCTTGCAGGTCGGGGTGCCGGGGCTCTGGGAACGAGTCCCCACACCCGGGTAGACCAGCCTGCCCCTCTCTCCTGGAAGTGTGAGGACTTAGAATCCCTACATCTGTGGCCAGAGGCCACTCTCCAGATGTGAAATTGGAGAGGTAATCTAGAGACCTTGAGCCTCGGTTTTTTAATCTGTTAAATGGGGGTGTTTATTATTTATTTATTTATCTGTTTTTGAAGAGAGGTTTGGTTTTTTGTTGTTGTTGTTACAGGGCGTATGCACTCACCGGAGAGACAGAGAAAGATGGAGAGACAGAAATTGAGAGATCGTCCCCAGGGGATGGCCACTCCACAATGCCTTCTTCTCCATTCTCCTCAAGATTTTGGGCACGCACGCACATCCAGCCAGCGTGAGTTTCAAGCTGCTAGGTCTAGGACTCACACTGCGGTTGGCTGTGTGCGAGCCAGAGCCTTAACCGCTGCTCCCCCACTGGTCTGAAACAGGGGCATTTCTACTCTCCCCCTTAGTCACTCTACCCTCTTCTTTGCAGTGCACATCACTGTGATTGCCACGTGTGAGAGATTACTCGTGTGTCTTAAGAGAATGCAAGCCTCTGGGGCCAACGGGTGGCATGGTGGTTAAGGGCGCTGGCATGGCTGACCGCAGTTCAAGTCCTGGACTTGACAACTTGCTTTCTCACTTTCCCTCTCAATCTCCCTCTCTCGCCCTGTCCCTCTCTGGTCAAATTAAAATGAATAAATAAATAAGTTAATAAAAATAATTCTTTTAGAAAAAAAGAAAGAATGCAAGCCTCTTGAGAGAGAGAACTGCAGCTCTCTTTACTTCTCAATCCCTAGCTCATAGAACATTTTCTGGCATAGAATAGGGGCTAAAGAGGGGCTGGCAGGAATAAAATAATTATTAAAAAACAAACAAAAAAAAAGAATAGAGGCTAAAGAGAACTTTCTGAGAAAACCTCAGGTATGTGAATAACATTGTGAAAATGTGTTTCTGGGGGCCAGCAGGTGGCATGGTGGTTAAGAACACTGGACACCCACATGGCCGACCACAGTTCAATCCCAGACCTAGAAGTTTGCTTTCTCACTCTGTCCCTCTTTGGCCAAATTAAAAATAAATAAAGTTAAATACAATACTTCTCCTTTTTTTTTTTTTTTTGAAGAGATTTTTGCTATAGGGCACATGCGCTCGCCAGACAGGGAGAGACAGAGAGACAGAAAGCGAGAAATCACCCCCCGGGGGGATGGCCATGTCACAATCCCTTCTCCTACATTCTCCTCTCCGGATCTTGGGCACGCACGCACACCCGGCGTGAGTTTTAAGCCACCAGGTCTGGGACACGAACTGTAGTCGACTACATGGGAGTCCAGAGACATAGCCATTACACTAACTGCTGGTCCCAAATAAAATAATTCCTAAAAAAAAAGAAAAAGAAAGAAAAGAAAATGTACGTCTAACTCAGTTCTCCTATTTACTGGCTGTGTCCTTGAGAAAGCACTTAACCTCTCTGTATCTGCTTCCTCAACAGCTCCTGCCCACCGCTTGAGCTGCCGTGGGAGTCAAATGAAATGAGGGACTTGAGAAGGTTCTGCTTGACAAGGACATCACAGTGATGCTGTTGGGTTCTTGCCCAGAAGGACTATCCTAACCAGCTCTTGCCAGTTCTGGGGAGGGGTGCTCCTACCTTCAGCAGACGGGGACACTGAGTGACGTCTCCCAGCTTGGGGTTGCAGATCATCCGCACCTCATACGACTGGCCTGGGAGTTCAGGGGATGTGTGAGCCCTGGTCTGAGGGCAGAGTGGCACCTGCCACCCACAGCCCAGCTTGTACCAGCTCCCAGAACTTGTGCCCAGTAGCCACCCTTCCCCAGGCCCCGTACCCTGGTTCAGGTAGGTGAGGGTCTCTTCCTGCCGCTTTACAGCCGGTGAGGTGGCTGCACAGAGCACGTATTGGAACCCGGAGCAGGGCGGCGCTGCGCTGGGGAGGCTAGGCAGCTCTTCCTGCTTCAAGTAGGACAAGGGCAGGGGCTCCCTGCCAGGAAGAGCAAGGCTCTGCAGCTTTCTGCCCTGTCCATCCCAGCCCCCCAGGGGCCTTGCCTCTCTGTGCCGGATCCTCCCTGCAGGGAACTCACAGCTTCCGGTAGCAGATAACACAGCAGCACCAGGACCTGGGGCTCCATTCAGCACCTCAGGCCTCCAGGAGACCTCCTTAAGAGTGCTACCCCCAGGCTAGTGGCTACTGTGCCGAGTAGCCACCTTCTGTTCTCCTCAGGGCTCGCCTGGTGCGCAACCAAACATCCACACGGCAGGTGATGGGGTGTTTCTAGACGTTCCAGGACCCACGAGGCTCCCAGCACACCTGCCTGCTTCCCACCTCCAAAGGAGCCCAGAGTGGAGACTTTGTTCCCCACGGCTTGAAACATACGGCCCTGCCACATCTGCCCCAACTTCAGACTGGGTCTTCCTGGGGAGGGGGTCAGAGGGATCTGCCCCTTACCTGAGCAGGCTGCCGGGGGGACCTGGGTACAGTTCCCCAGGACTGGGCCACAGGTGCTCTGGCTGGTTGTGCCAGAACAGCATCCTGGGAAGTGAGCAGGGCGCCTGTGGGACTGCTCGGGCAGGGTGGGCTGGACCTGCCGTGCCTCCCACCCACAGCCCCAGCCTTTATACACAGAAGGGACCTGCAAAAGGGCGGGGCAGGCCTGGGGCTTCTTATTGGCTGAGCACCCAGGGCTCTAGGAAAGTCAGGACCTGCTGGGCAGCCTGGCTTCAGGGAGGAGGGTGGGTCAAGGCTGGAGTCCCCAAGGTTCCCCACTGATCCTTAGCTTGGAAAGGAGATAAGAGTACAGCAAAACAAATCACAGGGGTGAACATCCACTCCCCTGCTGGTCCCCAAGAGGCACAGGGACTGTGAGGGGCACCCTCAGGCTCCAAGACTGGCCCCAGACCCATAGCCATGCAGAGTCCTGGAGGTGCCTGGGCCCAGTCCCCACATGGCCCCGTGGAGGATCCTGTCCAGTCTAGGGGACAGGATGAGTGGACACACAGCATCACATGGACCCAGGGAAGGCCTTTGCTCCCTACTGTCCTCCCTCCTCTGCCTAACCACACGCACACACAGAGGCGTGCGGGCAGTGGTGGCAGGACACCTGTCCTCTGGCTGGGGGCTCCTGGGTAGGGGCTAGAGTTTACAGAACACAGCCCAGCTTGTTGTGGAAACATCCCCCCCCGGGGGGGAGGGCCAAGTGGAGAGGGGAGGTATGCTGGGAGCACCCCCTTCAAGGACAGTCCAAGAGCTCTGGTGGGGCTGGTCTCTGCCCCTTCCCTGCCCTGGGATGTGAAGCACGGTGTTTATGAGCAAATACGGTCTGCTGGGGGGCTTTTCCCCACACTCAAGCCTGTTGTCACTGTACACAGACAGCCCATCCTGCCCAACCTCCACTGCTGTGTCGGGTGTAAACAACCTGGGCCTTGCAGAGAGCAGAGACTGAAACTATGACTGACCTCATGCGGCCCTAGTGTCATGATTCTGGGGGACCTGCCTAGAGGAGACGGAAGGCCAAAGAGGTTCCCCTCTGGCCTGGCACCTGTGTCCCCAGGGACCTGGGCCCTTGGCCGGTACATGTGTTCTTCTCTATGAGGCCAGATGAAATGGAAGCGGGGAGAATAGGGAGGACCCAGGAGGGGCTGGAGACATTCCCGTTCCTGCCGGGGGAGCTGAAGAAATCTGGGTCTCTGAAATCCCCTCCACAAATGATCCCCAAGGCCATGAAGGCTGACCTCTTGCGCAGAGTTGGGTCTGAGGCCAGGAGGCATCCTCGGGCCCTTCAAGAGACGCTGAAGCAGGACCCTGGGAGGGGCAGGGGAGCTGAGGAGGAGTTGACCCTGTGGGACTTGCTCTAAGGGCAGGGAAGATGAGGGGCAGATTGGTATTGGAGGTAGGGTGCCAACTAACATGGGTACCCTTCAAGGACACTACCAGGAGCTGGCACAGGAGCAGGACTCCAACTCCGGAACCCGAGTCCCCACCTACTCACACTCCTTCTCCAAAGCAGTCTGTGTTCTCCCTCTTCCCTCTCTGAGTCTCACCTCCCCCACCCTCGTGCCACTCCCCACCCAGGTGTTGCTGGGCCTGTTCTAGGTTCCATTGGCCTGATCTAAGGGTGAAAGTCCGGGCCGGTCACAGCCCCCCATCCCACTCTTTCTCTGTGTGCCCTGAGCTAGGTATAGCCCAGGGTCTGAGCACCCTGTTCTCAGGCCTGGGGGAGTGAAGGAAACTTCGGTTCATCCTCCCCCTTTGCAAAGGAGTTGCAGGCCCTGGGAGGGTGTGAGGCTCCCGCAGGGCATGGGCACTGCCCACACATGCCTCTTCACATTTCTGTAACTGTTTCCTCATCTGAAAATGGGGGCAAGGTCTGCCCACTCGCTGTGGCCATGAGGACTAAAGGAGACTCTGTGGAATTGCATTTTATTCCAGGGTTTAATCCTCAGAAGCTCTCCTGGGGGTAGTGAAGGGCCTCATCATCCTTACCAAAGCCCGGTCCGGGAGGTACAGATGTGCCCATGTGGAAAACCACACATAGGTCATTTCAAGAAAATTGTGGGGACGTAGTTTTTAATCTTTTACTTTTCTTCGCCGCCAGAGGACACATGTGCTTGCCAGAGAGAGAAAGAGAGGGAGAAAGCACCCCCGACACTGCCGTGGGGTGTGGTCACATTGCAGTCCCTTTTCCTTTTCTCCATCCTGTTGGGATTTTTCAAGCCTCTGAGTCCAGGATTCAAGCTGCACAGTTGGCCAAGTGGGATCCAACCACATGTACCTCCATGCCACTGGGTGGCTCAAGGGACAGTTTTTGTGGTTGTTGTTTTAGAGAGATTTTTGCTATGGGCACATGCAGTTGCTGGAGAGACAGAGAAAGCAAGGAATCACCCCCCAGGGGCCATGGCCACGCCTCAGTCCCTTCTCCTCCATTCTCCTCCCCTGGGGCATGCACTTACTCACACCCAGTATGACTTTGAAGCCCAGGTCCAGGACTCGAAATCCAGTCAGCCATGTGGGAGTCCAGCACCTTAACCACTACACCACCTGCTGGTCCCAAAGGGCAGGGTTGTTTTTTTTTTTTTAATTTGTATTATTTTTATGGTGAATTTAATCTTTTTAGAAAAAAATTTATTTAATTGTATTCATTCATTTATTTTAATGTGACCAGAGAGAGACACGGAGAGAGAAGGAAAGTGAGAATGCAAGCCACCAGGTCTGGGACTTACACCGTGACTGGCCATGTGGGAGTGTCCAGAGCCTCCATCACGCTACTTGCTGGCTGGCCCTGGGACAGTTTTTTGATGGGAATTTTTCCCCTCTCAAAACTCTCGTTTTGCAGGATAAAAACATAACACAATCAATCCTTATAATATACTTTGGAGTTCCTAAACCAACAAAGTAATTTTTTATCTGTAATACTTGCTGAAAAATGGGACCAGCAGGTAGAGTAATGGTTACATCTCTGGACTCCCATGTAGTTGACTGTGGTTCAAGTCCTGGACCCGGCAGCTTAAAACTCATGCCAGGCACGTGTGCATGTGTGC
Source organism: Tupaia belangeri chinensis (assembly GCF_000334495.1). Classification (NCBI taxonomy): domain Eukaryota; kingdom Metazoa; phylum Chordata; class Mammalia; order Scandentia; family Tupaiidae; genus Tupaia; species Tupaia belangeri. The sequence continues at coordinate 523,048 of NW_006159986.1, read as the reverse complement.
CCAAAATCCTGAGAGGAGAGTGAAGGAGAAGAGATTGCAGCGTGGCCACCCCCATGGGGGCAGTCCCATGGGGCACCATCTACACTGAACAGTGCCCCAGAGCTAATGTATCAGCTTGGCTCAAAGCTCAGTCCTTTTCCTGAGAGTTCCTCCCCATCACCAGAAAGTCTTTCCCTGGAACGGCTCTCTACCTGCCTGCCTGCCTATCTGCCTGCCTACCTGCCTGCCTTCTTTCTTTCTTTTTAAACTTGCCAGAGGATGTGTGAGCTCACCAGAGACAGAGAGTGAGAATGAGAAAGCACCCCCGCCTTGGGAATGGTCATGCCACGATCCTGTCTCCTCCATTTCTCCTTTCTTTCAGGATTTTGGACACTCAGAGATGCAGGCACCCGGCATGTTTTCTAAGCCACTAGGTCCAGGACTCGAACCATGCAGTCCACCATGTGGGATCCAGCCACCTTGACCACCATGCCAGCAGGTGGCCTCTATTTGTTTCAGCTTGCTGACTGCTCTCTGTGCCTCCTGCAGCCCAGGGGTTGGCGCTTATGTTTTCAGGCCCTGTCTGTCTCCACCAAATGCATTCTTCCTAGAAACATCCGATGTGCAGGGCCGGCCAGCAGCACGCTGGTTAAGATGGCTGCATCTCATATGGCAGACCCCGTGGTTTGCCTCCCAGACCCAGATGCTTGAAGACATGCATGGGTGTGTGCGTGCATGCCCAAAACCTCTGAAGGAGAGATGGAGAAGGGATTGTGGTGTGACCATCTCCCACTGGGGAAAGTTCCCTCGCGTCCCTTCTCTCGCTCACTGTCCTTTCCCCAGCGATCGCATGTTCTAGCAAATGAACAACAGAAGAATGATCTGATGTGCAGATTCTTGTTTGTTTTTGTTGTTGTTGTTGTTTTATGTCTTCTATGAATAAGAGAGATAGAGTCAGAGAGACAGGCATCCCCAAGAGGGTCTTGATGCCACCAACCACACCCCCAGCTTCATCCACCCCAGGCCACAGGCATATGGGTGCCTAATGCACTCAGGTCTCCGGATGGGGACTCGGAGTCCTACACGTGGGTCAGCCTTGCAGAGTGTTGTGTTCTCCCTCCGAACCACTGTCCAGCCCAATTTATTCTTTGTGTCCATTGTCTAATGTCCCCTTTCCCCCTCAAAAGTGGATGCTCCTTGAGGGTGGAGACTAAGAGAAGTGCACTAGTGTTGGGGTTAAGAATGTGTCTCCTGGGACCAGCAGATGGCGTAATGGCTATGTCGTTGGACTCCCATGTAGTCGACCGCAGTTTAAGTTCCGGACGGGTGGCTTAAACTCACGTCAGGTGCATGTGCGTGCGTGCCCAAGATCCCGAGAGGAGAATGGAGAAGGGATTGCAGCGTGACCATCCCCCCTGTTGAGTGGTTTATCTCTTTCTGTCTCTCTCTGTCTGTCTGGCGAGCGCAGGCGCCCTATAGCAAAAACCTCTCCAAAAAAAAAAGCAAGAGTGTGTCTCCCGAGACAGACTCTGAGTTCACACACAGCAATGATGTGGCCTTGGGCAAGTGACTTAAACTTTCTGAGCCTCATGTAACAACTATAAAAGAGGGAAGATGAGTTCTTTTACCCCGTAGGGGCGGCAATAATTGAGCCCTCAGTAAAGATGATACATTTTAAAAATTTGGCACAGGTGTGAGTGCTCACCAGAGAGATAGAAGGAAGTGAGAAATCATCCCCTCCCCCACAGAGGGAATGTCAGTGCCAAATCCTGTCTCCATTCGCCTCCCGGGAATTTGGGTACGCCTGCACATGTGCCCTATGTGGTTTTCAAGCCACCAGGTCTGGGATTTGAACCACGATCAGCCATGTGGGATTCCGGCAACATAACCACTGGTTCTCCCAGTAAGTACTCTTTACCTGCTTGTGGGGCCGGCAGGTGGCATGGTGGTTATGGGCGCTGGACTCCCACATGGCCAACTGTAGTTCCAGTCCTGGACATGGCGGCTTACTTTCTCACTTTCCCTCTTTCTCTCACTCTGTCCCTCTCTGGTCAAATTAAAATAAATAAAATAATTATTTTTTTAAAAATAATAAATAAATAAAAGCCCATTTGTGTGGAAAAATCTAACTTCAGGGCCCAGCATTCAAGGTTATTGTCTGCTGTTTTTCTTTTTTTTTTCTTTTTTTAAAGGAGATTTTTGCTACAGAGTGCATGTGCTCACCAGAGAGATAGAGAGAGACAGAGAGAAAGCAAGAAATCATGCTCCGGGGGATGGCCACACTACATCCCTTCTCCTCCATTGTCCTCCTGAGATCTTGGGCACGCGCGCGCACATGCCACTGGGTCCGAGACTCGAACCGCAGTTAACTATGTGGTAGTCCGGTGATGTAGCCATTGAGCCATCTGCCAGTCCCCCTGTTTTTCTGCTTTTACATTCACACTTGCTTACAATAGCTTCTGGGCCAGGCCATTCCATTTCACACCTTTATGCCTTTGTAAGACAGGTTCTTCTCCCTAAACCTCTGGTCCCCTGTCTTCCAGTCCACGAAATGGCCTCTATCAACTCGCTTTGAAATCATATCAGGCCGGCTTCGAGAGGCCCTACTGTATGATTGCACTGTCCAGGTCTGGATTTACAGGAGGAGGGCTTCTGTTTTTGAGGTTTACTTATCTTATGCATGATAGAGAGTGCATATGTACGCAGAAAAGAGAGGGAGGGGAGAAGCACCCCTTGACAAGGCCTCTTCACACCGGGACCCCTTTTCCCTGGTCCTCCAGCTCATTGGAATCTTGGGCACATGTAAGGCCCCTAGGGGTGTTTTCAGGCCAGCCCGGGATCTAAACCATGGTCAGCCTTATGGCTTCCAGCACCGCAGTTCAGTTTGCTACTGAGTACGCCCCCAGTCCTGGGCTGCAGGAGGACCTGCATGCAACGTAAGGTCTAGGCGTCCCCAGTGCTCAGAACTACTTCAGGCACTTAGTAGGTCCTCATGATTTAGGTAAATCAACTGTGGATCCTCCAAGGTCCTGCCTAGACTCTGGTCCCAGAGGGATGTGGGTGCTGCTTTCTGTGCAGTCTGCAGGGGGCAGTGTGGCCCAGGCTGCCTCAGGTTCTGCTGCTATTTTTTTTTTTTTAAGAGAGGTTTTTGCTACAGGGCGCATGCACTCTCCAGAAAGACAGAGAGAGACAGAGAGACAAAGTGAGAAATCACTCCCCAGGGAGGATGGCCACGCCGCAATCCCTTCTCCTCTATTCTCCTCTCGGGATCTTGGGCACACACGCACACACCCCCACCTGAGTTTAAGCCACCGGGTCTGGGACTCAAACCGCGTTCGTCCACGTGGGAGTCCAGCAACATAGCCATTACGCTAACTGCTGGTCCCTGTTGCTTCAGCTAGGTGTAAATTCCCCCAGCCAGAGAACTCCGCAGGAGTTAACCCCGGGGAGGGAGGTGTTAAGGCAGACTCCCCTTCTCTGCTTCTAGGTCTTCTTGCTATCCCTGGCTCACACTTCTCCCACACAGGGAACTAGGGGCACCCTCAGCTCTAAGACCGGAGTCCTGACTCCACCCACCCTCCTTTCCAGCAGTTCTCAGCAACAGCCCCAGCCCAGTCTGTGCCAGACCCCTCTCCAGCCAAAGATCCTCCTGCAACAATCTGGGGACCCATGGTGCCCATCTCTCCAAAATGGTAACCCCGAATCAACTTCCCCCACCCCTGCTCTCCCCTCCTGCTCACCCCAAATGATAACATTTCTGTTACCTTGGTAACAGATGCTTCGTGGGTGGGTAGGGGAATGGACCAGAGGGGAAAAGCAGTAGCGTCAGGACGCTATCAGAAGCCTAGGGTTGGGGGAGATGAGCTGGCGTGGGGCCTCTGCAGAGGTGGCCAGGGTTTACGACCCCCACCCCCAGCCATGGCAGCTGTCAGTGCTGTGACCCCAGCCCCCAGGAGGAAAGAAACAGAACAGAAGGGGACATCTTCCTAGTGAGGGTTTTGTTTTGTTGTGAAAGGTTTTGACTATAGGGCACATACGCTTGCCAGAAGGATAGAGAGAGAGAGACAGAACGAAAGCGAGAAATCACCCCCCAGGGGGATGGCCACGCTACAATCCCTTCTCCATTCTCCTCTCGGGATCTTGGGCACGCACGCACACACGCCCGGCGTGAGTTTAAGCCACCGGGTCTGGGACTCAAACCATGGTCGACTACATGGGAGTCCAGCGTCATAGCAATTAAGCCAACTGCTGGTACGAGAGGGTTTTTTTCATTGAGCAGGGAACATCCCAACCCCATGTCCCCTCCGTTAGAACAGGTCTCCCAGAGATCTCAGCTTTGTGGCTGGTGGGGGAGAGTGCAAGGGGTCACTTACACTGGAACTTGTGTGGCTCCCCTCCAGGGAGCCTGGGGCACATGCGACAGCTCACCGAGGGTGCGCCAGGGATGGTGCCACAGGCAGTGGGAAGGCGGCTCTGTGCCAGTGTCCTGAGCCCCAGGGACTGGTGACAGCAGGGGATCTGGGGAGCCTCCCCCCAGCCCCTGGGGACCTGGCTGTCCCAGATGCCATAGCCGGGAAGTGTGTCAGGCACTTGCGTAAGAGCCTTCTAGATTTCCATAAAATCGTAATTACGGCTGCCTGCCATGGGCCTTAGCTCATTAGAATGGTATCTGATTCTGGGGCCTCCGGGGTGGGCTGGTGGGGGTTGTAGGGGAGTCTGGTGAAGGTCAGGTCTTCCTATTGTGCTCCTGCTGGGCATCCCCAGCCCTCTCAGGCCCTCTTCCTCAACCCAGACTGCTCCCGCTGAACTCTGCTGCCCTCGGAGCCCGGATTCGAAAGCTGCAGGAAAGGCCTGCCACTCCTGTTTTCAGTTAGGGCCGTCCTCAGCCGTCCATGGGGCAGAGGCCATGGCAGAGAAGGGCTTGGACTGGAGGCGTTCATGAGAGAAAAATATGTCACTCCTGAGGAAAAGCAATTTCTTACATCAGGAATCTGAACCATTTAGAGGGAAGGGGCCCTTGAGGTCATCTAGGCCAGTGGCTCTTTTTTGATTTTAGGTTGTTGCCATAGGGCCCGTGTGCTAGCTGGAGAGAGACAGAGAGAGGGGAAGTGAGGAATCGCCCCCCAGGAGCTCTGGCCACACTGCACTATCCTCTCCTCCATTCTCCTCTCAGGATTCTGAGGACACGTATGTGGCCGGCCTGATTGTCAAGCCATAGGGTTTGGGATTCAAACCGAGGTTGATCATAAGAGAATCCAGCACCTTAACCACCATACCATATGCTAGTCCAAGGTCGATGGTTTTTAATCTTTTGGGGAATTCTGATTCTCTGAAAAACAGAAGAAGGCTCTAGATTCTCCATCAAGAACTTCTCAAAGCTCACCCCTAAGCCCAAGGTTAAGGTTCACCTGAGATCAGCAGGTGGTATAGTGGTTAAGACACTGAACTCACGGGACCAGCAATTGGTGTAATGGCTACATCACTAGATTCCCATGTAGTTAACCACAGTTCGAGTCCTGGACCCAGTGGCTTAAACTCACATAGGGTGTGTGTGCTTCCATGCCCAAGATCCCGAGAGGAGAATAAAGAAGGAATTGTGGCATGGCCATCTCCCCTGGGGCTGATTTCTCGCTTTCTGTCTCTCTCTATCTCTCTGGCAAGTGCATGTGCCCTATAGCAAAAAAAAAAAAAAAAAAAAAAAACAGATACCGAACTCCCATGTGGCCCACTGTGGTTCAAGTCCTAGACCTAGCGGCTTGAAACTCACACCAGGCACATGTGCATGTGTGCCCAAAATTCTGAGAGGAGAATGGAGGAGAAGGGACTGCAGCATGGAGTGTGATTTCTCACCTTCTGTTTGTCTCTCTGTGTTGAGCACACATGCCCTATAGGAAAAAAAATTAAAAAAAAAACTAAAAAAAATAAAAGATTCATCAAGAATGGTGGTGCAGCAATAAAATTGAGAGCTCTATGAGGCAATCCCACCAGGGGAGATTCCTGGTTCAAGTCTAGAGACCTTCCTGAATATAGTGGGTGGCGGGGTGTGCCTGTAATCTGAGGCTGGCTCAAGTGGGGTAGTTCTTGGTATTAACATCCTCTAAGGGGCCAGCAGGCGGCATAGTGGTTAAGGACGCTGGATTCCCACATGGCTGACCATGGTTTCAAGTCCTGGACCTGACAGCTTGCTCTCTCGCTCTCTCTCTCTCTCTCTCTGTGTGTGTGTGTGTGTGTGTGTGTGTGTGTGTGCGCGTTTCTCTCTGGTCAAAATTGAAAAATAATAATAATAATGAAATAATTATTTTTTTGAGAGGTTTTTGCTATAGGGTGTGTGCACTCGCCAGAAAGACAGAGAGAGACAGAGAGACAGAAAGTGAGAAGTCACCCCCCCAGAGAGGATGGCCACACCGTAATCCCTTCTCAGGCATGCACGCACATGTGCCTGGCGTGAGTTTAAGCTACTGGGTCCAGGACTCGAACTGCAGTCGACTACATGAGAGTTCAGCAACATAACCATTATGCTAACTGCTGGTCCCAATAATGAAATAATTCTTTAAAAAAATAAATAAATAAAGACCCTGTTGAGGTGCTGTCTCCATCTCTCTTGCTTATGAGAGAAGTAAGGAAAGAATCCCAAAGAACAATGACATCCATTTACTGTGCACTTACTCTGTCCAGCTCTTTACATATATTAACTCATTTAATCCTCAAAAGAACACTAAGAGATAGATCACGATTCCTCCCATTTTAATCCAACTCTTCATTCTAGCCTAACCTAATCCAATTCTGCCAATCTAAAAGGAAAGAACCCAAAGTCCCTCCAGAGATGGATAGTTCCCTGCCCAAGGTCACAGAACAGGAAGAAATGGGCAGAACAAGGATGGGAACTGGGCTGTTTCCTTCCTTTTCTTTCTCTTTTTTCTCCTTCTTTCTCTTTCTTTCCTCTCTCTTTCTTTTTCTCCTTCTTTCAGTTTTGCTACAGGGTGAGTGCACTCCAGCGGAAGCGGGGATGGCCACACTGCAATCCCTTCTTCATTCTCCTCAGGATTTTGTGCATGTATGCACATGCATTCGGCATGTTTTCTTTTCTTTTGTTTTGAGAGATTTTTGCTATAGTGCGCGTGCGCTCACTGGAGAGACAGAGACAGAAAGCGAGAAATCACCTCCTGGGAGGGATGGCCATGCCGTAATCCCTTCTCCTCCATTCTCCTCTTGGAACTTTGGATACGTACATGCATGTGCCCAGTATGAGTCTCAAGTCACCAGTTCTGGGACTTGAACCACGGTCAGCCATGGAGGAGTCCAGCGCCTTAACTATCACATCACCTGCTGGCCTGCCTCTGGAGTGTTTGTAAGCCACTGGGTCCAGGACTCTAACCACACAGTCAACCAGGAGAGATCCAGTGGCATTAACCATCACACCGCTGGCTGGCCCTGATTACCACTGCCGAGGAAGCCCTTCTAGGGGGTGACCCCGTTTACCCTGCTGTAGTACCCTCCGTCGTCGTGCCCACCCCTCCTTTCTGACCCCCAGATCTGAGACGGACTAATGTTCCTTCCTCCATCCCCTGGAGAAGCTGGCCTGGCGGCTCTGCCTGGTCTCTGAGCCACTGCAGCGGGGATTGTCAGCTCTGAGAGCAATGACTCAGACTGAGTTCATGAAAGACCGCTTGGAAACACAGAGGCTGCAGGCCAGAAAGGACATCCAGAGGTCACGGGATCCAGTCCCCTACCTCCTCCACATTCACCCTACTTCAAGCTTCTGATGCCCACAGCAGATGGGCCACAGGGTCCACCCACTTTCCTGTCTTTCTCTGGTCACCAGCACCAGATTCCCTTGGGAATTTGTCCCCACGTCAAGTCAGGATCGCTGTGTCCATGGATAACTGCTGCTTCTGGGTTTGGTGTCCCCATGGAATACCAGGTCCAAATGGCCAAGGAAAGTGAGAGGAGGAAGCTCTTTTCTTCTCTCTGCCTCAGAGAAAGCAATGGTAAGGGACGACTCTCCCAGAAGACAGGAGAGAGAAGGGAAAATGCGCTTTCCTTGCCTCCCGCACTGCCTCATCTGCTCCAACAGCGGTGTAGACATCATCGCCACTTTGCAGACCAGCAAATCAAGGCTCTGAAGTATTTAGTGACCTAAGATCACGCAGTTAGTGACTATACAGGTCTTAGACCCTAAGGATCCCCAAACCCGGGGATGAGAAGTTAGGCTGGCCTGGACAGGAGAAGGACTGTCCTCAGAGGGGAGAAGGCAGGCAGTGCATGGGACCTTGGGGTACCGGTTTGAGGGCTGAGTTCAGGCTCCATCCCAGCTCCTTTCAGGAAAGCTAAGGGTCTGAGGGAGTCTGCAGCTACAGCGGGTGGACCTGGAGGGGGAGGGGACCGAACCCCCATAGCCACAAACCCTCACGTCTGCCCTTGTCCTACTTCTGCCACTGGCAAATAAATCTCTATTCTTGGACACAGTAACCTGAGCGGTGCTCCAATGGTGAGCTCATCCCTGGGAGGACAGAGACCGGGTGAATGGCTATGTGCGTGGGGTACAGAGGGTGTTCAGTCCCTGCCCTCTAGGGCTAGCATAAAGGCAGGACCCCCTTCATGACCCCAGGAAGCCCTGGCAGCACTTCCCCATCTTACCACCCACAGTGGAGGAGAAGGAAGCCTTAAACCCAGAAGTCTCTCCCCCCACACCCAGGAAGGGGTTCTCTCAGACACGCCTATCTCTCCTTCCTTGGACAGGCCAAGAGTTGAAGCTGGGCCTGTTGTTCAGAGATAGAAGCAGATAGAGGGGCCGGCAGGTGGCATGGTGCTGGACTCCCACATGGCTGACCATAGTTCGAGTCCCGGACCTGACAGCTGGCTTTCTCACTTGCCCTCTCTCTCACTCTCTCTCTGTCTCTCTCAAGTCAAATTGAAATAAAATTTTAAAAATGCATAAAGTTGAATAAAAAAAAATTGTTTTAAAGCAGCAGATAGAGAGGGGGCTGGAGGTGAGGGAGGAGCACTCTCTGGGAAGTGGGTCCCGGGAGTAATCAGCATACATTAGAAGAGGTATCTCTAGACCACAGTGGAGAGAGGACACTTTGGAGGGTGAGAATCCCCCCACCCCATCCATCTACCTGGTCCCTGATCTAACTCCAACTGTGGTAAATCTTTAGGGCTGGGGATGTGTCTTCCAGAGGCTTGGGGACTTAAGATGTGAGGACTGAGGCCCTTTCCCTGCTGAAGTCCAGATGCCAAGACTGGAAAGGAACACAGGTGTCCTGCTTTTCGTCCAAGATAGGACGCATTGTCTAGCTTGGCCTTTGACACGGTAAGTTGTCTCCTTCTTCAGGAAACCCCCGCACTATATTCCAGGGGTGTGTATATCTGGAGAGAGCTTCTTGGCGCAGAGAGGAAGTCGGTTAATGAGGCGGACTGGTCCACATTCTTCATCTGGCATCTTCCAATCTTCACCATCAGGAAGTCCTAACTTCGGTCTCGCCCTCAGCTATCCTGCTGCAGTTCCAACCTTTTTCTGTTTCCCGCAACCCCATCCGGACCCTACCGTGATCTGCCTCGCTTTCCCCCAACCTAGCGCTCTCCATCCCGGGTTTAAGTGTGAAACTGTCCCTTCGGCTTCTTTACCCTCCAAGCCCCTCCCCACCTTGTCGAGCCCCCCAAGGCTCCGCCCAGCTAGCCCTCCTGGCCACCGCGACAGCCAATAGCTGAGGACCTGATTTGCATAGCGGCGCGGGGGAACGGCGGAGGGAAGGGGGAGGGACCAGGCGACCTCCTAAATCAAAGTTGGGAGGCGAGGACTGGGCGGAGGAGGGATGGGGGGCGGGCGCAGAGGACGGCGGAGCCGGCCGGACACAGACAGCCTTGCCGCTCCCTCCCTCGGCTCATCCCGGCGTCCCGACTTCCCTCCTCCCCTCGCTCCAGGCAGCATCCTCTGCAGACCCTCGGTCTTCACGCCTGGGGTCGTCCCGCTCTCGCAGCCCGGTGCAATTGCCTCCCCTTCCCCGGCCAGCCCGGAACTTTCTCCGCCCGCGCCCGGGGGGAGGGGGCTGCTTTGCCAGGGAAGGAAGGTTCCTCCTGGGGTTCTTTGGGAGGCATTCTCCGGAGAAGGGCTTCAGGGTCCGAGAGAGACCCACACCCTGCGCCCAGCCGGCTTGCCGTCGGATCTTGGCGCCCTCTCTTCTCCTCTCCCCCAACCATGACCGAAATGAGCGAGAAGGAAAACGAACCGGATGACGCGGCCACCCGTACCCCGCCGGGGACCGTCTCCACCCTCCAGGAAACCAAGGTAACTCTGGGGGCACGAGACCTGGCCCCCGCCGGGTGCGCCCCCCGGCCGGGGCTCCCTGCTTCAGGTGCGGCCGCCACTGTGGGTTCGGGCGTTCCGGGGTCATGGCAGCGAGGCCCGTGTGATTCCTAAGGCTGCGCGCCACGACCCACGGGGAGGAGTGGGTTGGCGACGAGGGACCACCACGAGCCTCCCAATCACACGTACGCCGCGCGTTCGCGCCAGGAGCGGACGCGCCATCGCGACCCTCCAGGGAGGTTGTAACTCGGCTTTGTTGGAGGGAATCGGCGCAGCGAAGGTGGAGGGAGTGTGTAGCGATGTGTAGCGGGTGTGGGCCGGTGTGCACGCCCGTGTGTGCGTGCGAGGCGCACCCCCTCCGGTGGCCGCCGGGTCTTTCTAGCTCAGCCGGTCCCTCTCTTTGCCTGTGTCTCTGTGAAAACGTCTCTATAACCTGTCTCTATCTTGGTGTCTCTGCGTGCGTGCCTTCCCGTTTCTGCCGGAGTCTCTATGTGTTTATCTCTAAGTCTCGGGGTGTCTCTGACCCACTGCAGTCCCGATTCCCCCCTCCCAATCCGGGAGGGCTCGGGGACGTGAGGCCGAGGCCGGGGGTGCGCAGCTTCCGAGTCCGCGCTGGGGGCTGCGGCAGCGCGGGCCGACCGTCGCGGGCGGGGACCGAGGGGCTGTTGTTGCGGCGCCTGAGCAGAAAGACCGGCAGCCCCACCCCCCACCCCATGAGCAGGACGAGGGGATGCGGGGGGGCAGAAGCGAAAAGAGAAGTCATCGTAATTAATGAATGTCATAATTAACCCTAATTATGTATGATTGTGACTCCTGCGGGAGTCACAATGAATAAATTATCCCCCAGTGAAGGCGGGCGGAGCTCAGACTCCAAGCACTGGAACCGGTGGGGGGAGGCCCTCGCACTCAGTCAACGCCCCCCTCCCCCAATCTGTCTGCTCTCTCCCCAAGTTCTAGGTGCTCTGGCTGACCCGCAAGAAGTTCTGCAGGAAGCAACCTGAGCCAGCCTGGGGAAGGGGAGAAAAGGCTGTGCCCTGGCTGCTCCCTGCCCCCTCCCCAGACTTGAGGCTAAGACTTCCTTCCCTCCGTTCCACCTCGGTATTCTGTTCCCAGCCTGCTCCTGTTACCCAGAGAAGGGGGCGCTAGGATGAGAAGTGGCTGGGTCTGGGGCTCGCTGGTACCACTAGCTCCTCTGTATCGGTCCCCCTCTCCCCCCTCCTCATTCCATCTTGACCACCACTGGGATGGGAGGTTAACTCAAGGTCAAGGTCATCAAGGAAGTGGGAGGGAGAGGAGCAGGGCCAGGGCGAAAACTGGCTCAGGCACCCCAGGTAGCTCCTAATCCCTGGACCAGGGGACTCAGCTGGTCTTCAGATGCACATTTGACCTTCTCTTGCCCCTTCTGGAAAAGAGGCTCCAGCCTCTCAGTCCAGAAGTAACTCCCCCCTGAGGGAGCCACATCTCTCCTAGGGAAGGGATGGGGTGGGAGAATTTTGCTTGGAATATTTATGACACCTTCTGTCACACAGAGGGTCCCAGGAGCTGAGCCCACCCGAGTCCCAGTGACCGCGGTTGCCCTCCAGTCACCCTGGGCAGACTGCGGAGCTCCAGCTTACTTCCCAGCAGCCACGTGGCCGTGTCCTGCTTCCCACCAAGGCCTGCACCCTCGGCCCTCTCAGGAGGGCTCTGGAGCGCCGGAGCTGTGGCACTGCTGCCTCAGCAGTCGGCAGGCTGCTGGGTCAGCTGGGCAGGCAGGGGGCGCTCAGACCTGGTGCTCTGCACTGCCTCCTCCCAGCCAAGGACCCTCCCATGTCGACACCCCATGCCAGGCCAGCTGGAGTCCTTGGCCCCCTCCCCTAGCCGCACCCCTCTGAAGAACTCAGCAATAAAGTCCAGGCTGGGCTGTAGGTCGGGTCAGGGGATTGGGCAGGGCAAACGGTGGGCAGAGAAAGAAGTTAGGGTCCTCGCCGGTCTCCTTCCATGCCCCTACCTCAGCCTGGTCTGAAGGATTTGTGTCCCCAAGCTGGGAGGGGCATGGAAAGAGGGAGTCAGTTGCTACCCACCCAGCTCAGTGTGAGGCAGAAGAGGGGTTGATGCCCATTGGCCAGTGAGGCCAATATCCCAGGCGTATTTATGAATGTTTGGTGCTCCCTGGGCATTTCCTGTCAGCCCTGCACCCAAACTACTCAGCAACCCTCTTAAGGGGTCTCCCTCCTCTCTGGGTCCCTACCCTATCCTGCCACAGAGGGCCTGTCCATCACCCCATTGGTGTCATCCCTGGGAGGACCTTGCCATGCCAGCTTCGCCATCTGAGTCAGTTTGTGCTGTGTCCGTCACCACCCACTGCCAGCTGCCTGCTGCCCTTTTAGGGGATGCTCTGGGGAACTAAGGAGAGAAGGGGCCGCCCAGGGTGTGGGGAGGTGGGAGGAAAGGGGCAGGCCGGGCCCTGCCTCTGGAGGGGTTCAGAAGAACAGGCCTGGTGTCCAGACTCCAAGTCCCACAAGCTCCAGGCGCGCTGGGAGAGAAGAGGATCCAGACAGAGCAGTGTGCCAGGGAACATGGCAGCTTTGCCCCATGCCCAGGAATGGGCCCCAGGGCAGCCGGGCACCAGAAAGATAGCTGGTGGGGAGATGGGGAAAGGGCCTCTCCAGGCATGGGAATACCTGGCCGGGCTGAGCCAGATGAGGTTTGGGGAGCCAAGCCAGGTGTCTCTGGAGTGGGCAGGCATCAAGCCATTTGGCAGAGGTCCCTATTCTGCCCTGTGGCCACAGCTACCCCAGGTGGCATGTCATTCTTTCCCGCTTTTCCACTCCCTTGGGATCTGGGGCCTACAGCCAGGGAGTCAGTGGGTGGAGTTGGGGCTGCCCCAGTGCTGGGAACATTCTGTTCCAGGGGCATCTGGTACCCTGCAGTGGTGGCTCTTGGCAACAAGACCAGAGGGAAAGGCATAGGTTGGAAAGAAGAGAGACCTGGGATCTTATCCTGTGAGGATTACTATGGAACTAACGGCCTCGGGAGGCGGGGGCACGGCTGATGTCTTCATCTGATGCAGGAGAGAGAGTCCTCCTTCTAGAGCCAAGCATGGAAGAAGGGCTGAGAGGAGGCAGGTTTCAGCTCTGTATAGGGAAGTCCTTCCAAGTGACTGCAGCTACCCAAAGATGGGACGACTGTCCCAGGAGAGGGTGTGCTTCCCACTGCAAGAGGGGACCAGCAGCGTCAGCCGGCCATTCAGAGGAGAGGTGACCAGGGCGTTGCAGGGAGACGAGGTGGGAGCTTGCCCTGGCCCACCAGGCTTTCCAATCCTTCTAACCCTAGTTCCATGACTGGCCTGGCGGACAAGCCCGTGGCACAGCCGAGCGGCCAGGGCAGGGCTCAGAGCAGCAGGAGGCTGCGGGCCATTAGGGCTCGGCAGCCAGAGCCACCGGTTCAAGTTCTGTTTGTGCTACTTACAGCTGGGGACCCACTGGAAAGTGGGACAGTAGTTATCGTCACCTCAGAGGGTGGGGTCAGGATGAACATGACGCTGCCCATGAAGTGCTAGCCCAGTTCCAACACACTGACATGGCAGGGCCTTGCGGATGCAAGTCTCTGGCTTGTTAGTTTGTTTTGGACCAAGAACCTTGTCTTGCTTAGGGAGTATGTATTCTCACTTCCCCCTTCGAGTATGGGGAAACTGAGGCTCAGAGATAGGAAGTGAGTTGGCTTCAGACTGCGAGGGTAACTTTGCTCCCCCCCGGAACCCCACGTGCTCTCTGTCTGAGGCCGCTGAGCAGAACAGTATGTGGTTCACCTGCCTCCATGTTCAGCTCTGGATGGCCACAGCCTGCCCTGGGCTGGTGTTTACATTCTAATTAATTGTCTCCGTGGCCCTGCCTCTGCTCCAGCACTCAGGCATCTGGGGCCCCTGGCCCTTCTCAGAGACACACAAAGGAGCCCTTAGTGCTGCTGTCCAGGAAGCTGGGTTTGGAAAGAGCCGAGCCATTCAGCCTGGCAGACACCACAGGGCTCTGGCCTCCCGGCTGGCACACCAAGGCTAGCTTTGTGCCCAAACATCCCCCTCTCTGTTTCTCTCTCCGTCTTGCTGCCTGCTGGCCTCCTGGAGGCCAGAGGGGCCACCACTTCCATCCCTTTGGCACAGTTGCCAGGCAGACAGCCATGGCACACGGGCTGCCCAGCTTGCCAGCTGGGAATCCCAGCCAAGTCTCCCTTCCTGGAGCCAAGCCCATGGCCCCCTTTTCTATCGCTGGTGGAAAGGAGTGGGCAGAGGAAAGGTGGCTATCAACAGAAGGGGAAAAGGACAAAGTTCTGGGTAGAGAAGTTTCCAGGGCTCGCTCTCTGGGTGGACCCAATGAGGATATTGGGGGGTACAGTGGAAAGAATTCTGGCCTCACTGCAGAATCCACCCTGTGCTCCAGAACTTGGGATCCATTTAGGGTTCTAGCCACTTGCACATCATTATTTCAGCTGAGGTGCATTGACTGTGCACCTACTATGTGTTGAGACAATCTTTTAGGTCAGAGAGAAATCAACAGCAATAACCTGACTGGAGCTATTAGGTGGTTGGGAAAGTCATGACGTATTTTTCTTTTTTTTTTTTAAGAATTATTTTATTTAACTTTATTTATTTTTAATTTGACCAGAGAGGGATAGAGCTGGTGGGCAGCGGTGGCTGGGGAGTGAGAAAGCAAGCCACCAGGTCCGGGACTCGAACTGTGGTTGACCATGTGGGAATCCAGCGTCCTTAACCACCATGCCACCTGCTAGCCCCCATGACATTTTTTTTGAGAGGTTTTTGCTATAGGGCGCATGCACTCGCCAGAAAGACAGAGAGAGACAGAGACAGAAAGTAGGAAATCGCCCCCCAGGGGGAATGGCCACGCTCCACTCTGCAATCCCTTCTCCTCCATTCTCCTCTTGGAATCTTGGACACGCACGCACACATGCCTGGCGTGAGTTTAAGCCACTGGCTCCAGGACTCGAACCATGGTGGACTACATGGGAGTCCAGCAACATTGCCATTTTGCCAACTGCTCATCCAGCCGTGACATATTTTTCTATGTAAAAATGAGTCATGACTTTCCAGACCCAATATAATGGAGGTGGATGCCGGCACAGTGGCACCAGAGGAGGGAGCATCCCATTCAGTAGAATTCTGCAGCAAAGGCTGCTTCCCAGGCCAGCAGGTGGCATAGTGGTTAAGGTACTGGACTCCCACATGGTTGACTACAATTCAGGCCCCGGACCTGGTGGCTTGAAAGTAATGCTGGGTGCATGTATGTGTGCATGCTTAAAATTCCAAGAGGAGAATGGAGGAGAAGGGATTGTGGCATGACCATCCCCCTTGGGCATAGTGATTTCTCGCTTTCTCTGTCTCACTCTGTATTTTTCTTCTCTGGTGAGGGCATGCGCCCTATGGCAAAAAAAACAAA
>NW_006159986.1:501394-506509 GCF_000334495.1 Tupaia belangeri chinensis | reverse complement strand
CACCAGGTCCGGGACTCGAACTGTGGTTGACCATGTGGGAATCCAGCGTCCTTAACCACCATGCCACCTGCTAGCCCCCATGACATTTTTTTTGAGAGGTTTTTGCTATAGGGCGCATGCACTCGCCAGAAAGACAGAGAGAGACAGAGACAGAAAGTAGGAAATCGCCCCCCAGGGGGACACGCCACGCTCCACTCTGCAATCCCTTCTCCTCCATTCTCCTCTTGGAATCTTGGACACGCACGCACACATGCCTGGCGTGAGTCCACTGGCTCCAGGACTCGAACCATGGTGGACTACATGGGAGTCCAGCAACATTGCCATTTTGCCAACTGCTCATCCAGCCGTGACATATTTTTCTATGTAAAAATGAGTCATGACTTTCCAGACCCAATATAATGGAGGTGGATGCCGGCACAGTGGCACCAGAGGAGGGAGCATCCCATTCAGTAGAATTCTGCAGCAAAGGCTGCTTCCCAGGCCAGCAGGTGGCATAGTGGTTAAGGTACTGGACTCCCACATGGTTGACTACAATTCAGGCCCCGGACCTGGTGGCTTGAAAGTAATGCTGGGTGCATGTATGTGTGCATGCTTAAAATTCCAAGAGGAGAATGGAGGAGAAGGGATTGTGGCATGACCATCCCCCTTGGGCATAGTGATTTCTCGCTTTCTCTGTCTCACTCTGTATTTTTCTTCTCTGGTGAGGGCATGCGCCCTATGGCAAAAAAAAAAAAAAAAGAAAAAAGAAAAAGAAAAAAAGAAAAGAAAAAGAAAAAGACAGCTTCCCAGGAGAAGAGGGGCACTGGCGGATAAAGAGGGTCTTAACTGGATAAGGCAGAGAAGACAGCAAGCTTGTCAAAAGCTCAGGCTTAAAAGCATGAATGAGTTTGTGAATCCTTATATCTGGGCTGGTGGTGGAAGGCGTTGGATGGATGGACAGATCTGGCCAAGTTTGAAGGCATCTCATTGCTAGAGTGAGGGCCTTAGATTGCCATGGGGGGGCCAAGGACGGTCTCCCCCGCCCTTAATTTACACTAGAGTGTGTGCATGCACATGTGAGAGTAAGAGAGAAAGGATCCCCTCCGCAGGGTCTGGTCCTGGCATGGTCCTTCCTTTGGTCCTTCAGGCTGTTGGCTCCTGGGCATTTGTGCACATGCTCAGTGCATCTCAGGCTGTTGGGACTGGGAGTTTGAACCGCAGTCACCGTGTGGGATCTGGCTTCTCCTGAGCGCTGTTGCACCACAGAGCTGGCTCCTGAAAGGTGTTTAGCAGGGTCAAGGAGCACTTTTCTGGCAGTGTCTGGAGGATGGGGGGGTGGGGAGAATGGGCAGGGCCTGGGGGTACAAGGAACTGAACTAAGGCAGTCTGTGGGGCAATGACAGAAAGGCACGGGCTGGGGAGATGTTGCAGAGGTAGAGTCAGCCCTGGGGATGAGGGCCCAGAACGACCACTCCCCACCCACCCACTGGCGACCTGAGAACACAGGCGGAAACCCGAGGACCTGGTGTGTTTTGCTTGGCCCCCAAAGTGTCATTATTTTTTTAAAGTTGAGTAAATGGTATACCCACACAGTGAAATACTGTGAAACCATAAAAAAGAATGATGGGACTCTTTATTCATCGGTATGGAATGATCTCCAAGATTTACTGTTAAGCGAAGAAAACAAGGCAACGGAAAAAGACTATACTACCGTTTCTGCAAACAGAAAAGGAAATTAAACCTCTGCATGTGTTTCTAGCCAATTGCATATAAAGGTCTAGCTTGCTTTCTTTATTCTTTTAGGTTTTTGCCATGGGGCTCGTGCACTCACTGGAGAGAGACAGTGAGAGGGCAAGTGAGAAATCACACCCCAGAGAGGATGGCCATGCCACAGCCTCCTCCATTCTCCTCCTGGAATCTTGGCCATGTACACACATGTACCTGGCATGATTTGCAAGCCACCAGATCCAGGATGTGGTTGGTCATGTGGGAGTCCATTGCCTTAAACCACCACACTACCTGCTGACCCCTAGATCAAGATTTCTTTTGAATAACTGGAAAATCTGGCAACACTAGGCTGGCCTCCTAGACTTCAGTTGGTTAGGGACCTACAGCTACTCCCTGGCCATCCAGTTTGCCACAGTCCCCACCACTCCTAATCGTCTGCCTACTGAGGCAGAATAACTTTCTTCCAAGGCTGCCTGCCTGGCTCTGGAGGCATCTGGGATTGCAACCCGCCATCTGAAACCTGGAAGCCTCTCTCTTAGTACTTCATTTGGGTTCCTCCCTGAGTTGCCATGCTGCTGCGGGCATGCCACACCACAGGACACATCTTGAAGGGAAGCCTGCCATGATGAGCCATCCCCACTCACAGCTTCCTCTCCCTCCCAGCTCCAGCGATTCAAGCGCTCACTCTCCCTCAAGACCATCCTCCGAAGTAAGAGTGTGGAGAACTTCTTCCTTCGCTCAGGCTCAGAGCTCAAGTGCCCCACGGAGGTGCTGCTGACGCCTCCAACCCCACTGCCCCCTCCCTCCCCACCACCCGCATCCACGGATGGGGGCCTGCCCACCCCAGCCCCCTCCCCATGCCCAGTCCCACGGCCCCTGGCACCACTCAAGCCAGTGAGGCTGCACAGCTTCCAGGAACATGTCTTCAAGCGAGCCAGCCCATGCGAGCTGTGCCATCAGCTCATCGTGGGTAGGTGCCTGGGCCCTGCAGTGGGCATGGGAAGGGGCCACAGAACTGCCTGAAACTGGGCCCTTGCCAGTCGGGGCTCTCATGCCAACTGTGCCTCTTGCCCTGGGCAGGCAGATGGGCCCCGCTGGGGGTGGGGATATCCAGAGTTGCCACTGAGCTTACCAACGGCTCCGGCTTCGGTGCCATGTCACGCCCTGATGCATGAGGGGTCATGCTGGGCCCTGAGGTGGGACGGAATGCCAGTGCCTGTTCTCCCCATGCCTAATCTGCCATCTTGCTCCTTGTCCATGGGGGCATCCTCTCTCGCCTAAACTCCTCTGTGACCACAAACTCTTCCTAGGAAACTCCAAGCAGGGCTTGCGGTGCAAGACGTGCAAAGTCAGCGTCCACCTCTGGTGCTCTGAGGAGATCTCCCACCAGCAATGCCCCGGCAAGTCGGTGAGTGGGGACCTGCGGTGTTGATTGGCCAGGGGTGTCCCAGGGATGTCATGTGGGGGAGTGGCCCTCAAGGCCAGTTCCTCCTGTGAGGTGAGCCTCGGGTTTGGGGAGGGCCAAGGTCTCCATGGGCTGTAACCCCCCCACACTTCTCTCTGACCCCTCTTGCCACAGTCCACCTCCTTCCGCCGCAACTTCAGCTCCCCCCTCCTGGTACATGAGCCGCCACCAGCCTGTGCTTTAAGCAGAGAGTCCCCACCCACTGGTGAGTGTCCCTGGTATTCTTGCTTCTACTGTGGTGTGGGGCGAAGTCCACACTGCCATTTCTGGCGCTTCTACCACCCTCCTTTTCTGGGTGCTTCTGTCCTGAGTGTAGGATTCATTGATCATTTATTCGTCTTCCATTGAATACTTTACTGAGCACCTACTAAGTGCCAGGCACTGAGCTAGGTACTGAGCCACATCACTGGAGAAGGTGGAGTTTCGGTCGGTGAAGGAGAGAGACTGGAAAAGGACCATTGCACAATCCCCCAGTGGCCATTGGGATGAGTGCCTCAAAGGAGAAGGACAGGGGACACAGTGTGAAATGCACGCCGCCCCATCCGCACGTCAGGGAGGCTTCAGGGAGACATGAAGTGGGAGCAGCTGGCCCACTGAGGATCTGAGGAAGACGGTGTGGGCAGAGGGCCAGACGGCGGTGCAGCAGTCACACCCAACACTCCATCAGGCCAGTCCCCACGGGAAGGTGGCCAGTTCTGCCCAGAGACCTCCCAGAGTAAAGAGAGTCCTGAGTGGACGAGGCAGAGAAGACAGCAAGCCCGTCCAAAGCTCAGGCATGGAGGCGGCATGTCATTCCTTCCCGCTTCTACATCCCCATGTGCCCATGGCCCAGGCCCCCGGGGGCTGAAGGGAGCACAGCGTCAGGGCCCTGGCGGGTGCCACATCCCAGTTTCTCTCACGTATGGAAGGAAGAAGTGTTGTGTTGTCAAAAAGTCACGACACGTTTTAACATAGAATAAATGTCATGACTTTTCTGACAACCCCATAAATGAACTTAAAAAAAGAAGAAGATGGGGCCAGCAGGTGGCCTTGGGGGGTAAGGCGCTGGATTCCCACATGGGTGACCATGGTTCTGTCCTGGACTTGGTGGCCTGAAAATCGCGCCCGGTGTGTGTACGTGCATAACCAAAAGCCTAGAAGAGAATGGAGAAGGGATTGCGGTGTGGCCATCCCCTCTGGGGGGGTGAGTTCTCACGTTCCCTCTGTTTCTGTTTTTGTGTGTGAGCACGCTGTTTAAAAACCCTAAAAAAAAAAAAAAAAAAAAAAAAACAGCAGCAGCAGCAGCATGGAGTACGGGGGCCCAGGGCCAGAGAGAGGGAATCTGGAGAGCGCAGGTGAAGGCTTGCAGTCCATTTCAGATTGCCTTTTGGACTTTATTTATTGTTTATTTCTTTTCAAGTTATTTATTTTTATTTATTCATTCAGTTATTTTAATTTTACTAGAGAGAGACACACACAGAGAGAGGGAAAGTGAGAAAGCAAGCCATCAGATCCGGGACTTGAACCATGGTCAACCATGTAGGAGTCCAGCACTTTAACCACTGGTCAGCCATGTGGGAGTCCAGCACCTTAGCCACCATGCTCCCTGCCTGCCCTGCTTTTTGGATTTTATTAAGGGGAAGTGTTGTGTTTTCACAAAGCGTTCTGGCTGCCGTATGGTGGCAAGGGCCTGCAGCAGCAACAGGGTGGCCTGCTGAGAGGTCACAATGGTGGCAGTTGCCAAGGAAGAGTCTAATAACTTGAACCAGGCTGACAGCAGTGGTGGTAGCCCCGCCAAGTGCAGCCTGGAGCATGCTGAGCTGGGGATCCAGTCAGCAGCCCGGGCTGCAGAGATGGGTCTCCGGGCAGGGCAAGGCCAGCTGCTGGGTGCCAGGCCTTGAAAATGGACCCTTGCAGGGGCCAGCGGGAAGGTGGACCCTGTCTACGAGACCCTGCGCTACGGG
>NW_006159986.1:470111-500961 GCF_000334495.1 Tupaia belangeri chinensis | reverse complement strand
CAGCAGTACCTCTGAGTCCCCCACACGCAGCCTGGTATGGTGGGCACCAAAAGGGAGCCTCGAGGGAGGGGAGCTGAGCATGATGGCGCAGGGGCAGGGCTGAGCCCCCGCTGTTTGCCCCCAGAGTGAGCGGGATGAGCTGACCGAGGATGGGGAAGGCAGCATCCGCAGCTCGGAGGAGGGGCCTGGTGACAGTGGTGAGTGAGGTGGGGACCAGAGGCAGGAACGGGGTACACTAGGTGGGGGTGCTGCCTGTGGCCTCACACTCAGGCCCACCTGCCATCTCCAGTGTTTGCAGCCCCAGCTGAGAGTGAAGGGTCAGGACCAGAGGAGAAGAGCCCAGGACAGGTGAGAGCCCGGCGGGCCGGGGTGGGGAGGGGGCGTTGCAACTCAGGGGCAGGTGAGGCCCCGGGGAGTGGGAGATCCTCTGCTTCCTCACTTATTCTCAGAACCCAGGAGTGGGCAGTGCTAGAGGGAGAGGGCCCAGAGGCAGATCCTGGGTGCAGTAAGCAGAGGATACCACCCTCTGTGCCTGGCCCAGCCCCCCAGGAGTGGGCGAGCATGGCAGATAGGACCCAGGACCCACAGGGTTTGCTGAGGGCAAGCAGCCGGTGGAGGGAGTGAGGGTGTTGCCCTCCCGTCGCTGAACCAGAGCTTTGCCCACAGCCCCCCAAGCCCCTGCCGCGGAAGGACGTGGGGCCCATGTACTCCTATGTCGCGCTCTACAAGTTTCTGCCCCAGGAGAGCAATGACCTGGCTCTGCAGTAAGTCCCCTCTGTGGGAGCACAGGTGTGAGGGGGACCTTCAGGAACCTCCTCGCATGCGGAGGCTGTGGGTCAACAGCTGCCCGATCTATGATGCGTGCTAGTGTCACGTCTCCTGCCCCTGCCTGGGCTGTCCAGAGAGTGCCTGCTGTCCTATGGTCACTGCTGTCCCCCCAGGACACTAAGATTCCTTCCTGGCTGAGAGACATGTAGGGTATCCTGGTGCCAGGGGAGGACGGGCAGGGGGCAGGTCCTTCCCCGTCCCACCTGCTACTGCAGCTCTCTCCTCCCAGGCCTGGAGATCGGATCATGCTGGTGGATGACTCTAACGAAGACTGGTGGAAGGTGACTTGGCAGGATGGGGGGCGGAGAGACCCTCGTCACCTCAGCAGCACCCACCCTCGATAGGCACTGCCCCCACCTGTCCAGGTCTCCTTCTCCACCCTCCAGTCCTGGCCATGCTAAGGCCGACCCTTGGGCCTCCTCACCATCGCGACCCTCCCTGCTTCAGCTCTGTCCCTCTGCCTACCTCATGCCCTCCCCGACCCTGAAGCTACCCGGTGGGGGGCTGGAACCCAGAGCCCAGGGTCTGGAGGACGGTAGCCTAGGCTCTGAGCGGGACTTAGAGAAAGCCGTGGGGGTGCTGGTGCTCACTGACAACCTCATCCCCAGGGCAAGATCGGAGACCGGGTTGGCTTCTTCCCAGCCAATTTTGTGCAGCGTGTGAGGCCAGGCGAGAACGTTTGGCGCTGCTGCCAGCCCTTCTCCGGGAACAAGGAACAGGGTTACATGAGCCTCAAGGAGAACCAGGCAAGTCCTCCCCACCCACCACCCCTCCTCTGTGAAATGGGGGCGGGGAGGCTGCCTCCCAAAGTTTGGTTAGCCCCACAGCGCTCTGCGGTGACTGCTGGAGTCCTGGTCTCGCTGCTAAGCCCTGACCTCTCCTGGGATCTGCTCCCGTCGCCCCAGTGAAGGGCTCCCTCCACATCTGACACCGGTCCCATCATCCCCAGGGGTGGCTCTCTGGGGGACATTGCAGGACATGGGGCCAGAGCTGCAGGCAGTGCCAGGCCTCAGCTCCATGTCTCTGGCTCAGATCTGTGTGGGCGTGGGCAGAAGCAAGGATGCTGACGGCTTCATCCGCGTCAGCAGCGGCAAGAAGCGGGGCCTGGTGCCAGCCGACGCCCTGACCGAGATCTGAGAGGAGCAGGAGGACCCGGATGCCACCCCTGCCCATGCCCGGCTCTGGCTTCTGGCCAGAGGGGAACAGGCGTCCTTGTCCACACCCTTCCTCCCTCTGCCTCTCTCCCAGGTGCCTCTCGCTTTGGCTGAGAAGCCTTCTGAAGCCTTCTGCAGAGGAAGGTCTCGTTTCCTGGGTGGGGTGCCCTGAGTGGGCTGATCCTCTGGGACTTGGAGGAGGGAGGAGAAAGCAGGAGGGAAGGAGGAAGCTGCAGACAGGTCCACCCAGGACCCACGTACCCCCAGCCCTGGGGAGAGCTCCTGGGAGACTTCCCTGCTGCTTCTCCCAGAGCCTGCCCCTGCCCACAGCACCTTTGCATGCCTGACACACCCCTCTCCCCACAGAGCCTCCGCTTGGGTCTATGTGTGCGTGACCGTGCGTCTGCCCCATTACAAGTGGGGCCTTGGGAGGGGGCGTCTGTGTGTCCTTCAGCCTCCCGCCCTGGGCTGGGAGGGATCCCGGGCCACAGGAGGGTGCTGAGTCCACTTCCTGGTCTCTCTGCCTGCCCTCCGCCAACTCTCAGGAAAGTTCTGCAGGAATCTCTCCCTTACTTGAAACCTGGGCCCACAGAGGAGGGAGGCTGAGGTCCCCAGAGGGAGGGGCAAGTCAGAGACTGTCCTCAGGTGGAACAGTCACCACAGAGCAGCCTCACTCCCCTTGTCCACTGGGAAAGCGTACTCCAGGGCAGCCTGAGAACAAAGCCCAGTCCAGACATCCCATTTCACTGTCAGGACCCAGAGGTCCCTAGTCGTGCAGGGACGACCACCCAGGGGAGCCTGGGTGGGTTTGTCAGGCCTGCCCCAGGCCCGGCAGGCCCCTCCAGGAGCCTGCCCTCAGGGCTGCCCTTCCTCAGCCCCTCTCTTCGGGCTCTGCAGGGGACAGCTGCATTGCCAGAGTCCCTTTTCTGGCTGGATCTCCTCCCTTGCCCTGGACACAGAGCCCTGGGAAGAAGAGGGGGTGGGAGGCAGACAGGAAGGCGGAATGTTTGGCCACGTGGAAAGGAGGGGTAGGCACTCCCGGAGCTGGGGTGGGCACGCACAGACGACTCCTCCCTCGCAGGCTGCTTTTCTCTGGTGCCAGCACCCCCCCGAGCTCGGAGCCTCCTCTCGTGCCCTTGATCGTGCCAGCCAATGCCACCCTCATCCTGGGCACTCTCACACCCTCACGTAGCAGGAGGGACACAGATCCTCCTGCAAGAGGCCCCTGCCCCACTTCTCCCCCGCACAGGGGGGCTCAAGCCACACTGCCCTGTTTGCTGCCATGAGGCCCCCCCAGCAATACCCCAGGGGCGGGCCCAATGCCCACTGTACATGAGGCTGCATGACGGGTCCGCTGGGGCACTGTCCCGCTCCCAGACCCGTATTAAATGTTTTTGATCCCAGCCTGTCTGCTCTGTGTATCTGGTGGGGACGAGGAAGGAAAGGGGGGCCGTGGGAGCTGGGGTGCTGTTGGGGCCCAGCGTAACATGGCAGGGGCGCGTGCTGCCTTACACCTTCACCAAAGCGGCCTGAAAAGGGTGGGATCCAGAAAGGAGAAAGGACTTGGGGGAAGCCTGAGGAGGTCTGGGGCGCTGGATGGAGGGGCTGCAGTCACTTTCTGGCTCTGTGTGCACCTGAGTCCCGGAGGGTGTGGGGACACACCTCCACATCTGAGTCAGGACGTCCTTGCCCAGAGCCATTTCTGGGGCTCAATACCCACCAGAGATCAGTCGCGTCTCGCAGTCCCCAAGCCCCAGAATGCTGGCAGCGGACACAGTCACGGGCAGTGGGGCCCTGAGATGACTCAATCATGCCCGTCATCGGAGCCTGGCACAAGGGGCGGCAGCGGCGCACCCCTCCCGCAGCCGGCCCGCCGCCCACCCGTTCTGGCAGAGCGGCCTCCTTCCCCTCTGCCTGCCCACCCGCGTCATCGCCACGCGAGCACGTCCTGTGCTATTTATAAGCAGAGGGGAGCAGGGAGGGAGAGGCGGCTGCGGGGGTGCAGGGGCATTGCCAGCGCTGCCTGAATGCAGAGGGGATGGGGGGCTGCCCCTCCTCCACCTGGTTCCGGTTTACAATCGGCCCATCCCCCACCCCTGAGCAAGGGAGGCCAGGGGGGACCAGACCTTAAGTGCCCTGGAGCTTCTTTCAGGTCCTTTCTCCCAGGGAAGACCCTAGAGGTTTTGGGGGTGGGGGGCAGAGAGATGCAAGAGGGGGCTCTCCCCCTTCCTGCTGGGATCCCTTATGGTGGGAGTGGAGGAAGAGGTCGCATGTCCAGTCTGAAGGCTTAAAGAGTGGGGAACTCGTAAGTGGGCACCTGCTGTGCCCGGGGAACCGTGCCAGGAACTGAACGTTATTTAATCCTCTCAATGACTCAGTGCATGTGCTGCTGTCCCCTTTTCACAGGTGAGAAACTGAGGCAGAGATATTAGGCAGCTGTCCAAGGTCATACAGGGCTCCAGGGAGCAAGACCTGTCACAGGAGACGAGAGCCTTGCAGCCGAGCTCCCCCACGCCCCTCCGCCTGACACCAGCCAGCAGCTGGCCGGGACCCCCGCCTCCCCGGCGTTTGCCGCACTGCTGAGCACAGCAGCTTTTTCGGGTGGCTGAACCACCGACCGCCTGCTCACAGCCTAGGGGCTGGGAACAGCTGGTGCCCCCGCTGTGCCTCTGCCCTCTGTGCCCAGTCTGTGGCTGCCTGGACTAGCAACACCGTTGGCCAGAGGCAGAGGCTGCCCAGGAGCCAGCTGGTGGTGTGTCCCAGCATTTGGCTGTACCGTCTCTGACCTGCGCGTGCCCTTTCCTCCCCCACCTCGGCCTGCCTTAAGCTGGCATGTGGTGCGTGGGGTAAGTAAAGGTTACCTGGGCAGAGGGGAGACGCAGAGAGGGGGGAGAGTCTGGGAGCCTGACACGGGGCCTGAAAGGGCAAAGGTGAATGAATACCAGAGGTGCGGGGCACAACAGAGTGAGCCCCTTCAGGTAAAGCCACTCCCTTTAGCTCCCCTGCCTTCTTCATCTCCATCCTTGCCCCCCACCTACTGCGTGGGGCAGTCTGGGGACACCCACTGAAGAGAGCAAAAAGGCAGCCCTGTTCTTCCAGCTGCGGGCCTCCCTGTGCTCTGTAGGGAGTCAGCCTGGATTATTCCTGTAAGAATGATTTATTATTATTATTTTAATTTGGCCAGAGAGAGACATAGAGATAGAGGAAGAAAGAGGAAATGAGAAAGCAAGCTGCCAGATCCAGAACTTGAATCGTGGTCGGCCATGTGGGAATCCAGTGCCCCAACCTCCACTCCACTCACTGGCCCCTGGATTGTTCCTGTCAGGCTCAGAAATAGCAGTGGAAGGAGGCCAGAGCCCCCGCACCGGTCTCCAGCTCATGTCCCTCCAGCAGCCTGTGCTGGAGACCAGCCTCCTGTGTCTGGAGACCACAGAGCTGGAATCAGCGGCGGGTGCTAGTGCACCTTGCAACTCTGAGATTCCGAGGAGTCACTGGTCCTCCAGGCCCCGGTGTCCTAACCTAGAGAACGGAAAGCCGGGCTTACTTGGAGATGGTGACAACCCTTTACAACGCTGAGACGAGAGAGTCGGTGTGAGCGCCTGACGGTCCCGGCTCACCGTGCAGAATCACTGAAGCACACAGGCAGCCATTACCCAGACGCACTTCCCGATGCTAGGAGGAGACGCAAATTCACTGGGCCACACCCAGTGGCCGCAACAAGGTTGACTTGTACTCTGGGCCTGGACTCCAATTATCGGGGGGTATGACTCCTTGAAAGGGTATGCAGGGCCCACCTGTGGTATAGTGGTTAACGCAGCTGGATCCCACACGGCTGATTGTGTGATTCAAGTCCCAAACCTGAAACTTGAGAAACATGCTGGGCATGTGTGCACGCGTGCCCCAAATCCAAAGAGGAGAGTGGAGAAAGGATTGCACTGTGGCCCTCTCTCCAGGGAGTGCTTTTCCACTTTCCATCTCTTTCACTCTCTCTTTCTTTCTGATGAGTACATATGACCTACAGAAAAATTAATTATATAAAAGAAAAAGTGGAACCATAACTGGGTTATGTTGCAGGACTCCCATATAGTTGACCACAGTTCAAGTCCCAGACTCAGTGGCTTAAACTCATGCCAGGCACCTGTGCATGTGTGCCCAAAATCCCAAGAGGAGAATGGAGGAGAAAGGATTGCAACATGGCTATCCCCCTGGGCATTCTCACTTTCTGTTTCTGTCTTTCCAGGGGGCGCTCTCACTGTATAGCAAAAAATCTCAAAAAAAAAAAAAGTATACAAAAGAATTTTAAATTATTTATTAATACTATAAAATTATTTATTAATACTATAATATTAATTATAATATTAATACTATTTTTAAATTTTTGCTATAGGGCATATGCACCCACCGGAAAGAGAAAGAGGGGAAAAGTGAGAAAGTAAGCTGCCATGTCCAGGACTTGAACCGTGGTCAGCCATGTGAGAATCCAGCACCTTAACCACCACACCACCTGCTGGGCCCCTCAATTTTTTTTATAGAGGGCACATGTGCTCACCACATGTGAGAGAGACAGAGAAACAAGGAGAGATATGAGAAGACTCAACCCCGATGGGGAATGGCCATGCTGTAACCCCTTCTCCATCTCGTCTTCCTTTTAAGACTCTGGGCTACACATTCACATGTATCTGGTGTGTTTCTCAAACCACCAGATTTGGTCTCAAACTACACAGCCAGCCAGGTGGGACCCAGTTATAACCACGAGGCCACAGGCTGGCCCTGGTATGCAAAGTTACATGACAGTTGTTTGCTCCTGAGAGAAAGGACACAGATTTCCATGAGGCTCCAGGACCTGGAAGAGATTGAGCAGTTACTTTCGGGGCTCTTTCTGCTTGGAGGCTTCTGTGGGCACTGTATCTTCCCCGGGAAGGCAGGGAGGCTCATTCATGTTGGAGAAAGCTAACCTCCAGGCCTGCGGTGAGAGAAATGATGAAAGAAGTGACAAAATCCAAGGTTTCCCAAGGTAGGCTCTTACAACCCCATAACCTAGCTCTTCGCCCTTCCCTCTTCAAAAACAAAAATCGTTCCAAGCCGAGAACCTCGTGCGGCAGCGTCCTACACCCGTGAGGCAACAGCACCATCTCCTGGTCCAGGGTGGGCATGGCCACTGAGCTGCAAGCTCAGGAGCGCCCCCTGGGTCCCAGGCTTGGGTGCCTCATTCTCCTTTTTGTCATCTCTATTGAGGAAGGGTTGGGAGTGGGACGGTCCCCATACTCTTCCTCCTTGTGTCCAGGCCTGGGAAGGTGTCCCATGCACCAAGCTGGGGGTTTGGCCAAAGCTCTTCCCCACTATCAGAGCAAGAAGTAAAGGAGAAAACAGTGCAGAGAGGCACAGGGGATCCAGAACCAGCATCCCAGGTGCTGACACACACGGTGGCATGAGTCTGGAGGCCCTCTAGACATCTGAGTCCAGGTTTCCCAGCCTTCCCCACCTCCCCA
Organism: Tupaia belangeri chinensis; assembly: GCF_000334495.1. Classification (NCBI taxonomy): domain Eukaryota; kingdom Metazoa; phylum Chordata; class Mammalia; order Scandentia; family Tupaiidae; genus Tupaia; species Tupaia belangeri. Next base: position 493,490 of record NW_006159986.1, on the reverse strand, counting down.
CCCTGCCCAGAACTGCATGAGGACACGAGGCTGCGCTAAAGGGGGCCTCTGCCGTCCCCACACTTCAGACCGAACTTTCCCGTCCTCTGCTGGCTGCTCACAGGCGTGAGTGGGGTAGGAGGTGGGGAGTCATCAGGAGGGGCGCACCAGTCCCAGGTCTGCCCCTAGACCACCACCCGCCACCCACCCCGTACCCAGAACTCGCCTAGGCACGCTGGCATCCCAGTTGTTTCCTTTGCCTCAGGTCTGGCGGTCCAGAGTTTGATCCTAGGGATAAGGCTCTATTTCCTCAGCCCCCACAGTAAGTGCCTACCAAAATCTGTTACCCCAGTGTTACCACCTTAGTTCAGGCCACGATCCCCATCCTTTCACCTGCTTTCTCAACTGGGGAATGGAAACAGTTACAACCCTTTGCACTATTAGAGAATCAGTGTCCATCCACGCCTACTTGCAGACATCACTGAAGCACATACTGGCAGCCAGTTCAACGGCAAAACGAGGCCCATTTCCTAATTATTTTAGAATTATTTAATTCCATTTGTTATTATTATTTTGGAGGTTTTTTTTTTTTTCTACAGGGCACTCGCTAGAAAGAGACAGAGATAGAAAGCGAGAAATCACTCCCTAGGGTGGATGGCTACACCACAATCCCTTCTCCTCCATTCTCTCGGGATCTTGGGCACGCATGCACACACACCTGGTGTGAGTTTAAGCCACCGGGTCTGGGACTAGAACTGCAGTCGACTACATGGGAGTCCAGCGACATAGCCATTACACCAACTGCTGGTCCCCCATTTATTATTAAATTTGGCCAGAAAGAGACAGAGAAAAGGAAAGTGAGAAAGCAAGCTGCCAGGTCCAGGACTCAAACCATAGTTGGCCATGTGGGAATCCAGTGCCTTCAACCATCATGGCACCTGCTAGCCCCCCACTTCCTAATTCTAAGAGAGGACACAAACTGAGCAATGCCGGGTGGCTACAAGGACTAGTACTGTCTATCCCAGTTCGTGCTGGGTGAGGTCTTTCCTTATGCCCACATGAGCAGGTATAAACCAAGGTAAGACAACACTTTCGAAGGGCAGGTTAGGCTATTGAGTTGTTTCAATTATACCTCAGGGGCCTAGTGGTTAAGGGAGTGGAATCTTGGGTCCTGACAGGAATGGAGAAATGAAGGGATTGAGGAATGATCATGCTTCATTGGGGTGTGTTTTCTCCTATCTGGAAAGAACACATATGGTCTAGCAATTAAAAAGACAAAAAAGTGACAGACAGCTCGGGTAGCTATAGCTTCAGCTTAGGTCTCACAACTCCTGGCCCAGTGGTGGCAGGGGAAACCCCACTGCCCTTGAATCCTAGGGCAGGCTTCTAGCTCTGACCTGTGCAGTTGAAAAGCACAGGAATACCATTTTCTATTCCGGACCAGCTGGTGGAATGGCTGTCGCTGGGCTCCCATATAGTCAACTGTGGTTGGAGTCCGACCTGGTGGCTTAAACTCATGCTGGGTGTGTGCATGTGCGTGCCCAAGATCCTGAGAGGAGAATGGAGAAGGGATTGCAGTGTGGCCATCCCCCCTGGGGGGTGACTTCTTGCAGTCTCTTTCTGGTGAGCACATGCGCCCTATAGCAAAAACCTCTCAAAAACAAATCCTCTGGGACCCTCAGGTGGCGTGGTGAAGGTGCCAAAAACTCTCACATCCCAGACCTGGTGGCTTGCTTTATCTCTCTGGCCAAACTAGAATAAATGGATGAATAAATGAAATTTAGTAATTCTTTAAAATAAAATTCCCCAAATGCAGTCGCAACTGAGTACTGGTCCCAACCACTTAGAAACATTTTGGATTGGGTAAGACATTCCTTCTCTGCCACTACAAGTGAAAAAATACTCTCATAAATGAAGGGGGCATGAGAATCACCCGAGGAAAAGGTCTTGGCGGAAGGAAGGGAAGAAAACAGGCATCTCAGGAAAGGGCCTTTTCTGGTGCTTATTATGCAGCGGGCCCTGGACCTCTTTAATAGTGAAGACCCACTGAGCAGCGAGAACACAGATAAAAGCAGATAAAGGCTTATTTTATTTAAGCGGTGATCTGTGGAACTGCCAATGCCACTATGTACAGACAAGAGACGGGGAGCTTTATTTCTTGGTCTCTTCCTCCTTGGACAGAGTCTTGATGATCTCTTCCTTCTTGGCCTGGAGGCGCTCCTCACGGCGCTTGCGTGCTTCCTTGGTCTTAGACCTGCGGGCCTCAGCCTGGTCTCTGTGAGGAAGAGAATGGACGGTTTGAGGAGATGTGCTACTGGGGAGGTGGTAGAAAACATACCCTCTAGGCTTCTCCCTTTGACCTTAGCTCGAAGGACATGAGTTGCTGTGGCCACCAAAAGCTCACCTAACCTCCAGTCCCTACCTGACAGTGGCAGACGGTGGGTGTGTGCAGGAGAGGAGCACATGCCACTATCAGAACCCTGTGTCCCCGGCCGAGAGCAGCACTTGCCCTCCTTGTGCTGAGGTTCAGGTACCAGCGCATGGTACACACCGTAGGAGAGGATCTACAATAAAGTTCAAAGAGCCCGCCTCTACAATAAGGCTCATTTCAGGAAACTTACGCTAGGAGCTTCTTGCGGGCCTTGTCTGCCTTCAGCTTGTGGATGTGCTCCATGAGAATCCGCTTGTTCTTGAACACATTCCCCTTCACCTTCAGGTACAGGCTGTGATACCTGCACGGTGCAAGAGCAGAGGTTCTGGTCAGCGATGAGGTGAGGTCAGCCCCAAGGACTGCTCTTTTCTACCTGAGGTTGTTAAGCTTGTATGTTTCCTTCCTCTCTCCTACTGCTGCAAGGCCTACTTTCCCCAAATTAAGACTGTGTGCAGCTCCCAGACAAGAGAATTTGCCTGGCAAATAAAATTTTGGGCTACACAAAAAATAAAAGTTTTAAGGATTATTTAATTTTACTTATTTATTTTAAAGGTTTTTTTTTTAAAGAATGATTTATTTATTTATTTATTTATTTTAATTTGACCAGAGAGTGACAGAGAGAGATAGAGAGATAGAGAGAAGTGAGAAAGCAAGCCACCAGATTTGGGACTTGAACCATGGTTGGCCATGTGGGAGTCCAGCACCCTTAACCACCATGCCATCTGCTGGTCCCTCATTTATTTTATTTTAATCTGACCAGAAACAGACAGAGACAGAGAGAAAGAGAAAAGTGAGAAACCAAGGCACTAGATCTGGGACTCGAACCATAGTCAGCCATGTGGGAGTGTCCAGCGCCTTACCCATCGCACCACTTGCAGGTCCCGAGAGAAAATTTTAAGATGGGGACTCGCAAACGGCTTGACAGTTAAGGCACTGGACACTCCCATATGACCATATGGTTCAAGTCACAAACGTGGGAGCTTGCTCTTGCTTTCTCACCCACCCCATCTGTGTGTGTCTCTCTGGTCAAATTAAAATAAAATAAAATAAATAAATAAGGTTCCTACCTAATGCCAATGAGACAGAGCTCTGTGAAAAGAACAAGCAAAAACAAAGAACGAGCCATCAAATCAGCAAATGGGTCATGAGCCTAAGCCAGGGTGCTTACATGTGGCGGTCAATCTTCTTAGACTCCCGGTATCTTCTGAGCAGCCGGCGCAGGATCCTCATTCTCCTCATCCAGGTGACCTTCTCTGGCATTCTAGCATTGGCCGTACCCTTTCGCTTACCTGTGGGGAAGACAAGCTAGGAACCAGACACTACCCAGACACTCTGCTGCACATGTTCCCTGTCACTAATTGGAGCCAGGTGACAAGCCCCTACCTCACACTTCATCCTTACCACCTCATTTTCAGTCTCTTTACTTCCATTTTACAGATGGTACTCCAATGACTTAAGTTTTCATTTACTCCACTTTCTAAAGGAAGCACACATTACAACTACTCCCCATTCACTTCACGAGAAAGGATGCAGCAAGGCAACAAGCATGCTTCCAGGAGCTCTAAATGTGACCTTCATCACCTTAAATCCTGATACTATAGAGTGATTTAGGATTTACTAGACCTTTTCAAGTACCTAATGGAATCCTTGGCACAGTGCAGGCATTCATGACCACCTTGTACCACGTGTACCTGTAATTTCAACACCAGTGCCAACTTTCTGATCAGCACACAGCCAGAAAACATGTGAAATGTGGAGTAAGAAAAGGGCTCAGGAGGAGACAGTAGGAAGAAAAATATCCTGAATATAGTGCAAGAGTAGAGGTTCTGCACCAGCACCTCCATTTCTTAGATCTTTGGAAAGGGGGAAGAGAGCACTCACCTATGCCCATATGCCTGCCCTTCCGGCGGGCCAAGGTGTTTTTCCGGCATCGAGCCCGGGAATGGACAGTCACAGGCTTGCGGATGATCAACCCATCCTTGATCAGCTTCCGGATCTGCTGACCTGGGAAAGCACAACGCACCTGTTCAGTCAGCTGGGGTCCAGCCACAACCCAGGCTAAACAGGACAGGTCAGACATTGCTCGTATTTCTGGACGAGTGGCCTCAAAAAAATGGTGTAAATATTGGGACCAATAGTTAGTGTAATGGCTATGTCGCTGGACTCCCATGTAGTGGACAGCAGTTCGCGTCCCAGATCCAGTGGCTTAAAACTCATGCTGGGCACGTGTGCGTGCATGCCCAAGATCCCAAGAGGAGAATGGAGGAGAAGGGACTGCGGCATGGCCATCTCCCTGGGGGTGGTGGTGGTGGTGGTTTCTTGCTTTCCGTCTGTCTGGTGAGCGCACGTGCCCTATTGCAAAAACCTCTCTCTCTCAAAAAAGAAGGTGTAAATATTTAGTTCTTCCTTTTCAAAAACATTTCTACCTTTTAAATGTATTACATATACTCAAAAGAACGCTCCTAATAGAATGTGGAAACTAACACAGGGACGCTGGTTCTGGTACTCCCTGCAGGACTACCATCCGTTGAACTGCCATCAATGGACAAAGCCAAGAGGCCTCTACCAGAAGCCTTAGGCCCCAGGTTTTCCCAATTCGTCATTCTGTCCCCTCTTCGGCTATTGCTACCCAATTCCTGTCATAGAGAGTACTTACTACCCCTTCACAAAGCTATGAAACAGTTAAGAGGGGGCTGCCAAAAGTTCACAGATAAACAGAACAAAAGTATGAGACGAGGGCCAGCAAGTAGCATAGAGATTAAGGTGGGTGGATTCCACCAGACAGCTGTTAAGGTTCAAGTCCTGGATGTGATGTCTCAAAAACCATGCTGCCCACTTGTGTGTGTACCTGAAATCCCGAGAAGAATGGATTGTGGAGTGGCCATCCCATCTAGGGAGTGATTTCTCACTTCCTTTTTCTAGCAAAACATTAAAAAAAAAATCCATTTTCCACGACTTTCTAAAGACTCTAGAAATAGTGATTCTGAAACACCGAGTGGGTCCATTTACTTCCATTCTATCAGATGGGCAGATGGGAGGAAAAGAAAACTTCTGATGTACCCACATTTTTGTCATTTTATACAGGCCTTCTGGATTATGAGCCTTCTCAGGCTTGTAAAAAAATCGACACGGTTGTGTTATGCTTGTTGACACAGGGCAAGGGAAGGGTAAAGATAGAACATAGATTAAGTACTCACGGGAGTTGGCATTGGCAATTTCATTGGTCTCATTGGGGTCCAACCAGACCTTCTTTTTGCCACAGCGGAGGACACTAGACATAGAGATTAAGGTGGGTGGATTCCACCAGACAGCTGTTAAGGTTCAAGTCCTGGATGTGATGTCTCAAAAACCATGCTGCCCACTTGTGTGTGTACCTGAAATCCCGAGAAGAATGGATTGTGGAGTGGCCATCCCATCTAGGGAGTGATTTCTCACTTCCTTTTTCTAGCAAAACATTAAAAAAAAAATCCATTTTCCACGACTTTCTAAAGACTCTAGAAATAGTGATTCTGAAACACCGAGTGGGTCCATTTACTTCCATTCTATCAGATGGGCAGATGGGAGGAAAAGAAAACTTCTGATGTACCCACATTTTTGTCATTTTATACAGGCCTTCTGGATTATGAGCCTTCTCAGGCTTGTAAAAAAATCGACACGGTTGTGTTATGCTTGTTGACACAGGGCAAGGGAAGGGTAAAGATAGAACATAGATTAAGTACTCACGGGAGTTGGCATTGGCAATTTCATTGGTCTCATTGGGGTCCAACCAGACCTTCTTTTTGCCACAGCGGAGGACACTAGAGGCAAGCCTCTTCTGAAGCCTGAGCATACTGGGACACACAAAAAAACACTTTTCAGACTCCTGATGTCACATCCCCACAAGATCTGGCAGCTAAGTCTTTTAAACAATAACAAAAACTCCGCTAAAATGTGTAAATACGCTTTTCGATAAAGGCAAAACATACGTCCTTCCCCAAGACTTTTGCCACCCATACTACACACCATGAATAAAACTGCGCTCCACCACGATCTCTGGTAAAACCCTGGGCTGAGCCACGAGGCCACCCTAGGACTAGCCTTGAAAAATCAAGCTCTTCCTTAACCTGCTGAGTCTGTTTTTCCCTCCAGAAAACGAAGCTTAGGACAAAACTGATATGAAGTGGGGGGCTTACGCCACTTCTGGCACTAAGCCGTAAACAACGTGTTTCTAGTACCAAGGTCGGTGGACCGATGCTCCAGTCTGGGAAGTTCTGCCATCCCTAGAGATCTACCTTGTGAGTGGGGCACACGAGTGCTCAGGCTCGCCTCACCCTAGACAGTCAGGGGCCTGGGCCTACCCGAGGCTCGTCCCACGTCACACAAAAGCACAGATTGCTCCGCTACGGCTACGCTCCCAAAATTAGGGGGCCCATTTTTTTCCCCCCCCCGCCGCTGCCTTTCCTCTCCCCGCGGGGACAGAGGCCGCCGTGTGCGGGGCGCGGCCCTTCCCGAGTCCCCGCCACGCTCCCCGCCCCCACCCCCCGCCAGGCGCCGCGGCAGGGTGTGCTCCGGACCACCCCAAGCTCTGGGACCCGCCGCGTCAGGGCTGCCCCCTTCTCATCTCCCTCACCCGGGGCCGCGGCTCTGAGCTCCGCCATCCCCTACCAGGCCAGATCAGCACAGGCCAGAGGCCCGCGCGCCCTCACCTCATGGCTGCAGCCGCAGCGCAGAAAGGAAAGAACGCGATCGGGCCCGGCTTCTTCCATTATCTGAGAAGGGGACAGCCCAAATTCCATTCTGTTTTCCTCCATGTTCCCTCCCGGGTCTTCCTTCTTCTGCCATACCAACACACTATATCGTCTGTGAAGACCTGAGGTAATAGGAGTCTAATATCAAGAATCAGTTTTAAACTTAAAAACATAGAAAATATACCCCTTCCGTTGGGCACAGTGGTACAACCCGACTTCCTACTAGGCATGCGCGGCAAAGGTACCGGGTCACGTGGTACGGATGGCCGGAAGTCACGTTGGCTTGCGCAGGCGGGGATCCGTGTGTACGCTCTGGAGCGGCCTGCGGTTTCCCGGTGTCCAGGGCTGTGTAGGAAGGTGTTTTGGCCGGGGCGAAAATAGTGAACAAAGTGAGAGAGAAAATGACCCGTTTCAGACGAGGGTCGTAGCTTAGGAGCCTCCGGATCGCAGAATAGATAACCGGAAGACGTGAGTTTTTTTGTGCTACTGTGGGCTCTTCATTTTTTGGTCCTCAGTTTCCCCATCTCTGATGTGGGCCCAACCCTAATATTTTGGTTCTCCAGTTGTGAAAATTGCAGGAATTAAGGTTTGTAGTTTGCAAGCTCCTTGAAGCCAGGAATCAGTCTTGTCTTTGGCTCAGACTTGACTGCAGGCACCCGTAGGTGTAGGAGCACACAGCCTGGAAACACTGCTTTGGCTGAATGAATGAATGAATAAAAATGCATTGGCTTGGGGCCGGAGGGTGGCATGTTGGTTAAGGGCCCTGGGCTCCCACAGGGTCCGTTGAGGTTCGGGTCTGGAACCTGGCGGCTTGTTTTCTCACTTTCTCACTCTGTCCCTCAGTGGTCAAATTAAAAATAAATAAATACAGTTAAATAAAATATTTCAAAAATGCATTGGGGGGCCTGCTAGTGGCATGGCGCTAGACTCCCACAAGGCTCACCGTGGTTCAAGTCCTGGACCTGGTGGCTTGCGCACGCGTGCACTCTCTCTCTGTCCCTCGCTGGTCAAATTAAATTGAGTGAATAAATAAAGTTGAATAAAATAATTCTTTAAAAAATGCACTGGGGCCGGCAGGTGGCATGGTGGATAGGGGCGCTGGACTCCCACATGGCCAACCACGGTTCAAGTCTCGGACCTTGTGGCTTGCTTTCTCACTTCCTCTCTCTCTCTGTCTCTCTCTGATCAAACTGGAAAATAATAATGATAATAATAATAAAGTTAAATAAAATAATTCTTTAAAAAAATAAAGAAAAATAAAAAATGCATTGGCTGAATAAATGAATGAATAAACTAGAAATGTGAATGAATGTACTAGAAACATGAATAACTAGCCAGCCCATAGTTCTCTTGCTCTAGAGTATGCAGTGCAAGAAAACCAAGATTATTTAAGTGTTCCACAAGTCTGGAGCTGCATTCTGGCTTCAGCTCGTTTGGTCCCAGTCGATCACCACATCTCTTTTCACGTGAATTTTCCTGTGTGCTAAACAGACCTGAGAAGGTCAAAAGAAGAGAAAAGAAAGCTTACACTGCCCCACCACACAGTGTCATCCTCATTTCACATCTGAAATGACAGATTGAGAATGGAAATCTTCCTGATTGCCAAGCCCTTGCCTTCCTGGTCATGCTAGGCTCTCTTGTCCTCAGGGGCAGATGGGAACTCTGCTCAGGAGGGCAGGGGTTTTGTTTGTTTTAGTTCTTTTGCTATAGGATGTGTGTGCTTGTCAGGGAGAGAGAGAAATCACTCCCCTCCCCAGGGCTGGGGCCACACCACAATCCCCCCTTCTTTAACTGTAAAAGTTAACAATACATACAGAAAACCATATAAACCATTCAGTATACATTTCTTTTTAAAAATTTACTCTAAGGGAGGGGGTCTGTGGGGTGATGAACTCCCATGTGGCTGACTGCAGTTTGAATCCCAGACCTGACAGCTTGCTTTCTCACTTTCCCTCGCTGTTCTGATTAAAAATAATAATGGTAAACAAAATGGAATAAATAACGTTTTTAAGAGAGTTTTTTACTATACAGTGCATATGCTTGCTGGAGAGACAGAGATGAGAGACAGAAGGTAAGAAATGACCCTCTGGGGAGGAATGACCATGCTGCAATCCCTTCTCTATTCTCCTCTCTGGAACTTCGGCACACACGTACATGTGCCCATAATGAGTTTTAAGCCCCTGGATCAGGATCTCAAACTGCAGTTGTCTATTTGGGAGTCTAGCGACATAACCATTACACCACTTGCTGGTACCCCCATTACACTCTTAACCCCAGCACTAGGCTGTCAAATAGTACTATGGCGACCAGCAGTGGGAAAGCACCTGCCAGGAGGGATGGCAGCCCTGCAATCCCTTTTCCTCTATTCGCTCAAGATTTTTTTTTAAGAATTAAGTTATTTTAATTTTATTTATTCATTCATGTATTTAAATTTGACCAGAGAGAGAGAGAGAGAGAAAGTGAGAAAGCAAACCACCAGGTCTGGGACTCAAACCATAGTCAGCTATGTGGGAATGTCCAGTGCCTTATCCACCATGCCACCTGCTGGCCCCACCTCTCAAGATTTTGGGCCCGCATGCACATGTGCCTGGCATAGCCGGACTACACAGTTGGCCATGTGGGGTCCAGCTGCCTTACAATCACCATGCCACCTGGCTATTGAGCTGTTTGTAGGTAAATACTAAAGGGCTCCATCCTCAGTCACTGCCCCTGCCCTTCCCCAAGATAATGTGATTGACAAATGACTGACCTGTCACTTAACAGAATTCAGGGTAAGGAGGAAGAGTCAGTGTATTTCATAAATAGTTTGTGCTTTAGAAGAACACAGCAAGCTGGCCCTATTTTAGGATCACTTGACCTGGGCAAGTCACTTCCATTATTTTTTTAAAATGATTTATTTTTAATTTTTATTTATTATTATTATTCAATTTGACCAGAGAGAGAGAGAGGATAAGAAAGCAAGCCATCAGGTCTGGAACATGACCCGCGGTCAGCCTTGTGGAAGTCCAGTGCCTTAACCACCACTAGCCCCAAGTTAACCTCCATTCTAATTTTGTAAAAATTATTAATTTTATTATTATCTTCCAATTTGCTAAAGGGCATACATGCTCACTAAGAGAGGGAAAGTGAGGAAGCAAGCCACCAGGTCTGGGACTCGAACTGCAGTCAGCCATGCAGGAGTCCAGCACCCCAATTACCATGTTATCTGCTAGTCCTCTACTCTGTTTCTTGTCTCTCCTCTCTGTGGAGCAGGGGCAGGGGTGGAGTTGGGAGAGGCTGGGTCCTGTGGTCTTTCCTGCATTGTACCTTACAGTATCTCCAAACACCCAAGAAATCCATCATTTAATGCTCCTGCATCCTCCCAATAATGGTGACAAAGACATCACAGAAACAGCAACCCCATTTTGTAGGAGAGGAAAACAGGCTCAGAGAGGTGTAGCCATTTTCCCAGGACCACACAAGAAGCAGCCTGACCAAGATTGGCACCAAGATCTGCCAGAATCCCCTAAGCCCTCTTCTCTTTATGTATCCGGGAAAGTCGTGGGTAGAAGGTGCATTTCTAGGCCAAAGACCCTGATGTGATTTCAGCCAGTCTCCTGGACTCTCAGCTCCCTATTCTTCCTCTTGCTTTCTATGACAAGGAGCTGGGACCTCATCATCCAGCCCCACTCCCGGCCTGTTAGAAGAGCCTGGAGGTGGTGGTGGTGGTGGTGGTGGTGGTGGTGGTGGTGGTGGTGGGGAATCCTCACAACTGATTAGGGCAGAAGGACTCCCGGGTCCCTGGGATTTCTCGTTGCTGTCTTTGTTGGGAGCTCCTTTTCGACATCCTCTCCATCCCAGCCTCAGCCTCCAGCCCGCAACCTCCAGAGCCATGATTGAGAAGGAGGGGCCTGGGCCCCACACCGGTGAGAAAGGAGTTAAAGCCGGTCCTAGGATCACTGGATCTGGAAGTTCCGGTGGCCCAAGCCGGAGTGGGCTGGGGAGACGTGCTGGAAGAGCCGTTTGGGACTGAAAGGGGGGCAGTGCCAACCCTGCCAATTCGTGCTTCCCCCTATTCGCTCTTGGCTTTCACCGGTAAACCGCCTTCCACTCCACCCTCGAACCCCAGTCCCCTCTTCACTTCTCCCCGCCTCCGGGGGCTGCCTGCACCCCAGGCCAGTCTGAGGCCAGAGATCAGCCCCCTTCGGAGCCAGGCCGAAGGCCGGGCTGGGTGGCTGGACTGCGCGCGGGCTGCACTGCGCTGCGCTCGGCTCCGACGGCCTCTCCCATGCGCTGAGCTCGGCTCCGCCGGCCTCTCCCATGCGCTGAGGGCGCCCGGCTGGGCCGGGCCGGCGGCCGGAGGAAAGGCTCCTCTCCATGGTCCAGAAGACCAGCATGTCCCGGGGCCCTTACCCACCCTCCCAGGAGATCCCCATGGAGGTCTTCGACCCCAGTCCACAGGTGAGGCGTGGTAGCCGGGCAGAGGGAGGAGGGTCGTTCCCTCGGTCCTTGCTGGGGCTATTTGCCTGGAGCGATGGGTGAGGGGTGCCTGCGCGCCCCCCATCCGCAGGTTTAGTGATTGATGCGCGCTTGGCCGGGAGTTGGGCTGCGGTGTTGCGGAGCGGGGATGGCGCGGGTGGGCCGCCTGTCACCCTTGCCTCCTCATCTCCCCCGTGTCAGGGTCCCTGCTGCTCGGGTACCCGCTCCAGTGGGCTGAGAGCCGGGACACTGACGGAGGGATCCGGGCCTGAGAAGAGGAGGTTGAAGGAGGCTAGAGAGCGAGCCAGGCAAGGCAGGCGACGCAGAGCGCGCTCGGGGGCGCCCGGCGAGGGTGGGTGGGGCGGGGGTGGTACCTGGAGATGGCCGAGGCGGTGGTCAGAGGGCGGTGCCAGCCGGCCTTCGAAGCCTTAGACACTGGCTTTCCAGGGTGGGGAAGGGGCCAGTCCCCCTTCCAGCCACTTCGGCTCCATCCTCCTCTTAGACCAGTTCCCCTCCCCCCACACCACGTTGGCTTACCCTCCACCCTCCTGCCCCAACGCCTCCAAAGTTTGGAAAGTTGGGTGGATGCCAAGTCACCGTCCTGGAGGGGGAGAAGCTGTTTTACTTGGGGAAGGGGTTGCCCCCTTACTGTCATTCCCACACGTTTTCTATGCCCCCTGGCTACCGCAGAAAAGGGGCATTCTTGAGCTTGGTGGATTCCCATGGGCAGACCCAGTCTGGGGTGGTCCTGCCAGGGGATTTCTCTGGGATGTGCTGGTCCCTCTTTTATTACTGTGGCCAGCCTGGGGCAACTGTAACCACCATGATAATGTGGTTGATGGGTATGTTGGGCTGGGGGGTCAAGTCAGACCTAAAAATACTTCTACCTCCAGCCCAGGCCCCCTGGAGTCTGGGCAGCAGCTGGGGCCTTCCTTTCAGCTGTCCCCTGTCCCTCTGAGCGCCACTCCCTTTGGCCAGCCAGTAGTGGTGTTGTGGTGTGAGACTCTGGGGCTCGCTAAGAGATCCTCATAGGCTTGTAGGGAGCCTCAAAACTAGAATTTGGATGTACCTCTGGTTTGAGAAAGTGGGGAGGAAGGCAAGATTCCCTACGGGTCCCCAAGTGCCCTCCTCTTCATGATCCATACTCCTGTTCCCAGGTCCCAGGAGCCAGAGCCTCAGTCCAGTCACCACTCACTTAGATTGGCAGGGAAAGTCTGGGATGGAGGCTGGGACAGGGGCCTGGAGTCCAAACCTTCATCATCCCCCAGATTGATTCTGGAGTGGGCCAGGGCCAAGTGTGTGAACGTAAGTTGGGGAGGGCAGAGACAAAGTCTCTTTACCCGAGGGCCTGGCGATACCTGAAGGTGTGGCTACCTGAGTGGTCAGGCAGTATCCACTCCATGCAAGCAAGTGGGAGTGAGTCAGGGAGACTGAGCCAGCCCACCCCAGGGACAAGTGGGGCTGTGTCCTGGGCTGGGCCTGGGGCGGGGCCAAGGGGCATGTAGACTGCAGGCAGATTGACGTAGCCTGGTGGGTGCCATGGGGACGGGGCGTAGGCAGTGGCAGCTGAAGATGGGGGAGAGACTGGAAGCTTGATCCCTCTTGCACCCTTGGGGAGGGGCGTGGCCACTGTGGTTGTAAAGAGGGGGCTGAGAAAAAGTCCTGCCAGGGTGGGGACCAAAATCTGCCCCCACAGTGCCTGGCCATGGTTGGGATGGATGTTTACTTTCCAAATACAGTTTCATACCCCCCAGCCCCTCCAATCTAGCCTTGGGCCTCCTGGAACTCAAAGCTGCCACCCCCTCCCCACTCTGCAAAAGCAAAGCGAAGAGTTGGGCGCAGCAAGAGGCCAAGCTGGCCCTGGGCTGGCGAGTCTCCCTCTCTCTGGGGACCCCTCCCACGCAGACCCCTCTGCTCCAGCTGAGGCGGGGAGGAGGGGGACTTTCCCGGGCTCTCTCCGCCCCCTAGCTCTGCAGGCAGCCTCTCCCTTCCCCAGAGGCCTTCCTGCCTGCCCAGCATCTTAATTAGCTTTGCTGCCTAATGAGCCTCCAGCTTTTCAGCACCTCCCCCTTCCTAGCCTGCCGGGCTGGTTTGGGGGGTTTCTGTGTGTGCCTCCTGGGGTTCTCCCAGTTCCCTACCCTGGGCTGTGTTCCGGGCCCTGGTAGCGAAGAAGGGAGACCCTCCCTCCCCTTGGGCTGTACCACCTCTGGAAGAAGATGCAGGGGTGTGGGGGTGGAGCCGTTCAGATCCGGGAATGGTGTTCCCAAGGTTTGGCTGTAGCGCCGGACCTGGTGGGGTGAGGGTTGGAAATGGTCCTTTCTGATCCCTCTCTTGTTCCTTCCTGGCTTCTCCAGGGCAAATACAGCAAGAGGAAGGGGCGGTTCAAACGGTCAGATGGCAGCACGTCCTCAGATACCACGTCCAACAGCTTTGTCCGCCAGGTAACCTGGAGTCGGCTGAGGGGGAGGTGGCTGGTTAGTGGAGGCCAGCGCTGGAGAGCTCTGTCTGCGGCTTCCAGGCATCCTGCCCTGTGTCATTTGTCACCTGCCTGGAGCCACCCCATCACCCTGACACCCCATGACTTCTTCTGGATGTACTGTCAGCTGCACCCACTCCCCGCGCCCCCGCCCAGCCTCTCCCCCCAGCACCAGGCACCAGCCCCTGCTGCCTGCCTGCGTCATCTTATTCAGGGACAGCCTGGCCTGCCTCCTTCTAGCTGGCTTTGGGCTGTCACCCACTCCCCCTGCCGGCTGTCTGCTTCTGTGTCCTCCCCCAGCATCTGTGACAGGGTGGGGTGGAGGCAGGTCCTTGGAAGTGAGGAGCTAGGGCCTCTGGGCCCCTGGAGCCCTGGTTAGGTGTGGGTCAGAGAAACATCCTCCTCGCATGCTGATAGGGCTGTTTGCTAAGCAGAGAGCAAGTGCGATGCGGGGGCTTGGTGGAGGCAGGAGGTAGTTGATGTTAGAGAGGACTGTCACCCAGCACTCCCGATTAATAGTGAGTAGCTGAGAATAGCTTTCCGGGGTCTTCTGTGCTCAGTCAGGAAGCCGCTGCTGTCATCTCTGTTCTAATTCTCAAACCCCAGGCCATCTTAGGCTCTGGGAGAGGCGGTGACAGAGGCATGTGGTTACTATGACTACTGAGCATCTCAACAAAGCCTGGTACCCAAAAAAGGCAAGAGGGCTTGGGATCAGATAAGGAAAGGAGTGGGTTAAAGAGGAAGTGGCAGGGCAGGTGAAGTCAGGACCCTGAGAAGGAGGAGCCCCCCTTGGCCAGGAGAGAGAGTGCTTCCAGGCAGATTGACCGTGGACTGGAGCGAGGCCCTTCTTCTATGAGAAAAGGAGATAGAAAGACTCCCAATAGGGTTTTCATGCCGCAGCGCATAGTTCAGCCAGCCGTGGCTGTGGGCATGCGCTTGCACACCCGATGGACACAGGAGACCTCACGACTTGCACCTAGGACCTTCCCACATGGTCTCAGCATCACCGAGACATGCTGGATTACCACTGCGCCACTGTCCCTACAACGCTTAACACCTGCGAGCCCCTGCGTGGCTTAGGAGGTGCAGGAAGAGGAGCTGTGACCCAGCCTTTCCTAAGTATGCAAACAGACAGGCAGTCCTTTCTGCAGTCACTCCCTCATCCCTCCTGTTGCAGGGCTGGGCCGGGGCTGAGCAGGACGCTGGGCTTTGGTTGCCCCACTTGGCATAAAAGGGCTGTGGTTCTCCAGTGTTTGTCTCCCCAGGGGGTCAGCCACCAGCCCCTGCCTCTGGTTCTTCCTCCTCTGACTCCACAGCTCTTACCCCCAGGAGGTGGCTGGGAGTGGGGGAGCAGTCCTTGCCACATCTCAGAGCTAAATATACCCTAGCAGTTTGCACATGTAGCAACTCTGCCTGTAACCTGAGCCCCCTGGGGCAACGGGCAGATTGGGCCACCCCTTAGGCCAGCAGGGCCAGGCACCAAGGGCGCCGGGATGGAGGTGCCCAGCCGGACCCTTGTGGTGGTGAGCTGGGGATGGGGCAGGGGTGGCGGGTGGCAAGAGCAGCCCCTAGGAAAGCTGTTGGGGAGCCTTCTCACCAGCCTTCTTGCTTCCTCACTGTTTCCTGACTCCTGCCATTTCTGACGTGTCTGTCGTGTGTGTGCATGTGTATGTGTGCGCGTGTGTGTAAGGGTCACTGAGTGCCTCTCTGCCAGTCTCTCTCTGAGTCTGTCTTCTGGTCCATTTCCTGGCTGGCTGGGCAGCTGTCTCCCTGACTCGGGGTGTTCCCGTCAGCAGGGCCAGAGCAGTAGAGAAGCTGGTTTTCACAGTCCCTCCTCCTTTGTGTCTGTCCTCCAGCTTTTGTTTGTAACCCCGGCCCCACGAGTCTCTGTTTGCATAGTTTGGCTGGGAAAGAGATGGATGGCTATGCCAGCTAATACTAGGGACGTCTGGGGAGAGGTGGGCCTTGGCCTCCTCTCTCCCAGGTCCTCTCCGTACCAAGCTGGTGGACCCTCCTGACCAGGTGGCCCTTTCCCATCCCTGCAGTCCTGCTCTTTCCTCACGTGACCTCCCACCCCATCCAGCACCACCTCTGCACAGTCACGTGTAGATCGCCTCCGGGCTCCGGCCCTCGTATGCCTCCACCTTTAGGGACGTTGATACCTGGGTGCCCAAGTGGAGGCACTCAGTCGTGCACATGCCACAGAACACACCCCCATCCACACGCACACGCTCGCAGTGCGTGTGAGCACACAGGAGCGAGTGTGCTCACTCCTGCTCCTAGGTTTGTACAGGCGTCACATGCCTTGCACACGTGTGTGCATTCCTAAAGGAGTTGTCTATGCTCTGGAGTGGTGAGTGTGGTCAGAGCCAGCTTTTGGGCACACGCAGACTCTCAGCCTTCCTTCTCCTTGTGGCCTAGCCTGGGGAAAGGCCTGCTCCGGAGTTCGCCCTCCACTTGCCTCTTCTGCCTGGACCACCCCAAGAATCCTGTGTTCTCTTGCATCTTACGAGAGCATGACGATTGGGGTTCTGAGTGGGATGGTCTGGTTTTAGCATTACCAAACAGAGGAATGAGGAGCCTGTCCACCCCCCACCTTTGAGCAGAAGACAGCAAAAACTTTGGTGGCCTTGTCATGCTGAGCAAGCTGCCCACTGCCGTCAGTGCAGCACTCAGGCTTAAACTGCTGGTGGCTGCAGTCCCTGGAGGGAGGCCGCTGGGCTTCTGCTGAGTCTATCACAGCGACGGGTGTCGGGAGCAGGGGAGAGAAGGAGGGGCAGGGAGTGGAGACTCGGCCCTGGCACTGTTCCCCTGGGCTGTGCCCCTATCAGGTTCCCACCCCTCCCTGGGCCTCAAGCAGCTGTCCTTGGACCTGCCTAACCCTCCACTTGCTGTTGTCACCCTTCCTAGGTCCATACTCTTCCCAGGGCCTGCAAACCTCAGCCTCTGGCCCCTTCCACTCAACACTACCTTCTCCTAGCCTTTGAGGCATTGTGCCGGCTGACTGGGGCTCCAGGTATCCATGGCGGTGGTGCCTCCACGCCTCCCCAGGCCCAGGGGCTAAGGGAGATAGCACTGCCCTGAGCTGGGCCTCTCTGTTTTCAGGGCTCAGCAGAGTCCTACACCAGCCGTCCATCGGACTCTGACGTGTCTCTGGAGGAGGACCGGGAAGCCTTAAGGAAGGAGGCGGAGCGCCAGGCGCTAGCGCAGCTTGAGAAAGCCAAGGTGAGAGTGCCCAGGTGGGGAAGGGCTGTGTGGGCCTTATTTCTCCACCCCCCAGGCCTTAGTGACACTGGACAGCCTGGGTAGAGGCTTGGCCTGGCTGCTTCCTAGCTGTTACCCCTAAACCTTAACGTGCCTTTGTCCTTCCCCTGTACAATATGGACTATAAGGGGCCAGCCCGAGGTGTAGTGGCTACAGGACTGGACTCCCATGTGGCTGACCACAGTTGGAGTCTTGGACCTGGTGGTTTAAAACACATGCTGGGCACATGTGCATGTGTGCAGAAAATCCTGAGAGGAGAATGGAGAAGGGATTGTGGTGTGGCCATCCCCTCTGGAGGGTGACTTCTTGCTTCTGTCTCTCTGTCTCTCCACTGAACACACGTGCTCTATAGCAAAAATCTCTAAAAATATTTTTGAAAAAGAACAAAACTATAATATCTGCTTCCTCGAGCCAGCCAGTGGTGTGGTTAAGGCAGCTGGATCCCATTTGGCTGACTGTGTGGTTCGAGTCCTGGACCTGGCAGCTTGAGAAACACGCTGAGTATGTGTGTGTCTCCAAAATCCTGAAAGGAGAAACAGAGAAGGGATTGTGGTGTCACCAGGCCCCCGAGGGAACGCTGCTCACGTTCCTTCTCTCTGCCTCTCTTTGGCAAGTGTACATGCCCTCTGGAAAAACTGGAAAAAACAGTCTGCCTCCTTACACAGTCTAAGTGCCACATGCTGTTTTCACACACCAGGGCTTGATATGTGCTAGAAATTTCCACCTCTTCCTGGAATCAAACTTCGTGGGCTGGAATCTCTACCCTGACTCTCAGTAACTATGTGATCTTAAGCAAGTCACTTAGCTTTTCTGAACTTTAGTCTCTCACTCACTAAAATGAAGACAATAATATCATTGGGTCGTTGGAAAAGTCATGACGCATTTTTGCACAGAAAAACAGAAAAATATACCATGTCTTTTCTGACAACCCAATACTTAACCGCATAGGATCCTATGATGAATAAATAAAATAGTGCATGTACAACGTGTAACAATACCTGGCACACTAAACTGCTAAATACCTGGCACACTACGCCACCGACTGGCTGCTAGGGCCAGCAGGTGGCACAGTGGCTAAAGCACTGGACTCCCACTTGACTGGCTGCAGTTTGAGCTCCGGACCTGATGGCTTGAAAATCACCCTGGGTGCATGTGCGTGCATTTCCAAAATTCCAAGAGGAGAATAAGGAGAAGGGATTGTGACAAGGCCATTCCTCCTGGAGGGGAGATATCTCACTTTCCTTCTACATCTCTCTCCAGCGAATGCACATGCTCTACGGCAAAAACCAAAAACCAAACAAACATAAAAAGTAGCTACTGTCATTAATGTTGCCTAAAGAACAGGGGCTGGCAGGTGGCATGGTAGTTGAGGTGCTGGACTCCCACGTGGTCAACCATGGTTCAAGTCCCAGACCTGGTGGCTTGTTTTCCCACTTTCCCTCTCTCTCTGGTCAAATTAAATAATAATAATAATGGGGCCAGCAGGAGGTGGCGTGGTGGTTGAGGGCACTGGACTCCCACATGGCCGACTACAGTTTGAGTTCCAGACTTGGCGGCTTGCTTTCTCACTTTCTCTCTCTCTCTCTCACTCTGTCCCTCTCTGGGAAAATAAAGAAATAAAGTTAAAACAAAGTAATTCTTTAAAAAATAATAATGATGATGACAAGGAATAAAATTCGTAAATAATGCTTAAAAAAAAAAAACTAAAGAATGAAACAACAAAAAGTAGCTACTGTCATTAATGTTATTATTATTGTTGTTCCTTATGAGTGTCATTCTGGCTTCCCCCGCATCAATACTTATTATTCCCCAGTGCCCTCTCCACCCAGAGAGAGCTACAGTACATATTTCTTCTTAAAATTTTCCTCTAGAGGGACCAGCAGTTAGTGTAATGGCTATGTTGCTGGCCTCCCATGTAGTCGACCGCAGTCCGAGTCCTAGACCTGGTGGCTTAAACTCACGCCGGGCACGTGTGTGTGCATGCCCAAGATCCCGAGAGGAGAATGGAGGAGAAGGGATTGCGGCGTGGCCATCCCCCCTGGGGGTGATTTCTTGCTTTCTGTCTCTCTCTATCTTTCTGGCGAGTGCATGCACCCTATAGCAAAAACCTCTCCGAAAAAAAAGATATTATTCTTGCTCTAGGATGCATGCACTTGCCAGAGAGAGACAGAGGGAAAGTGAGAAAGCACCCCTTGGGGGATAGCAATGTTGTAATCTCCTCCCTTTCATTCTCCTCTCAGAATTTTGGGTACACACATATGCACCTGACATTTAAAAAAATATATTTATTTAACTTGTTATTATTTTCTATAGAGCTTTGTGTGCCTTAGGGCACATGCTATCGCTGGAGAGAGACAGAGACAGTGAGAGGGAAAGTGAGAAATCACCCCTTAGGGAGGATGGCCGTGCCACAATCCCTTCTCCATTCTCCTCTCGGGATCTTGGGCCCACATGCACATGTGCTTGCTGTGATTTTCAAGCCATTGTTGGGTCTGGGACTCGGATCATGGTTGGCCATGGGAGTCCAGTAATGTAACTGCTATACCATTTGTTGGCCTCATTATTTTTTAATTTGATGAGAGAGAAAGGGAAAGTGCAAGCTGCCACATCCAGGACTTGAACTATTGCCAGCCAGTTTGGAATCCAGCACCTTAACCACTATACCACCTGCTTGGCCCCACAATGTGCTTTTTAAGTCACCAGGTCCAGGACTTGAACCACTCACTCGTCCATGTGGGATCCAGGCACCTTCACCTTCATGCCACCGGCTGGCCCTACAGTATACATTTTTTCAAGTTTCCTCATTTATTTTTTCTATGAGAAAGAGAGAGAGAGAGAGAGACCGAGACCCAGCACTCCCAAGAGGGCCTTGCTGGGCCTGACCCACTCTCAGGTCACAGATCATGGGTATATGTGTGCCCAGCCTACCATGGGAGGTTTCCAGACACTCAGAACCTTCCCCTATGGGTTGACCTCTCAGAGCATGGCATCTTACTGCTGCACCACAGTCCAACCCCTCAGTATACGTTTTAAAAAAGCATTATTTATTTATTTATTTATTATTCTTCAATTTGACTAAAGAGAGACAGAGACAGAGAGAGGGAGAATGCGGAAGCAATTCAACCCAAACCCTGGTCTGCCATGTGGGAGTACAACACCTTAACCGCCATGCCACTCGCCTGCCCCAGTCTACATATGTTTAAAGTTTATTCACTTATTTTTCCCATGCGACAGAAACAGACAGAGACAGGCAACCTCTCCAACAGGGCCTCATACCATGCCCAGTGTGTTCAGGGAAGTACTGAGACTTGAACCCAGGACTTTTCCCCTGTAGGTCCAGCTGCCTTACTGATATGCCACCATCTGGCCCTGAGTATGCTTTTTCTTTAGTCACCCCCAGAGGGGATGGCCTTGCCACAATCCCTTCTCCTCTAGTATTCTGCTGGGTTTTTGGGCAGGCATGCACACCCAGTATGATTTTTTTTTTTTTTTTGGAGAGGTTTTTGCAATAGGGCGCATGTGCTCGCCAGACAGACAGAGAGAGACAGAGAGACAGAAAGCGAAAAATCACCCCCCAGGTATGATTTTTAAGCTGCCAGATCTGGGACCCAAACTATGATCCGCCTTGTGGAAGTTCAATGCCTTAAGCGCCATACCACCTCCTGGCCGCCCTCAGTACGCGTTTGAATGACCAGTGTACAAAGCAAACACCTTCGTATTTGTTCCCCCACCCCAGGAAGTTGAATGTCACACTGTGATTTAATAACCCTCTGGTTGTCATCCTCTGTGTGCCCCCTCTAGACTAAGCCGGTGGCATTTGCTGTGCGGACTAACGTTGGCTACAACCCGTCTCCAGGGGACGAGGTGCCTGTGCAGGGAGTGGCCATCACCTTTGAGCCCAAGGACTTTCTGCACATCAAGGAGGTGGGGAGAGTGCTTAGCACCAGGAGGGAGGCCAGGGGGTGGTGGGTATGGGTGCCAAGAGAAGCCAGAGCTCCAATGGGAAAAAAGTCTTCTGAGCCACGCAGAGCCGGGTTGAACCTGCTGTGACCTTAGACAAATCTCCACCTCTCTGCACTGGGATTTTTCAGTGGGAATGAGGTGGTAATGCTTAGGCCACAAGGCTGTTGGGAGGGTCTGTTGTGCGGCTTAAGCTGGAGTGGCACCACACCAGGCCCTGCAGGTGTCAGCATTTCCTCCTGCTGCCTTTCTAGCATGGGGAGTGGGGAAGGACTCTCAGAACAGGGACGTGCTAGCGGAGGGATAGCCCATGGCCCGAGGGATGCTGGACTCGCAGCTGGGCTGTCCTCAGGCTGCACAGGGGCACAGCTCTTTGTGGGTACACCCACTCTGGGCAGGGTCGGCCAGTGCAGAGGGGTTTCCATGGAGGGTGAGCGCTGGGTTGCACCCGCAATTTCCTACTCGGTTGCTCCACTCCCACCCCACCCCGTCGTGTTCACAGAAATACAACAATGACTGGTGGATTGGGCGGCTGGTCAAGGAGGGCTGCGAGGTGGGCTTCATCCCCAGTCCCGTCAAACTGGACAGCCTGCGCCTGCTGCAGGAACAGAAGCTGCGCCAGAACCGCCTCAGCTCCAGGTGTCCGGCTGGGGCGGGGGTGGCAGCCAGGTGGATCCTGGCACTGAGGGCTCAGACCTGCCTGGGCTGTCACTGGGGGCACTGGAGGATCTCTGGGCGGGGGTGCAGCATGTGAACTGACAGGATCCCCCACCCCCACCGTTTCGCTCACAAGCTCCATTTGCCTCTCTACCCACACAGCAAATCAGGTGACAACTCCAGTTCCAGTCTGGGAGACGTGGTGACTGGCACCCGCCGCCCCACACCCCCTGCCAGTGGTAAGAGCTGCTGCCACCCCAGGGGGTAGGGAGAACTTCAATGGGGTGGCCTCCCTGCTGCCTGACCTCTCCTTCCCCTGCTGTAGGTGGCACCCCAATCCTGAGTCCCCCAAACACACGCAGTGGAGAGTAGGGTACCCAGAAACTGGGCCTGTCGTGTCTCTCCTCTCCCTTTTCTTCAGTAGCTCCATCTCTCTGCCTGATCCCCTGCCCCCCCGTTCATTTCTTCCAGCCCTGTTCCATTCACCTCTTCTTCTTTCTTTTTTCCCACCCCCATCCCTGTGTTCTGTCTGTGTTTCCGCGTCATCTCGCCCTTCTGCCCCCTCGCCTCCCTCCCTGTCTCCTGACTCTCCGGTTCAGGTAATGAAATGACTAACTTAGCCTTTGAGCTAGACCCCCTAGAGCTAGAGGAGGAGGAGGCAGAGCTCGGGGAGCAGAGCGGCTCTGCCAAGACTAGCGTTAGCAGTGTCACCACCCCGCCGCCCCACGGCAAGCGCATCCCCTTCTTTAAGAAGGTAATTCTTGCTGGTTCTTGCAAGAGGGCTGGGCGGCTGTCTGCTGGCCTGCTCGGTGGGGGGAGGGCCAGGTGGATGCAGGTGTGTGGCAGCGTGTTCTGCGGGCAGCAGGGCTTCCTGCTAAGGGCCAGGGAAGGGGGGTGTGGATGCATCTCCATACCAATCCTATCCGGCATAGCCCGTGCCCCAGGAAATGTGGTTCTTGCCCATGGAGGGCTGCTCCGCCCTACAGAGGCAGGGCCTGGTGGTGCTGGAACCTGTCCTGTCTGCTCACTGTCAGTGGAATATTCTAGTGTTTGCTCCCACTCTGGCTCGTGAAGCAGGGAGCAGAGGGCATTTCTTCTTTGCCCTTCCTAACACTATGGGCAAACACGGGGGTATCCACTGGCTGCACAGCAAGGGGACTCTTAACATGAGCAGGTTGGAATGCACTGGGGACAGGAGACAGGCCCCAAATTAGTGGCTGTCACTCTCCCCAGCTCTTTTCCAAGACCCAAAGTGGGGGGAGGGTGTGTCTGAATATTTGTGAGTCTACTAGACTGTCAACCCTGCTCCCAGCCCTGCTCCAGGGCCATCCCTGACTCCCCCTTGGCGTGGGGTCCCGTGCCCTCTCTCTGGCTCTGTCTGTCACTAACACGCATGCCCTGTTATCTCTCCTCGTCTGCCCGCTCTT
>NW_006159986.1:468162-469921 GCF_000334495.1 Tupaia belangeri chinensis | reverse complement strand
TCTTCCTCTCCCTCTTGTCCTAGCTCCTTCCTTACCCTCTGCCCCTGCCTGGGTACCCTCCCCTCTCTCTTCCCCTTCCCCTCTCTTGGCAATCTGGACCCAGCCAAACAGAAGCAGAAGTCGGTGAGTATCACAGCTTTCTGTGTCCCCCTCCCGGCCCCCTGGAGTGAGCTAAGGGGACCTTCTAATACCCATTCCCATTTCCCCTACCCTCCCTGGTTCTGCCTGGCCATCCCCTGACTCTTACCCTGGGCTCTGGAACTGGGAGGGGAAAGGATGCATGGGGGAGCTGGAGTCTGGGGCAGAGGGGCTAATGCCATCTCCACTTGGGGTTTCCCCTCCCTGCTTCCCCCCCCAGACAGAGCATGTGCCCCCCTATGACGTGGTGCCTTCCATGAGGCCCATCATCCTGGTGGGACCGTCGCTCAAGGGCTATGAGGTAGGAGCCCCCAGAGGGCAGCGGATTCAGAGGGACCCAGATTCCTGAGAACCCCCCCCCCCCCAGAAGTGCCCATGCCAGAGGGCTACAGACTTTCAGAGAAAACCCTAGAGGGCATTGACCCACAGGGAGACTCCCTCAGAAGGACCCAGTTCCTGAAAGAAACCCCCAGAAGAGCCCTCCCAGAGAACCACCTAGAAGGACCTTTGGAATCAGAGACTGCATTGGAGGCCCCTCAGAGCTGGGAGGAACCACCCTGCTGCCCCCACAGAGGCCCAGTCACTCAGGAATTGCCGAGGGAAGTGGAATGAACGTGAGGGTATCTCTGGCAGCCCAGCTCCTGAGTGGTTTGAAATGCCTGACTTCTCCCCCTCAAACCCCGATCCCAGGTTACAGACATGATGCAGAAAGCTTTATTTGACTTCTTGAAGCATCGCTTTGATGGCAGGTAAGGCCCCAGCAGCTGGCTTCCGCTCCCACCATGGGAGGGCAGGGCGCCTGGGACAGGGCCAGGAGGCAGGCCTGGAGCCTGGGGAGTGGGCAGGCCATCCCAGCCCATCCTGACCCCGGACTGCCCCTGCCCTGCCCCCAGGATCTCCATCACTCGAGTGACGGCGGACATATCCCTGGCTAAGCGCTCCGTCCTCAATAACCCCAGCAAACACATCATCATCGAGCGTTCCAACACGCGCTCCAGCCTGGGTGAGAGGCCCTGCCCTTTCACTCCCCGTTTCCGGGCCGGAAGGGAGGCAAGGGGTGGCTGGGCCCTTCTCCAGAAGCATTCCCCTCACCTACCGCCTTGAGGGGCTGCTTACATTCCCCCTCCTCACGACTTCCTGCCCCCCAGCTGAGGTACAGAGTGAGATCGAGCGAATCTTTGAGCTGGCTCGGACCCTTCAGCTGGTCGCTCTGGATGCTGACACCATTAACCACCCGGCCCAGCTCTCCAAGACCTCGCTGGCCCCCATCATTGTTTACATCAAGATCACCTCTCCCAAGGTGGGTGCAAGCCCCTGGCCCTGGTGGGGACAGGAGGGTTTGAAAGGAGTGCTCTGGCGCTGGGCTGCTTGGGTTTGGATCTCCGTTCTGCTGCTTCCTGACCGTGTGACCTAGCGTCCCTGAGCCTTAGGTTCTTGTTCCGGAAAGCTCCAGCATATGGATATTGTGAAGATTCAACCTACTATGAATGTATAGCATTTAGCAAAGGGTCTGGTACCATGTACCTTTTCATGTACTAAATATTAATGTCAACATTTATTTGTTTATTTTAATTTTATTTACTTATCTTTTTTTTTTTTTTTTTTTTTTTTGATGAAGTAT
>NW_006159986.1:466910-468123 GCF_000334495.1 Tupaia belangeri chinensis | reverse complement strand
AGAAATCACCCCCACCCCCCCAGAGGGGATGGCCATGCCACAATCCCTTCTCCTCCATTCTCCTCTCAGGATCTTGGGCATGCACGCACACGCACCCGGCACGAGTTTAAGCCACTGGGTCCGGGACTTGAACTGTGGTTGACTACATGAGAGTCCAGTGATATAGCCATCATGCCATCTGCTGGTCCTTCTTTTTTTTTTTTTAATTTAACTTAATTTATTATTATTATTTTTCAATTGGTGAGAGAGAAAGAGAGAGAGAGAAAGTGAGAAAGCAAGCTGCCAGGTCCAGGACTTAAACTGCAGTCAGCCATGTAGGAGTCCAGTGCCCCTACCACCATGCCACCTGCTGGCCCCCTTTTTTGTTCTTTTAATGGTGTTTTTTTCTTCAAGTTTTATTTATTTATCTCATGAGTGTGTGCGAGAGAGCATCCCTAACGGTCCTGACACCACAATGCACCCCCAGCTTCAGCCAACCCCAGATCATGGCTATGCGTGTGCCCAGTGTACTCAGGACGGTCTCCGGACTTGAACCTGGAACTTTCCTATGTGGGTCAGCCTTGCAGAGTGTTGCATTTTATGGATGCATCACCATTCCTGGCATTCATTATTTAATTCCCAGAGGGTATGCATGCTCACCAGAGAGACAGAGAGACTGAGAGAGAGACAGCACTCCCCAATGGGGTGTGGTCACTCCACTAGGGGTGGGGATTCAAACTGCTGTTGGCCAGGTGGGATTGGATCTGACTTCCTTACTGATTAGGCTAGAGCCGGCACCTTGTATTAATAATATTCTCTGGTTCATGCAGACCAGACCAGCTGCTTGTCTCCCCCCTGGCTGATTTCGAACCTCAGAAGAGAAAGCTGAAAGGATTCTGTGCTTGTTACCCCAGTGTCACCTGCTACTTCTGTCTTCCGATATCAGCTCTTTTTTTTAATTAATTCTTTTTTAAAAATTTATTTATTCATTCATTTATTTTAATTTGACCAGAGAGTGAAAGACATACACACAGAGAGAGAGAGGGAGAGAGAGAGAGAGGAAGAGAAGAAAGCAAGCCACCAGATCTGGATCTTGAACCATGGTCAGCCATGTGGGAATGTCCAGCACCTTAACCACCATGCCACCTGCTGGTCCCCGATATCAGCTCTTTAAAAAAAAAAAAAAAAGGGACCAGCAGTTACCATAATGGCTATGTCGCTGAACTCCCACGTA
>NW_006159986.1:462798-466652 GCF_000334495.1 Tupaia belangeri chinensis | reverse complement strand
GTGTGAAAAGGTCTGAGTCACTCAATCATGGCCAACCACAGTTCAAGTCCTGGACCTGGTGGCCTGCTTTCTCATTTAACCTTTCTCTCTGTGTGTGTGTGTGTGTCTCTCTCTGGTCAAATTAAAATAAATAAATGAATAAATAAATAAATTATTAATTTGACCATAGAGAGAGAGGGAGGGGGGAAATGAGAAAGCAAGCCACATGTATGTGTCCAAGAGAGACAGAGAGGGAGAAAGCACATGCCAATGGGGCATGGTCATACTGCAATGTCTTCTCCATCTTTCCACCTTTCAGGATTTGGGCACACATGCACAGGTGCCTGGCATTTTTTTCTTTTTTTGGAGAGGTTTTTCGCTATAGGGCACGTGCGCTCACCAGACAGACAGAGACATAGAGACAGAAAGCGAGAAATCAGCCCCCGGGGGGATGGTCACGCTGCAATCCCTTCTCCTCCATTCTCCTCTCGGGATCTTGGGCACGCACGCACACGCGCCCGGCATGAGTTTTAAGCCACCGGGTCCGGGATGCGAACCGCAGTCGACTACGTGGGAGTCCAGCGACATGGCCATTATGCTAACTGCTGGTTCCCGCTGGCATATTTTTCAAGCCACTAGAGCTGGGATTTGAATTGTGGTCTGCCAAGGGGGTGGGGGTCTGGCCCTGTTTTTTTTTTTACTGAGCTTGGGATCTTAGCAGAATTATTTAGCTTCTGAGACTCCAGTTCCTCACTGATAAAATGGGATTATGGGGACCAGCAGATGGTGAAATGGTTACGTTGCTGGACTCCCACATAGTTGACTGTGGTTCGAGTACTGAACCTGGCAACTTAAAACTTATGCCAGGTGCATGTGTGTGCATGCCCAAAATTCCAAGAGGATAATGGAAGAGAAGGGACTGTGGCGTGGCCATCCTCCGTGGGGGTGATTTCTCACTTTCTGTTTCTCTCTCTCTTTCTGTCTCTCCAGTGAGTGCACGTGCTCTGTAGCAAAAATCTCTTCAAAAAGAAAAAAAAAAGAAAAAGAAAATGAAAATGGGGTTATGAATAGGGTCAGCAGGTGGCATGAAAGTTAATACACTGAATCTGATATGGCTGACTGCAGGATTCAAATCCTGAAACCAGCTGCTTGAAAACCATGCCGGGCAAGTGTGCATGCATGTCCCGAATCCCAAGAGAACAGAAGTGACGGGATTGCAGTATGGCCATCCCTTTTGGGGGGTGATTTTTTTCAATCCCTCTCTCTCTATTGCTCCAGTGGGCATAGGCACCGTATAACAAACAAAAAAGGTTATGATCCTTAGCCTATGTCATGTTAGATGATTGTTGGTAATTGATACAGAGAGCCCAGTGTACTGTACTGTCGATTCGTGATGACAGCCAGCCATCACCCCAATAGCATCTGCTGAGCTGTGGGTGTGCTGGGCCTGTTACTTAACCTTTCTGAGCCCCAAGTTTCTCATGAGATCAAGTAAGTGATGAGCTTTAAGTATTTCCTAGAGATGACTGAAAGGGTCAAATGAGATAATGGATACAAAAACACTTTTTGAACAATAGAAAGCAAAAAATGCCTTCATTTTCCCAACTAAAGGTAAGGATGGGGACTCAAGCCACACTCCCTGAGTCTCTTTGTCTCTCTGTCACTCTCTGGTGAGTGTACACGCCCTAAAGCATAAACTAAAAAAACCCCAAAAGATTATATAAGTGGATTAACTATGCAAAACACCTGCTACCAAACACTATACTGTTCTATTTTTTACAAAGGATTACTTAATTTGGGGCAGGCAGGTGGTGTGGTTAGAGGCATTGGATTTCCACACAGTTGACCGCAGTTCAAGTCCTGGATCTGGCGGCTTGCTTTCTCACTTTCCCATTCTCTCTCTGTCTCTGTCTGGTCAAATTCAAACAAAACAAAACAATAACAATAACAATAACAAATAGAATTAAATAAATAATTCTTTTTTTTAATAAATAATTCTTTAAAAAAATTACTTCATTTAAATTTCCTCCTTTCCTTTCCTTTTCTTTTCTTTCCAGAGAGGGACAGAGCGAGAGAGTGAGAGAGAGAGGGGATGTGAGAAAGCAAGCTGCCAGGTCCAGGATTCAAACCACAGTTAGCCGGGGGTCCAGCCACACCCCCCACCCACCCACCATGCCACCTGCTGGCCCTCTGTTCTCTTTTTCTTAAGTATTTTTATTGGGCTAACTCCCCAGCCTGGTGGTTAAGATGAATGTGTTCAATATGGCCAACAGCCCAGTTCAAATCCCAGCCCTGGGAGCTGATAAAAACATGGCAGGAGTGTGTGCATGTGTACCTAAAATCCTAACAGGGTGGAGAAATGAAGAAAAGGGATTGTGGTGTGACCACACCCCATTTGGGGGGTGCTTTCACCCTCTCTCCCCTTCCCCTCTCTGGTGAGCACACATGCCCTCTAGCAAAAAAATTTTAAATTTTAGTTTTTTAGTTTTGCTATCAGGTACATGTGCTTGCCAGAGAGAGAGAGGGAGAGAGAGAGAAAGTGAGAAAACACCCTACTAGGGGGGTGGTCATGCTGTAATTCCTTCTCCTCTCTCCTCTCAGGATTCTGGGCATGTACATATATGTGCCCAATATGCTTTATTTATTTTTTAAAATAATTATTTAATTTTATTATTATTTTAATTGTTATAGGGCATGTGCACTCACCAGAGAGAGACAGAAAGAGGGAAAATAAGAAAGTAAGCTGTCAGGTCCGGGATTCAAACCACAGTCAGTCATGTGGGAGTTCAGTGCCTTAACCACTACACCATCTGCTGGCCCCCTGCCCCCATCTGCTTTTTTTTAAAAAAAAAAATTATTCTGTTTGACTTTATTTATTTATTTATTTATTCATTCATTTTATTTTAATTTGACCAGTCACACACACACACACATACACTCACACACACACAGAATGAGAGATAGAGAGAAAATAAGAAAGCAAACCACCAGATCCGAGACTCAAACCATGGTTGGCCATGTGGGAATGTCCAACATCTTAACCACCATGCCACCTGCTGGGTCCCAACTTTATTTATTTATTTTAATTTGACCAGAGAGGGATAGAGTGAGAGAGAGGGAGGGAGGGAAAGTGAGAAAACAAACCCCCAGGTCCAGGACTTAAACCAAGGTTGGCCATATGGGAGCCCAGTGCCCGTAATAACCACACCACCTGCTGGCCCCCCATATGTTGTTGTTGTTTGTTTTTTTTGGGAGAGGTTTTTGCTATAGGGTATGTGTGCTTGCCAGAAAGACAGAGAAAGAGAGAGAGAGAGAAAGCGAGAAATCACCCCCCAGGGTGGAGGGCCATGCCACAATCTCTTCTCCATTCTCCTCCTGGGATCTCA
This sequence comes from Tupaia belangeri chinensis, assembly GCF_000334495.1. NCBI lineage: Eukaryota > Metazoa > Chordata > Mammalia > Scandentia > Tupaiidae > Tupaia > Tupaia belangeri. The sequence goes on along the minus strand of NW_006159986.1, from coordinate 463,287 downwards.
GGCATGCATGCACACGCACTCAGCATCAGTTTAAGCCACCGGATCTGGGACTTGAACTGTGGTCGACTACATGGAAGTCCAACGACACAGTCATTATGCAAACAGCTGGTCCCTCCTTTTGAGAGAGAGAGATCTTTGCTATAGGACACATGTGATCGCCGGAGAGACAGAGAGACAGAGACAGTAAGAAATCAGTTCCTGGGAGCATGGCCATGCTGCAGTCCCTTCTCCATTCTCTTCTCTGGTTCCTGGGTACACAAGCACATGCACCTGGCATGAGTTTCAAGCCACTAGGTCCAAGACTCAACCACCGTTGGCCTTGTGGGAGTCCAGTGACATAACCATTATATCATCTACTGGTCCCCAGGGGTGGTTTTTTACTTTCCCTCTCTCAGTCTGTCTCTCTCCATCAAGCACATGCACTTTATGGTAAAAACCTAAAAACGAAAGAAAGAAAGAAAGAAAGAAAGAAAGAAAGAAAGGGAGAGA
>NW_006159986.1:458008-462764 GCF_000334495.1 Tupaia belangeri chinensis | reverse complement strand
AAGAAGAAAGAAAGAAAGAAAGAAAGAAAGAAAGAAAGAAAGAAAGAAAGAAGAAAGAAAGAAGAAAGAAAAAGAGAAAGAGAAGGAAGGAAGGAAGGAAGGAAGGAAGGAAGGAAGGAAGGAAGGAAGGAAGGAAGGAAGGAAGGAAGGAAAGGTTGACTGAAAGGGAGGGGTCCAGAGAATGAAGCCTATGAGCCAGGTTAGAGGAGGTGGGAAGGAGAATCTCCACCCTTCATGGAGCCCTCTAGGAGAGGCTGGTTGAGCCCCAGGGAGGAACCTGAGCACTGGGCAGGGAGGACACCTCTGGTGAGGTCATTTCTACAGAGGTGCCAGGGCTGAGAGCCACGGAACATGCCAGGCCCTGATACCAGCTTTACATGCCGACTCCAGCCAGGACCTACCTTTCCAACTTGATGCATTGCCTGGCTCCCTCCAGTCCCTCTACCTCTTCTCTCTCCTACACCAGGTACTTCAGAGGCTCATCAAGTCGCGGGGGAAGTCTCAGTCCAAACACCTCAACGTTCAGATAGCAGCCTCGGAGAAGCTGGCACAGTGTCCCCCTGTGAGTGTGCCAATCCCGGAGAAGGGAAGGGAGGGAGGACGTTTGGGTTCTCCTGGTTTCTTCTGGTCTGCGTGGGACACAGAGTGACCAGAACACCTGGGCCGGTCTGTAGGTATAGACAGGTCTGGAGGGAGAATCTTGGTCAGGCAGTCAGAGACTGGGTTCAAGCCCCAGAAGCATTTCTTCTCAGTGGGGAGCTCAGTCCCCTCCCCTCTTATAGCCTCGGCTTCCTTCTCTAGAATGAAGGAGTTGGACTGCCTGAGCGCCAACACCTCTTGCAGTTCTGCCACTCTGTAGATCTGAGAGTTCTCCTTCCCTCCCTCCACGGTCAGAGGCCTCTTTTAACCTTGTCCTTCAACCCTTTGACTCCACCCACGGCACCCAGGCCACACCCTCTACCCTTGGTCACGCCCCCTGCTCATCCCAGCCCTGCCTCCTAACCCCGCCTCCACAGGAAATGTTTGATATCATCCTGGACGAGAACCAACTGGAGGATGCCTGCGAGCACTTGGCAGAGTACTTGGAAGCCTATTGGAAGGCCACACACCCGCCCAGCAGCACGCCGCCCAATCCGCTGCTGAACGGCACCATGGCTACTGCAGCCCTGGCTTCCAGCCCTGCCCCTGTCTCCAACCTCCAGGTACAGGTGCTCACCTCGCTCAGGAGAAACCTCAGCTTCTGGGGCGGGCTGGAGGCCCCTCAGCGGGGCGGCGGCGCGGTGCCCCAGCAGCAGGAGCACGCTATGTAGTGGGCGCCCCCGCCCGTCTTCCCTCCACCCAGGACTCGGAACTGGAGTAGGGAACTGGGGGAACAGAGAGAAGAGCTTTATTTTGTAAAAAATGTGAGCAGCAGTTTCTGGTGTCTGTGGTTTTTGATGGGACTGGGGCTGGCTGGGGCTGCCTCCCTGGGCTTGGTAACATAGGACTGCATCTGTTGGATGTGAGGCCCGAGTGGGACCCGTGTAGAACAAGGGACTAGGGAGAAAATACGAGTACAACTGAGCTCACTCGCTGGCCTGAGCTCGCTTGCTGGACTGCACACCTCTATTAGTGCAAAGAGCAGGGCCCTCAAACCCAGAAAACCTACCGACCTGGGGAAGTGCCGAGACTGAGACTTTCCAGAGTCCCACCTCAGGAGGGACCCAGAATATAGCTTCTTCTATGAGTTGGTACCCTCCACTCTTCACCAGTTACGTAAAGAAAGGCCTTCCTGTGGGTGCCCCTTCCTGCCTCACCCTCCTCCCAGGGGAGCTGCAGCCCATCTTTGAGACCACAGCATGAAGTGACTAGAGCCAGAAGAAACCCATATGAGATCATTCTAGGCTGTGGCTTTTCAAGTTCACTGAATCTTACATGGAAGCCAAATATATAGATAAAGCAACCTTCCTCTGCTCAGGGTGAGCTGGGGGCTTGACCCCTTTACCTCCATGAGGAATTTTGAAGAACTTCTGTTTCCTCTCCACCCCACCCCAGATCTCCAGGGAGTAGTCTGGAAATTGCTGCTCTAGTCTAATCCCCAGCACAACAACCTGGGTCACACAGCGGGGGCGGGGTGGGTGGGGGTGTGTGTGTCATTTGCTCAGGGGTCACACAGCTTAAAGTGGCAGGGGTGGAACTAGAATCGGGCATCTCTGTGCATCGCCCCCCCCACCCTTGGTGACAGTGGCCGTCAGCTTACTTTCACATGCCACTTGGTAATGAGGACACTGGGCTACCTCATCATTCATAGCCTGCTATGGGGATAGGCAAGGGATCCCATCTACCTTGGAGGCTCATCTGACCAGGATGTGGGGGAGAAGGTGGGTATCTAGAAGCCTATAACTGGGGTCTGGCATGGGCTGAAGAAGCTGGGGTCAGTGAGTCTGAGCTGAAATCCCCTCTTAATTGGAAAACCAAAGGTGATGACTAACCCAATCAGCCACTAAGGAGGAGCAGTACTAGAGCTGCTAATGATGATTAACCCCAGGTAGCATTAATGACATGCAGTGAGGAAGTGGCTAATTGCCCATGGGCTCTCCATCCTGGTTACCATGAGAACTCATGGCATCTGCACATCTTAGGAAGGTGGGAGCCCCTTGTCCCAGCCCGGGAGCAAATGCCCTGACATCTGACCTCCGTCCGACCTTGGGAGCCATTTGCCTGGGCGGGTACCCTAGTCAGCAGCCTCCTACTTCAGCCAGGCCCGGTGTCGTTGTGCTGTCACTAACCTGCTTGCTTTGTTGTGTTTTTCTCACCCCTGCCTGATCTGCATGGTGTGTGCCGTCTGTCTGCTAACCAGGGACCCTACCTTGCTTCCGGGGACCAGCCGCTGGAACGGGCCACCGGGGAGCACGCCAGCGTGCACGAATACCCGGGGGAGCTGGGCCAGCCCCCAGGCCTTTACCCCAGCAGCCACCCACCGGGCCGGGCAGGCACCCTGCGGGCGCTGTCCCGCCAAGACACGTTTGATGCCGACACCCCCGGCAGCCGAAACTCTGCCTACACGGAGCTGGGAGACTCGTGTGTGGACATGGAGACCGACCCCTCAGAGGGGCCAGGGCTTGGAGACCCTGTGGGGGGCGGCACCCCACCAGCCCGACAGGGCTCCTGGGAGGATGAGGAAGACTATGAGGAGGAGCTGACCGACAACCGGAACCGGGGCCGGAATAAGGCCCGCTACTGCGCTGAGGGTGGGACTCCAGCTCTGGGGCGCAACAAGAATGAGCTGGAGGGCTGGGGACGAGGCGTCTACATCCGCTGAGAAGAGGGGCCCCCGCTGTGGGAGGGCAGAGGGGCTCACCACCCGAGATGTGTGCTGCCTCCAGGGGGCGCCGTCTCCCTCCTCTCAGATGCCTTCGCGACGCAGTGTTTGGCTGGTATCGCCGCAGCTTCTGGGAGGCCCTCATGGCCAGCCGCAGGTTTTTACCTGCCTGCTGTGGATGGATGGGGGGATACCCACCTTTCTGAAGTGTCCCCTTTTCCCCATCTCAGGGGGCTCTTCTCCCAGAGAAAAGGTGCACTTCCTTAACTTTCTATTCCGGCCTCTAAGTGAGGGCCACAAATGGGGCGGCCCTTCTCGCACCCTGGAGTGTTTGGGAAGGGTTGGGCGCTTTCCCCAAGGTGGCTCTCTTTCCCAAACCCCAGATCCACCGTCCCTTACCAGGTCCGCCCCCCAGCTTCCTGGCAGCATTGTCTGGTGGGTGAAGGCCCCGAAGTGTGGAATCCCGGGGGGGGAAGCAGCTGGTCTCAAGGAGGGCTCTGGGTGGAAATGAAGGCATCAGGTGAGGCCCCCTTCGTCCTCAGTAGCCACCGCAATGCAGGGCCCAGAGCCCTGAGAAGTGGACCACCCTGGACACTGCTACCCACCCACCACTTCCATACCTCGGCCTTCATCTGCCCCAGGAATGAGCTTGCCTCTGACATTCCCTGCCTGCTGCTGTCAGAAGAGGGCCCCCCCTGCATCTGAGCTCCCCTGACCCCGCCCCTGTGCTACCTGGGTGTGGAGCCCATGGGACAGTGGTCTGCCTCATTTTAAACCAAAAAACTGCTCCTTCACCCTCACCGTGAGGCCCCAGGGGTGAGGCCTGGGGGTTGGTGCCCCAGTGGTACCCACCATCCCAGGGGTCACTTCAGGACTTTGGACCTCCCCTGGGGCCTCAGCTGCTGCTACTGCTGCTCTGTATTCACCTCTTGTGATCCTGTCCTTCACCCGAGTCCACTTCCTCCAGGACAGGCTGCGGTTCCCCTTCTCCCCTGGGGTACCCTCTGCCTCAGCACCCCTACAGCCCAGCGCCCCTGACCCTCCTCAGCACCCCAGCTGGGCCGGAGAGAGCCGATTGTGCCAACGAGGACTGGGCCCTGCCCGGCTGCCCGCCTCAGGGATGGGCACCTCACGCCTGTCTCACAACCTCCTGTGCCAATGTTTTCCCACCCCCTGGGTGGGTGCAGCTTCCTCTTACTGGTTAGAAGTCCTATGCCTCCATCTGTCGTTTGTCTGTCTGTACTCCCCTAGGAGAAGTATTTTGCCACATATAAAATCGCCATCTTGTCCTTTGCGGCCGTCTCCCAAGCCTGCTTCTTTGTTCCCACCACATGATAGTCGCTCCCGGGGCACTAGGCACGTGGAGCTGCCGACGCAGGGGCAGCAAAGGTGGGTGCTGCGTAAGCTCGCCCGAGCTGTCCTGCAGCTGCGGTCGTCCCTTCAAGGCTCAGCAGG
>NW_006159986.1:454723-457994 GCF_000334495.1 Tupaia belangeri chinensis | reverse complement strand
CTGCTGGGCTGCCTCAGCTCCTTGTCCAGCCCTGAGCCCCACCTCTGCCTGACTCCCTACCTGTAGAGCCAGGAGAAATGGGAAGCTGGGGTCCTCCTTACTAGGTGGGGTCCAGGCCCACTGATGCCGTGTCTTAAAAACAGGAATCTGGGGACCAGCAGTTGGCGTAATGGCTATGTCGCTGGACTCCCATTTAGTTGACCTTGGTTCGCATCCCAGACCTGGTGGCTTAAAACTCACGCTGGGCGCGTGTGCATGCGTGCCCACGATCCTGAGAGGAGAATGGAGAAGGGATTGCGGCGTGGCCATCCCCCCTGGGGGGTAATTGCTCGCTTTCTGTCTCTGTCTTTCTGTCAAGCGCACATGCCCTATAGCAAAAACTTCTCAAAGAAAAACAAAACAGGAATGTTCTGCTTCTGTGGCCTTGCTGTGCCCCAAAACCTTGAGGGAGGGAGGAGCTGAGCATCTAGGTTTACCAGTGCCCATGTCTCCCTTGGCCCCTGATAACCAGCTTTGGAGGTGGGGAGTGGGCTACTTGTGTGTGGAGCGGGGAGAACACTGGGGACTCCACCAGTCCTGGCCTGAGAGAAGAGAGGAGTCTGCAGGTGCCAGCTCTGGGCAGCCAGCTGGCAGGATGTGGACTCTGGCAGTTGCTGCAGTTGCCTGTTCCTGCCTCACAGCACCCACAAAACAAGTCCTAACACCTCTAAGGTGGCCCCGGGGGACTGGCGTTTCTGGTCCAGTTTCCACCAGTATGCTACGGCCCAAAGCGTGTGTGTTTGTGTGCGTGTGCACATGCGTGTAGAGGACAGCAGGCTTCTCCATGTGAGGGGTCAGCAGCTCAAGGGAAGAGGAACTGGAAGGCCACGTGGTTGGGCTAAGGGGAGCTGATGGCAAAGTCAATGAGAGCCTGGTCCCTGCCTCCCAGCACAGGGCTCCTCCTGCCTTTCCATGCATCAGTCATTCCGTCCTGTGTGTACCCATTGACCGAACCTCGAGCACCTCCTACGTGCTAAGTGCAAGTCTGAGTGGGAGTCATAGACAGCCTCAGTACAGCGCAGTGAGCTCTCTGCTGTGAGACACTCTGGGTTCTGTGGGAACCTGGAAGAAGGTCACTCCCTTCACCTAGAAGGTCAGGAGAGGCTTCCTGGAGGAGGTGAGGCTTGAGCAGAGCCTTGAAGCATCGTTAGGAGTTAACCTGGGCAGGTAAGTGGGGGACATATTTGAGGCAGAGGAAGCTGAGAACATGCGAGACATGTTATTGGCATCTCACTAGCTAAGGGCTCTCCAGGTGTAACCAGAGAGGGGCTGGCTGGAGCAGAGCACTGTGGGCTTCCAGGTCCATTAAGGAATTGGATTTTGTCCTGAAGCTGGTGTGCAAAGAGCTTAGGGTTGTGGGGACCAGTGGGTGGTGTAGTGGTTAAGGTGCTGGACTCCCATATGACCAACTGTGGTTCAAGTCCCGGACCTGGTGGTTTGAAACTCATGCCAGGTGCGAGTGCATGTGTGCCCAAAATCCTGAGAGGAGAATGGAGGGGAAGGGATTGTGGTGTGATTTCTCGCTCTCTGGCGAGTGCACTCACCCTATAGCAAAAATCTCTCTCTAAAAAGAAAAAAGAATCCCAGAGTCATTGGAGAGCAAATGGAGATGCTAGTGAGAGACAGGGCAGCATGTGGGGCATGCCAACTGCACGTGAGGAATAACGGACTGGAGGCTGAAATGGCAAGTCCAACTTTGCACAAGTGGGTTTAGGTGCCTGTGAGATCTTCAAGAGGAGAGAAGGACTGGCCCCATGATCCAGTGGTTATGAGAGCCAGCTCCCTCATGGATGGCCACATGGTTTGAGTCCTGGCCCCAGAGGATTGAGAAACATGTAGAGTACATGTGTATGCATGCCCCAAATCCCAACAAGATGGAGAAATGGAGGAGAAGTGAAGGATGCTTTCTCCCTCTGTCTCTCTTTCTCTGGTGAATGTGCACAGCCTCTAACAAACTTTTAAAAAATAAATGATAAGAGGAAATGAGCAGGAGATAGCTCAGTGCATGGTCTAGTCCTCCATAGAGAGGCGTGGGGCGGAGTCTGATCAGTTAGGTCAAGGGCAGAGATTATTAACTTCAGTTTGAAGACAAAGCTCAGAGAGGTTGAGCTACTTATTCACAGTTACACAGCCATGGAGCTCAGACTTGAATGCAGATAAACAGGTTTCTGGTACTGTGGCGCCTTTAACCTCCAATCCTGTGCTAATTCCTCTGCCCTAGGATACACCAGCTTCTGCTAGGGTTGGGGCAGACAGAAGCAGGTATCTAGAGAGAATTCTGGGTGGTATGGTGGTTAAGGCACTGGACTCCCACATGGCCGACTAAGGTTCAAGTCCTAGACCTAGCAGCTTGACAATCACAGCCAAGATCCCAGGAGGAGAACAGAGGAGAAGGGATTGTGGCATGGCCATATCCCCTGGGGGGAGGTTTCTCACTTTCACTCTCTCTGCCCCTCTCCTGCAAGCACATGCCCTATGGCAAAAACCTAATAAAAAATACATAAATAAAAAGTTAAAGGTGTTTCTGTCTTCTCACCATGTGCTGTCTGCCTGAAATTGCATTGGCCCCTAACTTGCAGGCAAGGGCATTTCTGACTGGCGTAAAAATACTGACACAGAGAGAGAGTCTTGTTTTCTGTAACCACAAGTCCTCACCCAACTCTACCTGCACAACTAGTAAGTTGGTGATTGTGAAAATGTGAAGATTTCAACTACTGTGAAACCAGCTGGGACAGGTCTGGGTTGGCCTTGTGACCATAGCCGCCTCAGGACTCAAGAACAGAGGTGGTGGGGCCCCCTTCTACCTGTACCCGTCTTCTCCCTCTTCGCATCAAGTTCTGCCTTTTGGTTTCTACTGTTCTAAAATAGAGTGAGGAGTCTGGTGGTGGCACAGTGGGGATGCAGATAGACCCACGTGGGCAAGGTCTTGCGTTTGTATTCTGGGATTGCCCTGAGCATGCTAGGCATGTGTGTGTCCATGATCTAGGCTGGCTGACCCAGTGGGTGGATCGTGGCATGGAGACCCTGTTGGAGTCTCCATGTTGGGGTGCCATCTCTGTCTCTCTGTTATTCTGAAGAAATAGATAAGTACACTTATGAAAGTAAAAGAAAGTTGCTGAGGGGCTGGCTGGGGGTATGGGGGTAAGGTGTTGGACTATCACATGGCTGACCACAGTTTGAATCCTGGACCTGGTAACTTGCTTTCTCACTTTCCCTCTCTTTCTGTCTCATG
>NW_006159986.1:451713-454692 GCF_000334495.1 Tupaia belangeri chinensis | reverse complement strand
GTTCTGCTGCAGCTTGGTAAAATAAAAAAAAAAAAAAAGAATAATAAGAGGCCAGCAGGTGGCATAGTGGTTGAGGTGCTGGACTTCCACATGGCTGACCATGGTTTGAAACTCACGTTGGGCGCTTGTGCGTGCCCAAGATCCCAACAGGAGAATGGAGGAGAAGGGATTGCAGCATGACCATCCTCCACTGGGAGGTGATTGCTTGCTTTTTGTGTCTCTTTGTCTCTCCAAAGAATGCCCACGCCCCATAGCAAAAATCTCTCTCTCTCAAAAAATAATGATCCTTCGAATAATAAATAAAACACAATACAATAATTTTTTTTTTAAAGTAGCTAAGCTGAGACCATAGCCCAGAAGCAAGGGCATGTCCCAGTTCAATATCCTGGGGAAAAGCCTTGCATTAGATCCAATAATAACTTCTCTGGGGAAGCGTGCCTAGCCTCCCTTGTAAATCAGGCCTTCCTACCTGCTGTCCCTCAGAGAGGTGTGTGTGTGTGTGTGTGTGTGTGTGTGTGTGTGTTTTCCCCTCCAGACCATTAAGCTCCAAGAAAACCCAGACTGGGTCCGTGTGGTCTACTTGGTGTTTCCTGTCTTACATTTGTCAAATGAATGAATGAATGACTGTCCCTTAGGAGCCAGGCTCTGGACTTCACAGTGGAGGCAGTCATGGTGGAGGCGGCTCTCTTGTTCTGTTTACTGAATGTGCTTCCAGCTTGCAAGGTGTTACTTTCAATTCTGCAATTGGGGCTGGGAGGGCGGGAGGAAGACAGGATGCACTAAGAAGCTCCCCCCACCCCCACTCCCCACCCTCTCCCAGGAAGCAGATGGAAAAGTGCTTAAAACACTGCCACTTCCCCAGCACCCTCTGTGCACCAGCCCCAGCTCCTTTTCTCCGAGGGCTCAGAGAAAAGGATAGTAGTTAATTCTGGCAGGCAGTTCTCCATCCTCCTAACTCTGGGCACCAAGCTGGGTGGAATGAAATTCTATATTTAATGAGCTATTCTCTCTCTTTTCCCCACAAGCATCCCAGCCTTCTTCTGTCCTCTTAAAACTTGTGCTCATATTCTTCTTTTTTTTTTTTTTGAGAGATTTTTACCATAGGGCACATGCACTCACTGGAGAGACAGAGACACAGAGAGACAGAAATCAAGAAATCACCCCCTGGGGAGATGGTCATGCTATAATCCTTTTCCTCTATTCTCCTCTTGAGATTTTGGGGAAGTGCACACACATGCCTGTATGTGTTTCAAGCCACTGAGTCCAGGACTCAAACTGTGGTCAACCACGTAGGAGTCCAGCGCCTTCACTGCTAAGCCACCTGCTCGTTCCACTCAAATTGCTTTTTAAATTCTCCAATCACCATCTCTCGGACTGTAGCTTAGCTCATTCTATGTTAGTGCAGACACAGCCACACATTCCCACTGTGTGCCAGGCACTGGACCAGGCAGGGAGAGGGGCCTATCTGGGTGAACAAGGTCTGAACCCCATCTTCTAAGAGCCACAAGTGATTGGAGGATACAGACTTGCCAGTCTAGAATCCCACTGTAGAGAGGCACTCATGTGGCTGGAGAACCAAGCCAGGACTTGGGAAGCAGGTGGCTTTCGTGGCACGGCAGCCAGAGTCTCAGGCAGCCTCCTTTCGGAGACAGTGGAGGGCATTCAAGTTGAGCAACTGCAGAAGCAAAGGCAGTCAGGAAGAGCCTGGCGTGTGAAGGCTGGGATCAGTGGATGCAGAACCTGGGAGCTCCACCTGGAAACGCAATGGGGCTGCTCATGGAAGCTCTTGACTGTCAGGAGAGGAGACTGACCTGAGTCCAGTGGACAGCAGGGAATCATTGAAGGTTTATGAGCTGGGGAGTAACAGACCCTGAGCTGTGCCTTAGGAGGATTAATGGAGCTGTGAGGATGCCCTGAGGCCGGAAGGCCAGCGAAGGGGCAGCTACCTGAGTGGAGAGGAGCAATCTGGGGCTGTGCGAGGGCAGTGGTGGGGGTGGGTGGGGCGTTGACAGGAGCTGCCGGATATACTGCATCTGTGGGGTGGGGGTGTGAGGGGCGCTGCTGGTTTCCTGCCACCATGAGTTAGTGCCTTTACCACTTCTCTTTTTGTTTTCTGTTTTTTCCCAGTTTAAGCAAAGATGGAAATTTGCTCTCTCTCCCTCCCCTTCCTCCAGCCTGGCCTAGTTCTCTCCATATTCTCCTCTGCTGGATCTTAGAATCTGAGACCCCTCCATAGGGTCTTGGGCTGGAGGATCTCGCTCCTCCTTGTCTCAGACCCACACCCCTGGCGGTCGGACTTGTAGAAGCAGCACTGATTTACCCCTAGCAGTTGCCCAGCACCAAACGACCGGCAAAGGAAGTACCGCACTGCCCTTCCCCAGGGGAACCTGTTTGGAGCGGGACTACAAACCCACCCTAGTGAGTCAGCGAGGAGCCTGAGGATGGGAAATACAGTCCTGGCTCAGGCTCAGAGGGCGTCAGGGAGCCCTGTCTGTCCCACACTGGTAGGTGCAGAGGGTGGGTAGCTTGGGGTTTTGCTTCAGTCTAGCGCCCTAGACAGGGCTCTCAGAGGGAGGACCTCTGGGCACTGTGCTGTGACACTTCATTTAAAGGGGAAGGCGAAGCAGTTCGTCCAGATCCCTGCCGCTTTTTGAGTTTCTCAGGGGAGAGTGGGAGCTCTGGGCCCCATCTTCCTTGCACCTCCAGGACCCTGGACAGGCAGCCCCTTTGTCACCGTGATGGTCATAGCACCCACAAAGGGACAGCGTTCCAGGGGAGTTTAGTTGTGCCTGGTAACGGGTGGGACTTCCCGGCCTTCCCAGGCCAAACTGCCGGGCCCGCCCCCAGGGGCGGGGCTCCCAGCACCAGGCGGACTCCGGTGCCGGAGACCGCGGAGTCCTGCCCTTGCCCAGCCCGGGGACGTGCCATGGGACAGCTGATGGCCAAGTTGATGAGTATTTTCGGGACACAGGGCAAGGG
>NW_006159986.1:438278-451360 GCF_000334495.1 Tupaia belangeri chinensis | reverse complement strand
TCTTTCCCTGACCCCTTCTCCGAGGCACTTCCCTAGACGTGAGAAGGGAGGTGGGCCCAGCCCACTGTCCGAGAGTGGCACACCTGTTGGCCACCCGTTGGAGAAGCGGAGGTGGCAGGAGAGCCAAAGGTCCCCCTCCGCAGGGAACACTGACAGTCCCGGACAGTCTGGTGGGAGCACACTGTGCCTCGGTCTTCGGATTTGCCCCTGACCCTGCTTTTCCCTCCAGAGCACAAGGTTATCATCGTGGGACTGGACAATGCAGGAAAGACCACCATTCTCTACCAGTTGTAAGTGACTCTCAGATGGGGAGAGGAGAGGGTTGAACCTCTCATCAGACTGACAGGCATTTGGATTAATCATCAGAGCTTTTTCTCAGGTTCCGGGGCTCACCTATAGGCTGGGGGAGTGATGGGAGACCCTGGTATGACCTCCCTGGTATGTGGGCCTTTTGGTGGTGGAACAGCGGGGTCCTGTGCCAAGTGCCAAACCAGGTCCCCCTCCATCCCCGTCTTCTGCCATCTACCCCTGGCAGCTGCCGGGACAGGTGCTGAACCTGCCTCTTTTTTCCTGCTGCCTAAACAGGCTCCTGTTCCCCTAGCCTCCTTTCTCACCCCTGCACCCTCCATTTGCCTGTTGTCTTTCTGCCCCTTCTTCAAACATAGAGGGAGAAGGGGAGGGCCAGCTTCGGGCAGAGTTGGGCTCTGTGGCTCTCGGCTTAGGGCCCACACTGGTGCTGTGTAAACAGTCTGTTTTCCTCGCTGTTCACTTTGGGTGTTAGCCCTGGGTTTGCGAGCCTCCAAGTACTTTAAAGTACTCTATTTGGTATAAACTTTTCCCTGAATAAGTAATATATAAAAATGGTTTTAAAAAGTAGGGAAAATTCCAACAGTCCAAGAATATAGAGGAAGAAGTATGTTTCTTTCTCACTCCCACCTCTCAATTTTCCTTCCTGAGGCAACCATGGTTATAACTTCTTGGTAACCCTTTAAGAAGCATTCTTTGCATAAAAAAACATGTATGTGTGTGTTTTCTGTGTCACTTTAACAAAGCACCTCTCTGATGGTCCTGCTGTGTCTGTCTCACGTTTCTGATCTCAGGAGCGCTCATCTGGAAACTTGTTAGAAATGCAAAACCTGGAGCCAGCAGGTGGCATGGTGTTTGAGGCACTAGACTCCCGCATGGCCAACCATGGTTTGAGTCCTGGCCTTGGAGGCTTGAAAGTCACACCAAGCACATGAGCGTACATGTCCAAAATCCCAGGAAGAATATGGAAGAGAAGGGATAGCAGTGTGGCCATCCTCCCTGGGGGGATGATTTCTCACTTAGCCTCTCACCATCTCTCTTGCTCTCTTTCTTGCCTCTCTCTGATGAGCACATATGACCTATAAAAGAAATGAAGAAGAAGAAAAAAAAGAAAGAGATGCAAAATCTTGGGCCTAGCCCCAACCCACATTTTTTTTTTGAGAGGTTTTTGCTATAGAGTTTGTGCGTGTATCAGAAAGACAGAGAGAGACAGAAAGTGAGAAATCACCCCCCAGGGAGGATGACCACTCCGCAATCCCTTCTCTTCCATTCTCCTCTCAGGATCTTGGACAAACCCACATTTTGACAAGATTCCAGGTGATTCAACTGCATATCACTTCTTAGAAACTTCTCTAGTTAGTGTCCCTCTCTAGGGTCAAAACTTGAACCAACAACTTTGACTTCTGTGATCAAGCCATGGCAGGGTTTGATCTCACTCCTGTCTCCCAGTGCAAAGCCTGGCCTGCTGCCAGGCTGGGTCAACGTGGGCTGAGTTGTTCTGAGTGAGACCCAGCCTGCCTTGGGAGTAGAGGGTTGGGGGTCAGGGTTGGGAGCCAGCTGGCCTGAGCTCTCAGTACCTCCCCTGCCTCCGTAGCTTGACGAAGGAGGTGGTTCATACGTGCCCCACCATTGGCAGCAATGTGGAGGAGATCGTTCTGCGGAAGACTCACTTCCTCGTGTGGGACATAGGCGGGCAGGAGGCTCTGCGCTCCTCCTGGACCACGTACTACTCCAACACTGAGGTGAGGAGGGTGCCGGGGCTGGAGGGGTCTCCGAGGCAGTTGTGTGATATTAGTCAGTCATTTAACCTTTCTGAGTCTTGGTTATTTCCTGTTCTGGGAGATGGAGAGCATAATAATGATCTCCTTGAGGTCTCCCTGAATGAGAATAATAAAACAATGCCTAATGGGGCCTGATGGTAGCTAGGGATAAAACGAGCTGCTCTGTGAGGCTGACTCACATGGAAAGTTTCCAGGCTCACGTCTAGTAGACCTTCTTGAGCAAGTGGGGCCAAGACCCTGTTGGCAGTGCTGTCTCACACTTTTTCTCTCTGTCTCTCTCACACATAAAAGAAAGCAATAAATAGGGCCAGCTCGTAGAGTGGTGGTTAAAGCACCTAATCCCACATGGTCAACTGCATGGCTCGAGACCTGGACCCAGCAGCTTGAAAGACACTGGAGGAACATTTGCATGTGTGCCCAAAAAATCCCAAAAGGAGGGAGAAATGGGGAAGGGATTGCAGCATGACTATTCCCCATGGGGGGGGCTGCATCTCATGTCCCCCCCACTCCAGGGAATGTATGTGTCTTCTGGCAAAATTGAAGTAAATAAATAAATAAACTTAAAAATTATAGAGAGCCAGCTCCATAGCCCGATGGTTAAGGGAGCTACATCTCACATGGCCTGTTGTACAGTTCAAATCCCAGCCCCAGAGGCTTGGAAAATACATTGGATGCATGTATGTGTGTGCCCAAAATCCCAGGAAGATGGAAAGATGGAGAAGGGATCGTGGCATGACCATGCCCTATTTTTTTTTTTTTTGGAGAGGTTTTTGCTATTGGTTGCATGGGCTCGCCAGAGAGAAAGACAGAAAGCGAGAAATCACCCCCTCCCCAGGGGGGATGGCCATGCTGCAATCCCTTCTCCTCCATTCTCTTCTCGAGATCTTGGGCATGCACACACATGCACTTGGCGTGAGTTAAAGCCACTGGGTCCGGGACTCGAACTCTGGTCAGCTACCTGGGAGTCCAGTGACATAGCCATTACTCCAATTGCTGGTCCCTAACATGACCATGCCCTACTAGGGAGATGTTTCTTTTTCTCCCTCTTCCTTTCATCTCACTGTCTTTTTCTGGCAAGGGCATGCACCCTATGGCAAATTAAAAGTTATTAATATCTATGGGCCAGGATCCCGCACGGCCAACTGCATGGTCTGAGTTCTGGACCTGTGGCTTGAAAGTCACACTGGGCACGTGTGCATGCGTGTCCAATTCCAAGAGGAGACTGGAGAAGGGATTGTGCATGGCCATCCCCACCTTCATGTGGGAGGGTGCAATTTCTCACTTTTCCTCTCTCTCTCTCTCTCTCTGTCTTTTTCTCTCTCTGTTGAGTGCACACACTCTATAGCAAAAAATGTTTAAAAAAATTGAGGCTTGCAGGTGGTGTGGTGGTTAAGGTACTGGACTCCCAGGACTCCCACATGGCATGAGTCCCAGACCTGGAGGCTTGCTTTCTCACTTTCCCTTTCTCTCTCTTATTAAATTAAGAAATAGCAATAATTAATAAATGAAATTAAATACGTAAGTATTCGAGAAATATATAATAGCTAGTGCACATGAGTCATATTCAGCGTGGTGCAGTGCCCGTTCATATTTTGATTCCTTCCCAGCAGCATTGTCTGCAGGCCGGCAGCTTTCTGTCTGACGCACTGGATGGGGTAGGCCCTGTCTCTGGGGTCTTACTTTCTTACTCTGGCAGGAGTAGAATTCAGTGGTCTCATCCCTGGAGTGAGACAGAGCTGGGTTTGAACTCCAGGACTGCCACTCACCAGCTGTGTGGCCGAGGGCAAGATACATAACTGCCCTGAGGCTTGGTCTCCTCAGCTGGAAAATGAGGATAATAATAGCTCTGATCGCACAGGGACGGGGCAAGGCCTACAGAAGCCATGACTGCTGGGGCTTAGCACAGCCTCTGGTGCGCAACCAGAGGTCTCTGCAGAAAAGGTAGTTACCAAGGTGGGACCAAGGTGGGGAGGTCTTAAAACTGCAGGTTCTTTTCTTTGGGGCTGGTATCTGGGCAGTGTGGAGGCGAGTGGGGCAGCGCAGTGGGCAAGAAACCAAACAGCAAGTGGCTCACCTGCCACTCATGACTCCTCTCTACTGGCCAGTTCATCATCCTTGTGATTGACAGCACAGACCGGGATCGGCTGTGGACCACCCGGGAGGAACTGTATAAGATGCTGGCCCATGAGGTAAGCCCCTTGCAGTAGGGAGAGGGCCCAATGGTGCTAGCTGTGAGACCTCAGGCTAGTCACAGCCTCTCTGAGCTTCATCCCTGATGCTGAAGTCTCTCGGAGCCTGGATCTCAGCAGCATGGGATTGCTTCATGCATGTCTCAGATGACAATGCCCTGAACACAACTGATCACAGAAGCCAGAGTTGCTAGTTCAAGCCCTGATCCCACCTCTCACTCCTTGTGGGACCCTAGATACTATGCCTCTCTAATCCTTAGTTTCCCTAAGTCTAAAATGAGTAGGATCATCAATTCTCACCATGTGGGATGGTTGTAAGGATTATGTGAGTAGGTAGGGAGGCATTCTATCAGCTGTAGATGTCACTTGATGTAGTCATCCCTCCCCCCAGCCTGGGCCTCTCTTGCTGGTGAGAGCCAGCGAGGACACACGGGACAGGGAAAGGGGATACTGGACCTTCGCTGACTGGGACTGGGCTTCTCTGTCCGCAGGCTCTTCGAGATGCTTCGGTCCTGATCTTTGCCAACAAGCAGGATATGAAGGGCTCCATGACCACCATGGAGATCTCCCAGTTCCTGAGTCTCAGTGCCATCAAAGACCACCCGTGGCATATACAGGCCTGTTGTGCCCTCACTGGGGAAGGGTTAGTAGCTCCCCATCCGGACCTCCAGGCACTGGTCCAACCAATGGACGGCAGACTACCAGAACCCTTCAGTCCCTCTCCTGGCAGCAGAGGTTCACAGCTGGCTCAGGGCCCAGTCAGCTGAGCACTGACCCACAGCTGATATGCTGTGGGTAAGCAGTGAGCCAGACAGCCCTTCTCTTCCCCCCCCGCTTTTTTTTTTTTTTTTTTTTTTGCGTTTTTTTTTGAGAGGTTTTTGGTATAGGGTGTGTGCGCTCACCAGAGAGACAGAGAGGCAGAAAGTGAGAAATCATCCTCCAGGGGAATGGCCATGCCGCAATCACTTCTCCTCCATCCTCCTCTCAGGATCTTGGGCACACACGCACACGCACCTGGCATGAGTTTAAATCACCAGGCCTGGGACTTGAACTATGGTCGACTACATGGGAGTCCAGTGACATAGTCATTACACCAACTGCTGGTCCTGACAGCCTTCCTCTTAAGAATAAACCAAGGAACACTTGGGGCCAGTCTGAGACATGGTGGTTAAGATGGCCAGGCCCCACATAGCTGACTGACTGATGTGAGTCCCAGACCCTACACTTGAGAAACACGCATGAGTGCCCCCAATCCTGAGTCGGGAGAAATAGAGAAGGGATTGCAACTATGACCGCGCCCCGTTGGGGCTGCTTTCTCTCTTTCCTTCTCTCTCTAGTGAGTGCACACACACTCTGGCAAAAATTGATTTAAAAAAAAAGGAGGTGGAGTGGTGGTCAGGGAAACCCCACCTAAACACAAGAATTGAAGTACTGAGGAGTGGTAGAAAGAAAGGGAAACTGGATAGCAGTGATAGAGGGGGCCGTGATGGGTCTGGTTTAGCTTTGATGACCAAGGATGGCCTCTCTTCAGAGGTGACCTTTTTTGTTGTTGTTATAGGGGATGTGTGCTCACCTGAGAGAGACAGAGAAACAGAGAGAGAGAGGGAAAATAAGAAAGCACTCCCTAATCCCTTCTCCTCTATTCTCCCCTTCAGATTTTGGGCACCCACACACATGCTTCTAGAATGTGTTTTGAGCTGCTGGGTCTGGAATCAAACTATGCAGCTGGCCATATGGGATCCATTTACCTTTACCTCCATGCCACCTGCTAGACCCAGAGGTGACTTTTGGGCTGAGACCTGAATGGAGAGGAAACAGCCAGGGAAAGACCTGGGGACCAGCCTTCCAGGCAGGAATCACTGAGTCCTGACCTTGAGCTTTCCTCTCTGTGAAGAGCAGGACATCCACACCTACTGCCTCCTAGGGTTTCTGTGGGAGTAAATGACACCATTCACTCAGCAAACCTTTGAGGAGCAACGTCACCTGTGACAGGCATTGGAGCAAAAGCAGAGAACAAAGCAACCCCTGCTTTCACAGAACTTACTTTTCAGTGGGGGAGACAGACAATAAACAAGAAAAACACACAGTACGTTAACCTGCTTACTTATAGCATGTAACAAAGATAGATACAAAGGAGGGGAGTAGAAAAGGGGTGTTGGGGGGCCGGCAGGTAGCATGGTGGTTAAGGGCTCTGGACTCCCACATGGCCGAACAAGGTTTGAGTCCCGGACCTGGTGGCTTGCTTTCTCACTTCCCTTCTCTGTCTCTCTCACTCTGTCCCTCTCTGGTCAATTAAAAGTAAATAAAGTTAAATAACAATAATTTAAAAAAAAAAAAGGAAGAAGAAAAGGGATGTTGGAAGTCTGTGGAGATAACGTTGCAATTCTAGGTAAGGTCCAGGAAAGGGCTGCTCAGAGGGTAGCTACTGAGCAAACGTGGATGTGAGGCAGCATCGGGAGGAAGTTCTGTACCTTGTTCTTCTCAAGCAGAATGGTGGCAGGCTGGGCTCCCAGATGTCGGGGTTATTTTGTTTGCTTTTTAAATTTTTGCCTGAGGGCATGTGTGCTTGGAGAGAGAAAGAGAGAGAGAGAAAGTGAGAAAGCACCCCCCGTGGGACATGGCGATGTTACAATCCCTTCTCCCCCATTTCCCTCTCCTTTTGGCCTTTTGGGCACACGTGCACATATGCCCTGGTGTTTTTTAAGCCATAGAGGTTGGGACTCCAGCCACGACATGCTGGGCTGTGTGGGATCTAGCTACCTTAACCACCAGGTCATCTGCAAGCCCCTGGGTCAGGAGGCCCCCCCCTCACCCCCAATCCACAGTCAGTTCAGTTCAACCAGCATTTCCTAAGTACCCACGTGCTGGGTGAGGCTGAGATGATGTCGAGAGGGCCAAGGCTCCACCCTTGCTCTGGTGCTGCCTGGGTCTAGTGGGGAAACTGGTGGGGCTGCTTCCCAAGCCTTTGAGGTCACCCACTGATGGAGGAGGTAGGTGGTGGGCATTGAGCCTTGGCCAGAGACATGGTTAAGGGGCCGAGGACGGTGGGTTCCCAGGCTTCTTCCTCAAAGAAGCCTTCCTGTCTCTCAGTCATCCAGAGACCTCTGTACATCTCCTTCCCAACCTTTATCACAGAATGTAGCTGTAGGATTATGTGTCCGTTTGTTTAACGTCCATCTCCTCGGCAGACTGGGAGCTTTGGAGTAACCAGCTCCTACCTAGCACAGTCCCCGAAGCACAGCAGGTACTCAAGGCAGTTTGTCTTTGTTGATTGAATATCTGGGTGTCACCCTGGTCACCCGTGGGTCTGCTCGGGCAGGGGCTGGGGGCTCGAAGGTTGTCACCCTATGCGATAATGCTGACTGCTCTGCTCCTCCCTCCCTGCAGGCTTCCTGCCGGGCTCCAGTGGATGCACGCTCAGGCCACAGCCCACTGACGTCCCAGCCCACGGCCAGCGGTCTCTCTGGGGTTTTGCATGGTCAGCGTGGGTGGGAAGCCCATGTGATATCTATTATTTGTCTATGGTTCTCTGGTGGGGGCAAGGCAGCTATGGATGGTGAGACTGCCACTGTCTGCCCAGCCCCTCGGGAGGGGGAGCTGGCACGAAGACCCTGAATTGCTGCAGACAGAGCAGCAGAAAAAGCTGCCCCATATTCCACGCTGCAGTTGTCCTTGGAGACACCAGGAAGCTATTAGATGTCTTGAGGGATTAGGAGGTGGAGCCTTCTCCCTATTTGCAGCACTCAGTCTTTGCGTAGGAAAAATATGTGTGCTGGGGGCAGAGTAAGAGACCCCAGAGTTGCTCTTCAGTTCCTATGACCACACAATCTCCCACCCCCGTCCCAGCTTTCTGGCCCTTCAGCCATTTTTGTCCCATATGCTTTGGGCAAAGGAGATTCCAGAAGGGTGAAGGGGGTGGGCTCAGGGGGAGAAGGGCAGAGCCAAAAGCCAGGAGAGGAAAGAGGGCAGAATATGACACCCAGGCAGGGACAGTCCTCCTCTCCTTGGCACTGCAAGGGTTCCATTCCTCCTTCTCCTCCCCTCCCCTCTGAGTTGCTGCCTCTACCTCAGCTTTGGAGCTTTGAGCCTCCCAGTAGTACCCCACCATGAAGCCCACTCCTCAGACCTGCTTGTTCTGTTCATCTTTGTGTAATGACTTTTTCTTAAAATTAGGATTTTTATAAAGATGTAATAAATGCCATAGAAAACTGCTCACCTTTTATTTCTGTCTGTCCTTTCTGTCTGTTTCTCAAACTGACTTTTGGATCTTGTGCAAAACTCTTGGAAAAATCCACTTTAGAAATGGTCAGTGGAGACCTGCCTCAAGGGTCCAGCCAGCTAGGGGGATGGTACTGGGCTTGACTGGGAGTGCTCGGCTTTGCCTGGGTCTGGGGAAGGGAATGATTTGGTACTGATTGATGGAGAAGGGGAAGAGAGGCCCTTGAGACTGGAAAAGCCCAGAAATCCTATCTGGTAGAGTTGGAGACCCAGGCTACTCACCTGTCCGCTGGGTTGGGGGGTGGGGGACAGTGCTTAGTCTTAGAAGACCTGGGATGGTTCTGGGGGCAGTGGGTCTTTCCCTTTCCAAGTCTGGCAGGAGTTTTGAATCAGCATTCCTTAATGTGTAGTTTGCCTGGACTGTGATTATGGAGGAAGAAGTTAGGAATTCTAGCTGTCTCCATGGTGTTTTGTTGTGTTTTTCCATGAAGTTATCTTGACCTAATCCTCAGGTCAAAGCTACAGGAGAAAAAAAAAAAAAAACGAATAGTACCTCACCTTATTCGACAGAAAAGTATTCCAACAAGATAACGCCAACGCGCGGGGGTATAGCTCAGTGGTAGAGCATTTGACTGCAGATCAAGAGGTCCCCGGTTCAAATCCGGGTGCCCCCTCTGCGACTGAACTTTTTCCCCTACCTTTTACCTCTCCCCCAAGGCCGCCTCTCGTTTCATTACTCATAGTCTACTTCACAAATTCCTTCGTACGAAGGGAATCGTTGGTAAGACGGCAGTCGTTAGGGTTTGATCACAGTGTTCTGGTCGGACCGGAGACGGTGGAGTCTCAGGTCCTGTCTGTGGCTCTGTCTGTGTGCCCAAGGGTGGGATCCAGGTCAAGTGAGGACGAAGTGATCTGCGCTAACCCCAAGAGGACGCTACGGACGGCCTCTTAATGGTGTGGCAGAGGTCGGCGCGCCCCAGGGTCGGCCTGCCGTATGGGTGGGAGGCTGAGTTTTCAGGTCCGGGCATGGGCTGGGAAAGGAAGGCCAGGAGAAGCTGTGTGAGCTTGCAGGGGCTCAAAGAGGCGGTGAGAAGCAGGACCCGGGCTCCGGTAGGACCGGAGCGTGGGACCCGGAGAGCGACCAAAGCGAGAGCTCTAAGCGTCTCCGCAGACTTCCCTCCGCACCTGCCGATCACATTTCTTTTACACGGGGAGTAGGAATCTTAGCTCGGAGTTCCAAGAAATAACTTTGTTTCCAAGCGAGTACCTTCCGGGAATTTACAGGCTCTTCATTTCTCGAACACATTCCATCCAATTTTCCATCTCTTCAATAATTCGCTACGGCGCCTGCGCAGCAGCGCCAAGGGGCCACCTGCGGCCAGTCGCCAGCAGAGGGGGTATAGCTCAGTGGTAGAGCATTTGACTGCAGATCAAGAGGTCCCCGGTTCAAATCCGGGTGCCCCCTCTGGGTTGTAGCAATTTTTTTTGTGTTCTGCTAGATCCTATACAGGTCACTTAAATTATTTGTACGCACTGTGAAGTTATATGTGATTCAATGTAATATAAACAAGATCATGATAATAATAAAGAAATTTTTAAAAATAAAAAAGAAACAAGAAAAAAAATTCTTTGTAGACAGGAGCCTGCCTCCAACCCCCGTTCCCCACCCCACCCTCCCACCCCCGCTCCCCACTTTTACAGGCCAGATGGGTGAGGAGGGAGTCTCTGGTCCTGCCGATTGCTCTGTCTGTGTGTATGTCCAAGTGTGGACGCAGGGCTAGGCAGGGCTAGGACTCCCGGCTGACATCTGGAGGACGGTGCAGACCGCCGGCTCTGTAGTGTTAGGGTGGAGGCTGGCCTGCCCCCGACCTGCGCATATGGGGTAAAGAAAAATGATGAGTTTTAATGGCCAGCCTTGGACTGAGGAAGGAAGGGGGAGCGGTAAGCCTCGTGAGCCTGTGGGAGGGTGAAAGGCGCTAAGAAGCATTAAGGGCGCTCCGGTAGGGCTCAAGCTTGGGACACACCTAGAGCAACGCCGGTAAAACAAGCTTGGGACACACCTAGAGCAACGCCGGTAAAACGAGGGATTCCCCCAAGTGTCTCCGCGGAGTTCCCCTTCGCACCTGCGGATTTCATTTTTCTTACACTGCGAGTAGGAATCTTTGGCTCGGAGCTTCAAGAAACAACCTTGTTTTCAAGTGAGTAATCTGGGATTTCTATTCTCTCCATCCCGTGCACACCGACCCAGTTTTCCATTTCTTTGCAAACTCGCCACGGCGCTTGCGCAGCAGCAGCACTACTAGGCCACCTGTGGCCACCGTCAGCTCAGCAGGGGAGCGACTGATTACAAATCGACTCCCCTCGGCGTCTGCAGGGGGCCTCCCCCTCCTTAAAGGCTTCAACTCCTTTGTCTTGGGCAAGAACTTTTCAGATACCCCCCCACCCCCGTCATGTTCACATTCTTTTCCCCTCCTCTCTAACTCTCTTTCGGTCAGAGGAGGCGCGGTGGCGGAGTGCGAGGAGCTGGGGAATTTCCGAGCAGTGGCTCTCAAAATGTGGGCCCGGGACCTGAGCAGTAACGCCCGGGTGCGTGCTGAAAATGCAGGTGCTCGGGCCTCGTCGCACACCTGCTGAGTTCGGAACGTGGAGCGGAGCCCGAGAATCTGTAGGGAGCAAGTTCTCCACTGGTTCTGCGGGCGCTCAAGTTCTACAGCCTTGCACCGAAAAACGCGGACGCAGCATTGATTTCCAAGTTGCCGTTTCAGCCTGAGCCCTTATAAAGGACCTGAGACAGACCGCGGGGCACCCCGAAACGGGGAAATGTACAGACACCATGGTCCCAGCTGGAATTCTGTCCCAGGACATCTCACCTTGACCTCCGGGAAGTTAGGGGCGACATGGACTCCCAGGGCCAGAGGTCGCGGACAGCCTCGCGGCAGGCAGGGAAGGTGAGGGAAACCGCGAAATGTGAGCGCTGAGTGTCGCCACGTGGCCGCTGGGGGGCAGCAAGACGCCGCAGCTGGAAGCGGCAGCCTAGTTGTTGCCATTTGAGAGTCGACCGAGTTGGGGTTTAAATCAGACATCAAGAAGAACTTACACACGGGTTAGGGTTAGGGTTTGTCCCTTGGTAAAGAATAGAAGGTTTAGGGTTGGAGGAGGTCTTCTCTGGGACCCTGAGTCCTAAGGAAGGGAGAATTGGGATCCTGAGAGATTAGAGTCTTGAATCGTTCCCTTTCCCAGGTCCTCCGTGAGAACCCGCCTCTTCCAGCCCACCCTGTACCTTCTCCTGTCCCCACGCATATCCCTCCTTCTGGGGAATTTCCCCTGGGGCCGTGGCGTCCACACCCTCGCACTCCGCGATTTTCCAGTCCCCAGGCCCCGGCCAGGTCGAAGCCAGGGCCCTTGAGAGTCGACCGAGTTGGGGTTTAAATCAGACATCAAGAAGAACTTACACACGGGTTAGGGTTAGGGTTTGTCCCTTGGTAAAGAATAGAAGGTTTAGGGTTGGAGGAGGTCTTCTCTGGGACCCTGAGTCCTAAGGAAGGGAGAATTGGGATCCTGAGAGATTAGAGTCTTGAATCGTTCCCTTTCCCAGGTCCTCCGTGAGAACCCGCCTCTTCCAGCCCACCCTGTACCTTCTCCTGTCCCCACGCATATCCCTCCTTCTGGGGAATTTCCCCTGGGGCCGTGGCGTCCACACCCTCGCACTCCGCGATTTTCCAGTCCCCAGGCCCCGGCCAGGTCGAGGCCGGGCCCCCCCAGCCCCTCTCCCACCCTCAGCGCCCAGCCCCCTGCCACCGCACAAAGTAGGACAGGGAGGGAAGAGGCACCTCCATGTCCTGACCTGATTCCCTGCCGTCGATTACATCTCCTAAATTGCGGGTATTTTTATTCTGTCCTGGAAGTGAAAAAGAGAATCTATCCCCAGAGCCACCTAAGGTGTGGCGGGTGGGGTGAGACGTTTCCTTGCTCTGAGGCTGGTTTTGGAGATTGTGTGGGTCCTGCCCTGAGCGGGACTGGAGCCCCCAGAGAGGAGGGTGGCCAGGTCACTGGCGCCGGGGCGGGGTGCAGAGGTCCAGGGTATTTCAGAGGAGGGGCAAGGACCTTCCATCCCTAGTCTGCTGGACTATGGGGCAATATTGTACTGCGAATGGGCTTGGGGAGATAAAGTAGGAATAAGTTGGGGAGAGAAGCCGGGGTCCCTGCTGCAAGCGGAGATTCCTGGGGCGGTGTGTGTGTGTGTGTGTGTGTGTGTGTATGTGTGTGTTCAAGGCCTCCGAAATCCACAGGACTCAGAAAGTGCGAAGCCTGTGGGAGTGGGAGGAGGGGAGAATGGCAAGAGCCCATAGCCTAGGGAGGGGGATGTCCATCTTTTCCTGGGGTCCCCCCTCTCGGGTCTCCGCGTGTCCCCCCCCCCTCCCGGGAGAAGCAGTGGGGGGCGGGCAGGGGCTAAGTGTGGACTGCGGGCGGCCGATGCTCTCGAGGAGTCCTCCCCACGGTTCCCTCTCCCTACTTCCCGCCCTGGGAGCGGCCGGAGCAGCTCTTGAGGAGCGCTGGGAGCCGCGGGGGGAAGGCTGGGGAGCGCTCC
>NW_006159986.1:436596-437145 GCF_000334495.1 Tupaia belangeri chinensis | reverse complement strand
GTGAGCGGGACTGGAGCCCCCAGAGAGGAGGGTGGCCAGGTCACTGGCGCCGGGGCGGGGTGCAGAGGTCCAGGGTATTTCAGAGGAGGGGCAAGGACCTTCCATCCCTAGTCTGCTGGACTATGGGGCAATATTGTGCTGCGAATGGGCTTGGGGAGATAAAGTAGGAATAAGTTGGGGAGAGAAGCCGGGGTCCCTGCTGCAAGCGGAGATTCCTGGGGCGGTGTGTGTGTGTGTGTGTGTGTGTGTGTATGTGTGTGTTCAAGGCCTCCGAAATCCACAGGACTCAGAAAGTGCGAAGCCTGTGGGAGTGGGAGGAGGGGAGAATGGCAAGAGCCCATAGCCTAGGGAGGGGGATGTCCATCTTTTCCTGGGGTCCCCCCTCTCGGGTCTTCTCTCCGCGGTTCCCCCCCCCCTCCCGGGAGAAGCAGTGGGGGGCAGGCAGGGGCTAAGTGTGGACTGCGGGCGGCCGATGCTCTCGAGGAGTCCTCCCCACGGTTCCCTCTCCCTACTTCCCGCCCTGGGAGCGGCCGGAGCAGCTTCTGGGGG
>NW_006159986.1:428071-436554 GCF_000334495.1 Tupaia belangeri chinensis | reverse complement strand
CTCCCACCGGCTTCCCGGCCGCGCGCTCCGCCGCCACCTCGTCGCCTACCCCTCCGCCTGCGGTCCAGGGACTGCGCCGCCCGAGCCCTCACCCCTCCCTGGCCAGGGCGGGCGCAGCAAGCGGGCCGGGGGCGGGTCCCGGCACCCACCATGAGGGGCGAGCTCTGGCTCCTGCTGCTGGTGCTCAGGGAGGCTGCCCGGGGGTCCCCTGGAAGGCAGGGGGTGTTGAGAACTGTGAGCTGGCTACCCGGACCCCACTCTCCCAAACACACAGGGTGTGTGAGTGAGGGTGGAGGCATTGACATGGATGCCCCACGCTGTCCTTCCAGTAAGGACAGCGGGAGAAGGGGCTCTATGAGGCAGTGGGCTCTGGCCACACAGGGGACAGTGGGACAGTGGTTGGGACCCCTGGCCACCCCAGGTCAGGCTGAAATTTGATCGGCCGGGAGCGAAGCCTTCTCTTTCCTGCGCCCTCCCCAAGCTGAGCCAGGTTGGGTGTGAGCTAGATCTGGGGGCTGGGTGAGAGGAGCAGCAGGGGATGCTGGACCCAGGTCCTCTGGGATAAGAGCAGTGGTCTAACTGGACTTCCTCTGGAGGCTGAGAGGTGTTGGGTCCAGGAGGTTAACTCGCTGCTCCCCCATTCCCCAGTCTCAAGGGTCCCAGTGACTCCTGCTCTGCTCAGTCTAAGTGACCTTTGACCTTCAGCTGATCTGGCTCCAGAAGAGCGTGTTCAGGCCGTCTTGCTCACTCCTCCTTCCTGTACCAGTTCTCCCAAACCGTCTCTCCCACCCGAAGTCCTTTCTGAGATCTAACTCAGATCTCCCATGTTGCAAAAGGCAGAGCAGTTTTCAACATATACTCCAAGTTCTTCCTGCTCCTCACGCTCCCAGACTTTCTCTGGGGCTGGGGAGTTGGGTTATTCTCTTCCCGAACCTCTTGACCAGGAACTGGGAAGACTGTGATCTCTGCCTCAGTGGCTCAGGTGCCTTGATGGGACGAGGGAGGATTGTGGAAGGGGGCGCTGTCACTGGGCTGCTGTGTCCCAGGGGCGCCGGCACCCAGCACAGCTCCTATGTCAGCCTTCTGGACTTGAATGGTCTTTGCTCTGCAGCTGAGACAGGAGGGGATGGGAGGAAGAGGGCGCTGATGGGGACATGTGAGCAGGGAGTGCTGGAGGCTGATGTGTCCTGAGGCTGCTGGTGCAGAACAGCCAGTTTCCAGGGAGAGCACAGAGGATGGTCAGAGACAGCCTCTGTTCACTAGCTCTCTTGCTGTGTGAGGTTGGGCAAGTTACTCTCCCTCTCTGGACTTATTTCTGTACTTATAAAGTGATACTGTTGGCAAAACCTGTGACCTGGTTGTGGAATCATGACGGTCTTTTTTCTCAGTCTCTTTAATGATTGTCTTTCCCTTTCAGATTTGTTATGTTGCATATAGGTAACTGGTCATTTTAAAAAAAATCCACATACACAGAACAGAGTGGGACAGGTTAATTTCTGAGGCCCTTTGCAGCCTCGACCTGGTGTGACCTTCTGAGTTCAGGGTCCTGGGTTGGTGAGGGAGGGCTTTGAACTGCTGACTGAGTTGGGTGAACCATGGACAGAGTTGGAGAAGAGGAATTGCGCGATAGCAAAGATGGGCTGAAGGGGTGGCTAGATCCAGCTCTGCCTGATGGCTGGCTCTTCAGAGTTGGGTTGGGATAGAAGACACTTGGGGAGAGCAGGAAGCAGGGGTTGGGGGAGAGACTTGAGTCACTTCTCTAAGGAGAGATCACCTGTCTTCTCGGCTTTGATGGTGATGGAGCCAGGACCATGGACTTTCTCTGCAACAGGAGGGACTGAAGTTAGAGCTCAGGAAGCCGTAAGAAGCCAGAAGGTGCAGCTGTTGGCTCAGCCCGGCCTGTCTTCACGGGCTAGGCCAGGTTTGAGGGAGGGCCTTTGTGGAGGCAGGGGATGTCTTCTGGGGACAAGGCTTGGGAGTGCGGCATTCTGGAGGAGGGTTACTAAGTAGACACAGCCTCGCTCTGATGGATGGGGAAGCCCTTGGGGCCAGAAAAAGGGGAACGGGGAGCAGGACCAGAAGAAGTGCTGGCCTCAGTAGGTGGAGGGGGACCCTGGGAGGTAACAGACCACTCCCTACTCGTGTGATGGATGGGTGGTGCCTTGAGACTTTATCCAGTATTGTGGGGAGCAGCAGAGAGATGGATGACCCAAACATAGTGTCCCTGGCAAAGGAGACCAGGAGAGGCTGGCAGGCCAGGAGAGGCAATAGACAGATGGCCTCGAGGTACACAGGGAGAGTGAGGGGTATGGGGGTCTGGCCCCTGTAGGACCTAGAGGTACCTGGAGCAGACAAGGAAGGAAGAGGCAGCTGGAAGTGGCATCCGGGCCTGGGAGTCCTGCAGGAGGCCAGGGCCAACACCGACCCTGGGGACCCTGACCACTTTGTCCTTTCTCTGAGTTGGTTTCCCCTTTCTGTAAAATGGGGGGATTGGACCAGATGGTCTCTAGGGCCCCTCCTGCCACTATTCTGCTTCCAGCTTCCTGCTTGTCCACCAGGGCAAATAAACTTACAGCTCCAACCCTTTCGTCTGTCTGATAGTCTCCAGAGTTCTTGTACCTACCACACGTTGCCTTATTTGCCTCATTATGGGGGTGCACTGGCCAGAGAGAGACAGAGATAGAGGGAGAAAGTGCCCCTTCCCCAACCCCCCCCCACCCCCGCATTGGGAATGGTTGCACTGCAATCTCTTCTGCTCCACCTCTCCCTCCTCTTGGGAGTTTTGGACCTCCGGGTCCAGGACTCAACCCAGAGCGTCAGGGCATCGGTGATGTGGGATCCAGCGGCCTGGAACACCAGACCACAGAGCTGACCCGCCTCATTGTGTGTAGCCATGTCTCCATGGGATGTGTGTGCCTGTCCACTGTGGGCTCCCCATAACCCCGCACAGTGCCTGGCACACAGTAGGTCTCAGTAAACTTGTGCCCACTGTGTGACTCCAAGGTGGTCACAGGGCTCACACCCTCCCTTCAACCAGGAGAGCTGAGTCCTCCCCCCTGCCCCCTCGGGTTCTCCTGCTCCCTGACACTTTCTGGAGCCTCCCTCCCTCTCCCCAGGTGAGGGTCCTCACCGGTTCTTCCTGCTGGAGAGAGTGTGGCAGGATTTCAGCTTTGGGTCTGGAGTCTTCCCTGGGCCCCTCAGAAAGTCAGTCTCCATGGGAGACCCAGGGAGGGCAGGAAGACTTCACTTGGTGCTTTGTGTACATTGTTTTGTTAAAGACTGAAAAACCGACCAAGTGTAGGGTTTTTTTTTAGAATTATTTATTTAATTTTATTTATTCATTCATTCATTTTAATTTGACCAGAAAGAAACCAGAGACAGAGAGGGGGAAAGTGAGAAAGCAAGCCACCAGGTCCAGGACTCAAACCATGATCAGCCATGTGAGAATGTCCAGTGCCTCAACCCCCATGCCACCTGCTGGCCCCTCCAAGTGTGGGTTTTATCATCCCCACCTAAAAGATGAGGAAACAGAGGTTTGGAGGGGTTATGTAATGTGCCCAGTGACAGTCAGTACCTAGATGCGCGGCCAAACCTGCGCTATTTTATTGCTGTCATGTTGCAGTGGGGGTTTCCAGGGGGGTCTGTGCCCCAAGGGAAGGGACTCCTCAGTCCTGTGACTCTTAGGTATTTAGGACCTTTGGAGATGCTCCGCCCTCCCCCTTTCCCTCCCTCCCTCCCTTCCAACCATCTGTGTGTCTCAGGTACTCAGGGCATTTAAAGATGCTTGCCTTCCTCTCTTCCCCGGCCTCCCCTGGCCTCCCTTGGCCTCCCCTGCCCTCCCGCTTCCTTCCTTCCATCCGTCATCCCCGTCATCCCTGTGTGCATGCTGAGCCTTTGCTCTGCCAGGCAGCCGGAGCCTGTGGTGCACAGGCAGCAACCGGTGATGTGTTGGGGTCCAAGCTGGTGCACCTGCATTTGAGGTGAGGGGAGACGTGCCAGGGAGGCTCTGGGAAGAAGTGGCATTCTGTGAGTCTCAGGGATGAGCAAGAACTCCTCAGGAGAAAGGTTTATTTAGAGAGCAGAGCCGTCCTGGCCGAGAAAACTGCCTTGTGAAGCTCTGTGGTTAGAGACGGCTTTAGAGAAATGGGCTGGAGGAACGCGAGGGATCCATGATGCAGGGCCTTGAATCAGCTGGCGGACGTGGTGAGATGGAAGCAGGAGAGAGATAGGGTCAGCTTTGTCCTCCAGGCGGCTCATCTGGCTACAGTGTGGGAGACTAGCTCAAGGGCACTGTGGGGGGAGGCTGAACTGAATACCAGGAGAGAGGCCGTGGGGGCCTGGCCTGTGTGGTGGCCATAGGGCTGGAATGGCAAGCTTGGGTGGGTGCATGGGATGACAGAGCTGAGCACAGGCTCTGGGGTGGCCCAAAGTTAGTCCCTCTGTCCCTTGCCATGGATCAGGGCGATGCCAGCTGAGGGCACTAGGGCACTACCTCTGGGCTGTCCCCCACATGCCAGTGTCCTTGGGGACAGCACCCAGGGAAGGGCTCTCCCAGGGACCCAGCCTACATGGCAGCCCGGAGCCGTCCCCGAACCTTAGGTCACTTATTGCACTCTCTGTGGTTCTGAGAAGTTTCTGGAGCTGGCCTGCCTGAGTTCAAATTCTGCTGTGGACCTTCGTAGCTTCCTTAAAACATTTTTTTGTGGGGGGAGACTAGCAGGTGGTGTGGTGGGTAAGGTGCTGAACTCCCACATGGTGACTGCAGTTCAAGTCCTGGACCTGGCAGGTTGCTTTCTCACTTTTCCTCAACTCTCTCTTTGTCTCTCTGGGCAAATTAAAATAATTAACTAAATAAAATGAAATAGATACTTCTTTATTATTATTTTTTAAAACTTTCCAGAGGGTGTGTGTACTTGCTGGAGAGAGACAGAGAAAGAAAGAGAGAGAGAAAGTAAGAAAGCACCTCCCATAGGATACGCCGGCACCCATGGGTTACCCTGGCATTGTGTCCTCAATGAGGCGGGGATCATGCCCCTCCTGTTTGCAAGACATCTACATTTGAAGAGGGTGGAGAGAGTCTTGGGGAAACTCAATCCCTTCTCCTCCATTTCACTCTCCTTTTGGGATTTTGGCCATGCATATACACCCACCTGGTGTGTTTCTCAAGTCTTTGGATCTGGGGCTTGCATTGCATAGTCTGCCATGTGGAATCCAGCCTTCTTAACTGCCAGGCCATGGACTGGTCCTGTTCCTTTACGTTTTGTGTCTCAGTTTCCCCACCTGTAAAATGAATCTAAAACTAGTACCTACTTCATGGGGTTATTGTGGGGATGAAGTGACTTCATGTGTTTAAGTCACTTAGAATAGTGGCAGCCAGGGGTACCCTTCTCTAAAGTTAGCGCTCCCTGTTGTTATTAGTGTCATTATTTAAAGTTTATTTCATCAGAGCCAAACAAAGAGGCAAGCAACCTCCACAGTATAATCCAGCCCCAGACTTTCTGCCAGCCAGGATCATGGACACATATGCTGCCATGCCCGGGAACCCAAATCCTGGTCCTCCATGTGGCTTCTAGCATGGCAGAGTGTCCTGCCACCGCTGTATGGCCGACTGAGCTGGCTACTTTTTTTTTTTAATGCCAGATGCCATGTGCACAGGTGGGGAGAGCGAGCATGCCCAATGCCACAGTCAGTTTATTCTCTGTCCCACCCTGATCCTGCGCTTGTGGTGTCACGTCTGCTGCACTGTGGGCCACCTCCTGATGACAATCACCATTGTGACATCTCACTATTTGGGGCTCTGAGCAAGTGCATGAATGAACGAGTGGATGAACAGCTTGTGTTCCAGAAGCTTCTTGCTATCACACACAGGCGGGCATCTCACATGCACTGGCCTGGGGTGATGCTGGGAAGATGGGGCTCTTTTGGTGTAAGGCAGGAGGCGGGGCAAGGAGGGTGGTGGGAGGTGTGTCCACATGCATGAGCATGCAGTGGGGAGGGCAAGGCTTTCGGGCACGTCTGTGGGTGTGCGCAGGCATATGGGCCCCCATACACACATGTGAGCACTCGGCTAGCTGGCTCCTCCGCGTGTTGAGGAGGTGAAGTCCTCTTACCGACCGCAGGAGGAGGGAGGGCGGTGGGGGACAGATGTGCTAGGGGTTGGGAGGGGAGACTCCGGCTAGGCCAGCGTAGGGCAGGGCTCCTCCATCTGTGACCTTTGTTCTGCCGTCTTTCGCGGACTCCTTGCCTCCGACCCTGTTCCTGATCCTCTATGTATAAACCTCACGTATGCTTCTCCCCAGATGCTCATGGCAGCCTGTGCCAGGGGCATCACTGTCCTCCCTGTTCAGGAACAAGGAGGCTGAGTCATGGAGGAGTACATCGATGGGTTCAAGGTCCCAGAGCTGTGGGTGGCGGGACTGGGTGGAGAAGGAAATCCAGATGTCTTCTCCTGACCACCCTGTGGCTGGGCTCCCTCCCCAGGCGGCAGGCCTCCACCCCCGGCACCCTCCTGACTCGGTTCTACGGTTGATGCTACAGATGCCCTGCAGCCCTCTCTGGCCGGGCTGAGCTCCTCCACTTGTTCCTTGCATGTGCCTTTCCTGTCCTGGCTGCTGCCCAGGCCTCAGGGCTGCTTGTAGGAGGACCCGGGGAGCCAGGCAGACCAGCCCGGCACAAACAGTTCTGTCTCCAGACACAGCGTGGCCCCACCCGAGAGGGGCAAGATAGTCTGGCTCGGGGTCTGGGCAGCAAGCAGGCTGCTTTTCCAGCCATGGGCTCAGGCCCATCTGTGGGCAGCCAGTGGGCATCTTGGAGAAGGGGTCTGGGGCCACCTCATCTTCCCGTATTCTCCAGGAGCATCTGGTTGTGATTAGCGGCAGAGAAGTGAGAGGGGACCGGCAAGGGTCCAGCGGGTGCCAGCAGCCAAGAATGACTTAATTGGATAAATGTCTAATGACAAACCAGAGCCCGGTCTGGGCAGCAAGCAGGCTGCTTTTCCAGCCATGGGCTCAGGCCCATCTGTGGGCAGCCAGTGGGCATCTTGGAGAAGGGGTCTGGGGCCACCTCATCTTCCCGTATTCTCCAGGAGCATCTGGTTGTGATTAGCGGCAGAGAAGTGAGAGGGGACCGGCAAGGGTCCAGCGGGTGCCAGCAGCCAAGAATGACTTAATTGGATAAAATGTCTAATGACAAACCAGAGCCCCGCAGCAGAGGCCTGGCCCCGGCCCCAGGCCTGATCCTGGCAAGCCTTGCCTCAGTCTCTGTCCTTGTTGGTGTCCACAGGCTACCCCCAGCATTGTGTCCTCAATGCAGTGATTGAGCCCCGACTGTCTGCAAGGCACTCTCTGTACTCTAAGGTCCTGGGGGCACTCAAGTGTCCTAGGAGGATAGGCACAGGGTTACATCCCTGGGTGCTCTGGGAGAAGGAGCCTTGCCCAGGAGCTCTGGGGAGTCGGGCAGAGGAGGCAGAGGTTGAGAAGCACATGTGGTACAGAGTGGGCCCAAAATTGATGAAGGCCACAGGCAAGGACTATCAGGCCCATCTGTACAGTGATCTGTATTACATATGCTTCCGCTCTAGTTGTGACAATTGGGATGATGAACTAAGCCACAGCTTTGGGGGCACAAATCATTCTGAAATGGAAAAGGATTTTTGTATCTTTTAAAATTAATAGGGCCGAGGCCAGCAGGTGATGTAGTGGTTACATTGCTGGAATCCCACATGACCGACCACAGTTCGCATCCTGGACCCGGTGGCCTGAAACTCACGCAGGGCGCATGTGTGTGAGTGCTCAAAATCCTGAGAGGAAAATGGAGAATAAGGGATTGTAGCATGGCCATCCCTCCTTAGGGGTGATTTCTCCTTTTTGTCTCTCTGTCATTCTCTCTGTCTCTCCAGCAAGCATGCCCTATAGCAAAAATCTCTCTCTCAAAAATAAATAAATAGATAACTAACTTACTAACTAACTAACTAACTAACTAACTAACTAACTAAGGGGCCAGCAGGAGGTGTGGTGGGTGAGGTGCTGGAGTCCCACATGGCCGACTGTAGTTCAAGTCCCAGCCCTGGTGGTTGCTTTCTCACTTTCCCTCTCTCTGTTTCTCTCTGGTCAGATTAAAAAATAACATTAATAAATAAAATAAAATAATTCTTTGAAAAAAATAAAATAAAATTAGTAGGGACACAGGTGGCATGGTGGTTAAGGCAGGCACTGGATTCCACGTGGCTAATTCCACAGTTCAAGTCCTAGACCAGGCAGGTGTGCATGAGTGCCCAAACTCCCAAGAAGAGAATGAAAGAGAAGGGATTAGAGCATGTTCATCACACCTGGGGATGTCTCTCTCCAGTGAACACATGTGCTTTGTGGAAAAAAAAAATCTAAAAAGAAAGCTAATAATAATTTAACAACCTAGAGGGAACTGGAGAGAACATGGAGTCTAGGAATGGCCACTTTCCAGGCCTGTGCCGGGGCAGACATTGCTAA
>NW_006159986.1:420498-428040 GCF_000334495.1 Tupaia belangeri chinensis | reverse complement strand
CTGAATGTAAATGGAGTCTGAGTTCTTCTCAATTAGAATGCTCCTGCCTGACACTAATCAACTGGAGATGGCATTTGAGATGAAATATATTTGCCCTTGTTCTATGGGGAAAGTAATTTCCCACGGTATTGGGCTGTCTGGAAAGTCATGATGCATTTTTGCATAGGAAAACTTTTCCGACAACCCAATATTTGAAGGTAGTGATAGGACTAAAACAGTGGTTCTCGATAGGGTGAGGAGGACAGTTTTGCTTCCCAGGGGTATTTGGCAGTGTCTGGAGACATTTTCAATTGTCACAAACTGGGGCACAGAATAGGTGCTTCTGGCATCTCGTGAGTAGAAACCAAGGATGCTGCTGTTCATCTTACAGTGTGCAGGGCAACCCCGTCCCTCCTCCACAAAGTCCAGTCCAATAAACAACCCAATTTAAAAATGGGCAAAAGACTTAATGGACAGTCCTCCAAAGAAGATATGCAAGTGGCCAATAAGCACATGAAAAGATATTTCACATCATTAATCACTGGGGAAAATGCTGAGCAAAACTACCAACCTGCTGGTGCAGTCCTTGGCGTGCTGGACTGCAGTGCTGGAAGCCACGTGGCTGACTGATCTGGATCCCTGGGTTGGCCTGAAAACACCCCCCACCACAAGGAGTTAGAGGGCTGGAGAAAGGGATCACAGTGCGACGAGACCCTGACAAGGGTGCTTTCTCTCTCTCTCATGCTTCCACACTGTGAGATGCCAAGTCATACCCATTACGATGGCTACTATCAAAAAAACCCCCCAGAAAATAGGGACCAGCAGTTGGCGTAATGGCTACGTCGCTGGACTCCCATGTAATCTACTGGGGTTCGAGTCCCAGACCTGGTGGCTTAAACTCATGCCGGGAGCATGTGTGTGCAGGCCCAAGATCCCATGAGGAGAATGGAGGAGAGGGGATTGTGGCATGGCCATCCTTCCTGGGGGAGTGATTTCTCGCTTTCTGTCTCTCTCTGTCTTTCTGGCGAGTGCATGTGCCCTATAGCAAAAACCTCTCAAAAAACAAAAACAAAAACAAACAAAAAACCAAGTGCTAGTGAGGTGTGGTGAGCCCCTTCATGTTGCTAGTGGGAACGTCCGTGGACTGTAGCCATTTTACATGGGAAACAATATTACGATTCCTCAAAGTAGTGAAACCAGAATTACCTGATCTAGCACTTCCACTTCTGGGTAATATACTCCCAAAGAATTGAAAGCAGGGTCTTGAGCTAGCTGGTGGCTAACTGTGCAGTTTGAGTCCTGGACCCAAAGGCTTGAAAAACACTTCCAGGCGTGTGTGCCCAAAATCTTGAAAGGAGGAAGAAAGGATTATGGCATGACTATCCCCCATGCTTTCTCACTTTCTCTCTTTCTCCCCCAGTGAGAACAAACTACCAAAAAAAAAAAAAAAAAAAAAAGAAAGAAAGAAAGAAAAGCAAAGCAGAGATTTAAGTGGGGTCATTTGTACACCCATGCTTGTGTCAGCATTGTTCACAACTAAAACGTGGAAGAAATCCAAGTGTCTACCCAAAGAGGAATGGATAAGCAAAAATGGAATATTATTCTGCCATATGCTACGACATGGGTGAACTCTGAGGACAATATGCTAAGTGTTGTCACAGAAAGACAAATATCATATATAATTCTACTTACACGAGATGCTTAGAGTAGTCCAACTCATACGGACAGAAAGTAGAATGGCAGTTGCCAGGTCAGGGAAGGGAGGAAGGAAAGGGAGTTATTGTTTAAAGGGTACGCTTCAGTTTTTTTAAGAAAAGAATTATTTATTTAATTTTATTAATTATTATTATTGCTATTATTATTTTAATTTGACCAGAGAGAGAAAGGGAAAGGGAAAGTGAGAAAGCAAGTCATCAGGCTTGGGACTCAAACCATAGTCTGCCATGTGGGAGTCGAACACCTTAACCACCACACCACCTGACAGTTTCAAG
Organism: Tupaia belangeri chinensis; assembly: GCF_000334495.1. Taxonomy (NCBI): domain Eukaryota; kingdom Metazoa; phylum Chordata; class Mammalia; order Scandentia; family Tupaiidae; genus Tupaia; species Tupaia belangeri. The sequence continues at coordinate 426,070 of NW_006159986.1, read as the reverse complement.
AGTTTTAGTTTTACAAAACAAAAGAGTTAGGGAGATGGATGTTGATGCTGATTGCACACCATCATGAATATGTTTACTAATATTGACCTATAACTTAAACATGGTTGTAAGATGGTCAATTTTATATGTTTTTTGCCATACGCAAAAAAAAAAAAAAAGAAAGAAAGAAAGAAAGAAAGAAAAAGAAATGGGAAAAAAAATTACTGAGCCTCAGGTGTGAAGGTTAAATAGCCCTGAATGAAAAGGGCTCTGCTGTGGGTTCATCTAGTCTTCTGCATCTCCTCCAAGATGAGTTATATGCTATTTTGGGGAAAGAAATAAGGAACTATCTTGGGAAGTTCTAGAATGGTGGTTCTCACCCTTGTCTGCAGAGTTCTTTAAGTCCAGGGCTTCTCAAAGTCTCCCCTGGGGATCTTTTAAGAAACCTAGGGCCGTATCAACTGGTGGTATAGTGGTTAAGGCAATGGACTTCCACAAGGCTGACCGTGGTTTGAGGCCTGGTGGCTTAAAACTCAAGCTAGGTAGGTGTGTTCCCAAAATCCCAAGTGGAGAATTGGGGAGAATGGAGGGCTTGTGGCATGCTCATCCCTCCTGGAGGATAATTTCTTGCTTTCTGTCTCTCTGTCTCTCTTTCTGGCGAGTGCCCATGCCCTATAGCAACAATCTCTCAGAAACATACCATAGACTGATTGCATCAGATCTCTTGGGTGGGAGCCAAACATCAGGAATTTTTGCAGTGCTCCAGGTGATTCCCGTGTGCATCTGAGGTTGAGAATAATCACTCTTTGGAAGCAGATCAACTTGGGTTTGAAGCTTACCTCCATCTCTAAGCTGCTCTGTGACCTTTTATCCCTGAGCCTTGGATTCCTGTCCACAAAATGGAGATCATCCATCTAACTGCTCAGGGTCATGTGCAAACTGCCTGGCCTGGAGCTGGGCACAGAGGGCAACTCCTGTCCTGGTGAACACACGGCCCCAAAGTCAGCGGTGCTGGGGCCTCTGCAGAGTAAGTGGGCTGGCTTCCCCTCCAGGATCTTCACTCTGGACTGCCAGGATTCAGCTTTCTGTCCCCTTCTCTCAGGTCACGATGAAGGCCGAGGCTCTGGATGGGCTGCCAAGAGGACCCCACGGGGCTGGAATCGAAGAACTCGAGAGAGCCCTGGGCAGGGGCTGGAGCCAGACAAGACCCAGCTGAGCCAGGACCTGGGCGGGAGCACCCTGGCCATCGACACGCTGTCAGACAACAGGACCAGGGTGGTGGTGAGTGCTGCAGGGATGTGGAGGGGGAGGGCTGGGAAGGAGTTGGGTCTCTAGGTGCCTCAGGTGTATTTGCCAGACCTGAAAATCACATATCTTTTGGGGTTGGCCCTGCAGGTCAGAGTGGAGAGAGGGATCTCAGGGGAAGGGTATGGAAGCAGAGCACAAACTGGGTCATTAAATCATAGCGTCTTGGAGCTTCACAGGCTGCCTACTTCCTCCTGGACAGAGAGGGAAAGCAACTTGCTCCAGGATGCACAGCCTGGCCACATGGTCCTAACGCTGGACTCTTCCATGGCCTGGGGAAGAAAAAGCTGGAGGTGGCATTATTAGTTACATCCCAGCTGTCAACTCGGCTCCTCCTCCTCCCCATTTGGACAGACTGTGGGACCCAGGGCTGGTTGTGGGGGGAATGCTAATGGCTGCAGAAGCATAGACTGTTTAGCCTGAGGGCAGGTGCTTTTTCTTTGGGGGGGTGAGGCAGTAGAGAAACTATTTGGGGTGCTGCTTTAGGAGAGGACCCCCTCTGGAGAAGTTCTGAGGGAGGAGGTCCAGGACAGGACCACGGCTTGGAGGAAGTCTTTGCAGGCTGTCAGAGGCCGATGGAAACCTCTGTGTATCTGGGCACATCTGTAACCCTACATTTCTGGTACATTGCTCTCCCGTGACCTGTGTGGGCTGTTGGTGAGTGTCTGGGATATGTGCGTATGCGACCGAGTATGCCCAGGCCTGGTGTGGGCACCTGTGATTGGGAGTGAAGAGGGTGGATTCTCAGGACGCAGAAATACTACAGGAGGAGGGACAGCGAGAGGACGTGCTTCTCGGAATTGATTTGTTTGCTTTATGTTTTAGTAACTGTTTTCTAATTTTTTGAGATTTTTGTTATAGGGCATGTGCATTCACCACAGAGACAGAAAGCGAGAAGTCACTCCCCGGGGAGATGGCCACACTGCAATCCCTTTTCATTCTCCTCTCAGGATTTTGGACATGCATGCACACACGCCCAGCGTGAGTGGTAGGTCGCCAAGTCCAGGACTAGAACTGCGGTCAGCTGTGCGGGAGTCCAGTGATGTAACCATTCCTCCATCTGCTGGTCCCTTAGTAACTGTTTTCTAAATCAGTACGTACTGATGTCAGAAAGGTCAAAGAGCGCTAAAAGTGTAAAGCGGAGCAAGCAGTCTTGCTCCCTTCTCCTGCGGACCACTCACCCCTTCCTCAGAAGGAGCCACCTCGGGCTGCTTCTCCTGGTGTTTGCTTCCATATTCCCAAACACTTTGCTTATGTGGCCACTTCTTGATGAACTGGTTTTAGACATCCTGTGTTGACTGCGTGGTGTGGTAGGTGAGATTCAGCTTTTTGAATTCCCCGAGTATTAGTTTACTTTCTCTCAATCTTTTTGTCTTATCCATATGCAATGTTGTATCTCATTGTTATCAATATTGAGATATACTCCTAAATAAATACTGGCTCCATTCATCCTAACAGGGTAATTTTTTTTTTGTATAATTTAAATTTTTCCTGGATTTTGCCCTGCCCCTGCTTTGAACTTAGTAGCTTGTGTGACTTTGAGGTTGCATTTTCTTTCTTTTCTTTTTTTTAGAGAGAAAGATTTTTGTTATAGGACATGTGCATTTGCCAGAGAGACAGAGAGAGAGAAAGTGAAAAATCACCCCCCAGGGGGGATGGCTACACCACAATCCCTTCTCCTCCATTCTCCCCTGGGGGTCCTGGGCACACACGCACAGGCACCTGGCATGAGTTTAAGCCACTGGTGCAAGACTCGAGCCGCAGTGGACTACGTGGGAGTCCAGTGACATGGTCATTACACCTGATCTGCTGGTCCCCAAGGCTGCATTTTCTAACTCATCCATTGGCCTCAAATATTAGTATAATCTTTGGTGTAGTTAAACCTGCCAATTCCTTTTTCCCCTGGAAACCTCTCTCCTGTCAGTCTGTTCCTACCTGACTGCCTAGTGCCACCATCCCGGGGCCTCCCTGCGCCTTCATCCTGGGAAATCCCCTGTCCCTCCCCTCTGTCCCATTCCCTGTTCCCTTGAGCCTGGGTCTTCAGTTTCCTGCATCACTGCCTTGTTATTTAGTATCCTGGGGACATCTGCACAGGAGGAACGATTCTCCTGAGAACTGGCATGTCTGAAAATGCCTTAGTTCTGAATCCTCATTTGATTGGTGGTTTGGCTAAATGTAGAGTTCTTGATTAAAAATGATTTTCCTTCAGCAGTTTGGAGAAATCGCACCAATGCCTTCTGGCTTCTAACGTCACTGTTAAAAGAGTTTTGGTGGCATTCTCGCTTCTGATCTTCAAATAGAGCTGTTGTCCCTGGCTCGTGGAAGTTTCCAGCATGTTCCCTGCAGCCAGGCATTCTGAAATTGCAGTGGTGTACCCTCCTCTGGCTGTTTTCTTCCACCAGCCTGACACTGGTGCATTGTTTCAGTCTGGAGATATATTTTCATTGGTTCTGGAAAATTGTTCTGCTCTTTCTTTCTTTCTTTTTTTTTTTTTAGAATTATTTATTTAATTTTTAAGTTATTTATTCATTGATTTTATTTTGACCATAGAAAGACACAGAGAGAAAGAGGGGGAAAGTGAGAAAGCAAGCCACTGGGTTCAAGATTCAAACCGCGGTCAGCCATGTGGGAGTGTCCAGTGCCTTAACCACCACACCACCTGCTGATCCCCTGCCTTATTTCTTTCATAGTTCTCTCCCTACCATATTCTCTCTCTCTTTTTAAATTGCCGTAGTGTGTGTGCATGCATGCGTGTCATCATGCGGAGAGAGAAGGAAAGTGAGAAACCAGTCCTGGGGGTGGCCATGCCGCAGTCCCTTCTCCTCCCTTCTCATCTTGGGATTTTGGGCTCATACATGTACAAGGCATGTTTTCAAGTCAGCCAGTCCAGAAGTTGAACCTCTGCAGTTGGCCATGTGGGACCCAGCCATCTTAACCACAACGCTCCCAGCTGGCCCTCTTTTGGATTTTTGTTATTTGTTAGTTTGATCATTATTGTTATTATTCCACTTTCTGGGAGATTTTCAACCTTATTTTTCATGTTACTGATTTTTTTCTACCATCACTTTTAATTTCTAAGAGTTCTTTGCTCTTTATTTTTCAATTTATTAGTATTTTCTTTGATCATCTTATTATTTTCTTTTTATAAAAAAGCCTTTTGTTCTTGCATCATGCTCATAATATCCTCTCTCTGGGGACACTGAACAATTTTTTTGAGATTTTTTTGTTTCCAGTTATCCATATCTTTTCTCTCAGGTACTTTTTAAATTTTGCTATGGGGTACGTGCGCTCGATGGAGAGAGAGAGACGGAGACAGAAAATAAGAAATCACTTCCCGGAGCGATGGCCACGCTACAATCCCTTCTCCATTCTTCTCTCGAGATAGTGGGCATCACGCACATGTGCCCAGCATGAGTTTTGTTTTGTTTTGTTTGTGTTATTTATTTATTTACTTATTTGGAGAGGTTTTTGCTATATGGTGCATTCACTCGCCAGGAAGACAGAGACTGAGAGACAGAAAGCGAGAATTCACTCCCCAGGGGAAATGGCCAACCCGCAATCCCTTCTCCTCCATTCTCTCAGGATCTTGGGCATGCACGCACACATGCCTGGGTTGAGTTTCAGCCACCGGGCGTGGGGCTCGAACTGTGGTTGACTACATGGGAGTTCAGCGACATAGCCATTACACCAAGTGGTGCCTAGCATGAGTTTTAAGTCATGGAGTCTGATACTGGAACAGTGGGTGACTCTGTGGGAGTTCAGTGTTGTAACCATTATGCCATCTGCTGGTCTCTCTCTCAGGTACTACAAGTGAGATTCTGTTTTTATTTAAAATTATAAGATTTTTTTCATTAAAATAGTGTCAATTTTTGCACTAATTTACATTTTTCAAAAGAATTATTTTATTTTGTATTGTTATTATTATTAATTTGATCAGAGAGAGTAATTTAATCAGAGAGAGAAAGATAGAGAGAGGGAAAGTAACAAAACAAGCCACCAGGTCTGGGACTCAAACTGAAGTCTGCCATATGGGAGTCCAGTGCCTTAACCACAGTGCCACCTGCTGGTCCCCTAATTTGAATTTTTTAAAAATATTGCATTAAAATTTAAAAAATCTTGATTCCTAAGTTTTTTAGTGCCGACTTACACGTTGCCCTGAGTTAAGTAAGTTCCTCCCTTGCTTCAGCCAAGCCCTGGCTTCGAGGTGGTACCTCAGAGAATACAGCCGCACTTATTTCCCATTCGGCTCTGTCTCGGCAACCCGCAGAACCAAGGGGCAGGGCCGTCA
>NW_006159986.1:418394-420022 GCF_000334495.1 Tupaia belangeri chinensis | reverse complement strand
GGTGAGATGCTAATTCCCACGTGGCAGCAGTGGTTAGAGTCCTGGACCTGGTGGCTTGAAACTCACGCTGGGTGCCTGTATATGTATGCCCCAATTCCCAGGAGAATGGAGGAGAAGGGATTGCGGTATGGCCATCCCCCCAGGGAGTGGTTTCTCACTTCCTATCTCTTTGTCTCTCTCTGTCTCTCCAGAGAGCAAACATGCCCTATAGCAAAAAAATTAAAAATAAAATAGAACTCTCAAAAAAAATTTTTTAAGTGCAGGTCAGGAGCCAGGTTGCCCTGGAAAGAGGCCCCTCTGACTGCCTGAGGGGTTGCCCCCAGCTCAGCCTAAGAGAAAAGAGGAGCAGACTTTCAAAGCTAACTTACTGGAGAGGAGAGTTTGGGTGTCAGATCCGTCCTGGGCTGGAATGGCACCTGCCTCGAGCCAGATGAAACTACTGGGATAAATATAAACATAAATCCTGGCGTGGGGTTTCAAAGAGCTGGGAGAGATGCCATTCGGCTCCTTGCTGCCTGCGGGATGGGGTGAGTCAGGCACCTGCGGTGGCTGCCAAGGAAGAGGTGGGGGGCCCGGTGCATTCATGGAAGCCCGTTGAAACCTGTAGAAACCTGGGACCTCTATACTGGGGCTCTGGGGATTCTGCAGGCTTTTTTTTTTTTTTTTCAAGTTTATTTATTTCTTCCATGAGCAAGAAAGACAGAAGCAGAGAGAGACAGAGAGTGCCCCCAATGGAATCTTCACACTGAGATCCACTTCCAGCTTCGGCTGTTCCTGAATCATGGACATACATGTGTCAGTCATCCTCAGGGAGGCCTCCAGACTTGAACTGGTAACCTTCCCATGTGGGTCAGCCTCAGGAGCATCATACTATTTGACATCTGAGCTATTTCTTGGCCTGACCACAGCTGAGGGGCTTGTGCCCCACTTTGATGTGGTTTTCTAGAGAGCAGAGGAGTCCAGGGGGTGGGTGAGGTGGTGAAGAGGCTTGGACTCTTATCCTGGGAGCGACGGTGGGAGGTGTTTAGGGCATTTAGCTGGTAGAAAGTTCTGGATGTGGCTAGTTTCTAATACTGTGATTGCAGGGCTGTGACTGGGGCCGAGGGAACAGACTTATCGCTTATTACCTCCTGCACTGGATTATCTACTTATTTGTTTGTATTTTCCATCTTTCCCTGGCACGCACACACCTTGGGAGCAGAGAATGTTTTATCACTCTATTGTCAGGGCCTGGCCCACAGTAGGTGCTCCTTTATTCAGAAAAATTATTTGCTAGATGTGTGTGCTTTCCAGAGAGAGACAGAGAGAGAGAAGGAAAGGGAAAAGCACCTCCCGGGGAGACAGTCACACAGCAATCCCTTTTCTTCCATTCCTCCCTCTTTTTGGAATTTTGGATTTGCACACACACACACACCCTGCATGTGTCTCAAGCCACTGGATCTGGGATTCGAGCTGCTCAGTCAGCCATATAGGACCCAGCCACCTTAATCACCATGCCAGTGGCTGGCCCAGCTCTGCTTCTTTTTATTATTATATTATTTATTTATTTAATTGCATTTGTTATTGTTATTATTATTATAGGGTGGTTTTTTTTTTTTTTTTTTTTTTTTTTTTTTTTTTTTTTTTTA
>NW_006159986.1:391502-418264 GCF_000334495.1 Tupaia belangeri chinensis | reverse complement strand
CCCCCCTTCTCCCCCCCTTGGAAAACCTTTTTTTTTTTTTTTTTTTTTTTTGCTATAGGGGGCATGCGCTTGCCAGAAAGAGAGAGACAGAGAGATAGACAGAAAGTGAGAAATTACCCCCCAGGGAGGATAGCCACATTACAATCCCTTCTCCTCCATTCTCCCCTTGGGATCTTGGGCACACACACACACATGCCCAGTGTGAGTTCAAGCCACTGAGTCCGGGACCCGAACTGCAGTCAACTACATGGGAGTTCAGCGACACAGCCATTATGCTAACTGCTGGTCCCTCATTATTATTATTTTTAAAATTTGACTAGACAGAGATAGAGAAAGGTAAAGCAAGAAAACAAGCCTCCAGGTCTGGGACTCAAATCATGGTCAGCCATGTGGGAATCCAGCGCCTTAACCACCACACCACTTGCCGGCCCCAGCCTGGGGCTTCTTATTTAAAGACTGAAGGGAATAGGGGTTTCTCCATCCTCAGAGGTCTCCAGACGTGGGGCTGAGGAAGGCCAGAGTTATGCCTAGGGTGGGCTGTTGGACTCAGTGTCCTCTACGGACCCAGCTCTATCGACTCTTGGAGTCCCACACATATAAGAGAATGTTGGTTTCTACACATGACAGCGTGCAGGGCATGTGTTCGTGACCCAGGTGGTCCCATGCCTGGATCCTCAGGGGTCCGTGTTCCATCCCTACTCCGCACTGACCCTATTAATCCCTGTGCAGTGTCCGACTGAGGAGGCCGATGACCCGAGCAGCATGGCCAGCCTGCAAACCCCGCTCCCCACAGTGCCCCAGCCTGGAGAGCGGGCAGCCTCCTCGCGGGCAGGAGCCCAGGAAAGGGGCTTGGAGACTTCTCCTCCATCTCTGATAGCTCAGTCTCCATGGAGAGAGTGCGGGGAAGGGGTATTGCAGCAAGTTCCAGTCTTCACTGACCCTATTAATCCCTGTGCAGTGTCCGGCTGAGGAGGCCGATGATCCGAGCAGCATGGCCAGCCTACAAACCCCGCTCCCCACAGTGTCCCAGCCTGGAGAGCGGGCAGCCTCCTCGTGGGCAGGAGCCCAGGAAAGGGGCTTGGAGACTTCTCCTCCATCCCTGATAGCTCAGTCTCCATGGAGAGAGTGCAGGGAAGGGGTATTGCAGCAAGTTCCAGTTATCTGTTTCAGAAGTGATTTCAACAGGAAGACACTGCTGCTGTTCATCCATATTACCACCTGCTTTGTGTCACCCTCTGCTCCGGGGCCATATCCTGGCTAGGGACCAGGCAGGTGGGCTGCTACTCCCCCCTCCTTCCCCTGAGCCCACCCCAGGACCTTCTCACCCTCCTGCATTGTTCCTTAGTACAATAGCCCCCACTCCTAGGTGGTGGTTTTCCTTCTCTCAGTTTCAGTTATGGTAACTGAACTTATTAAATGGAAGATTCCAGAAATAAAAACTCATAAGTTGTTCAGTTGACTTTTAAAAAGAATGATTTATTTAATTTTATTTTTTAAATTTGCTATTGGGCATGCGTGCTCACCAGAGAGAGACAGAGAAAGAGAGAGAGAGACAGAGAAAGTGAGAAAACAAGCCTCCAAGTCTGGGACTCAAACCACAATTAGCCATGTGGGAGTCCAGTGACTTAACCACCATGCCACCAGCTGACCTCCAGTTCATAAGTTGTAAATCACACGCTATTCTGAGTAGTGTGATGAAATCCCGAGCTCCCACTCCAGCAGCCCTGGGTGCAAAGCGTCCCTTTGCCCAGCGGGTCCACGCTGCATTGGCACCTTGTCCGTAGTCCCTTGGGGACTTGAGGCTTCTCAGGATCAGATCAGCGGGTCATAGGAGGACGGTGAGTGCACGCAGTAAGGAATTCTGAGAGAGGGAGGAAGCGCGTTCATGTGGCTTTGTTATGGTAGACTGTTTTTCTTTTTTTTTTTTAAACTTTATTTCTTTATTTTTTGAAATTTGAGAGAAGTAATTTCCAGCTGTTCTAGTTTTAAAAAATAATTATTTAATTCTGCTCATTATTATTACTTTTTAATTTGACCAAAAGAGACAGAGAGAGAGAGAGAGAAAGTGAAAGTGCGGAAGCAAGTCGCCAGGTCTGGGACTTGAACCGCATGGTTCAAGTCCACATGGGAGTCCAGTACCCTCAACCACCACACCACCTGCCAGTCCAGGATATATTGTTATACTTGTTCCATTTTAGTAGTCATCATTAGTTATTAGTTCATTATTTTGTTATTAATTTATTATTTATTGATATCTTACTATATCTAACTTATAAATGAAATTTTATAAAAGGAAAAATACTACATAGGGCTCAGACTCTCCTGAGTTTCAGGTATCCACTGGGGATCTTGGGCTATATCCCCATGGGCAAGGCGGGACGCAGTGCACCCAGCCTCCTCAACCGAGCCTTCTCCCCTCAGCCTCTGTCCAGCCCTTCTGCTCAGCCCCTTCTGCCCAGCACCCCTGGCGGCCACCCCACCTCAGCCCTTCTTCCCACTCAGACCTGCTGCTTTGGAACCTCGAGGCACCCAGCCTGCACGCCCGTCCCAGGGTGAGCTGGCAGCTCCCAGGCCTTGGCGGCCCATCTCCTTAAATTTCACTCCCACACCCACTGCTCGCCACATCCCAGAGGAAATGGGGCTCCTGACTCAAGATTTCCAGAGATTTCCCACCAAGACCAACCCTGAAGCCCTGGGGCCACTGGGAACTTTAGGGGTGACCCAGAGCTGGGGGAACCATAGTGCAGAGTCAGGGACCCTGGGAGTGTCAGTTTAGTTTCTAAGAGGCCGGGAGGGGGAGGCCTTGGACAAAGGTTCTATTCCTTTGGGGATGTCCAAGTCCTACCCCACAGTTTTCTTGGTTCCATGCTCCAGGTCTAGAGCTGGAATATGGGAGGACCAAGCTCCAGAATATTCAGATTTGGGGGTGGCCCCCCTTTCACTCCGTAATAGAAAAGACTGCCCTGCCTCCACTCCGGTCTTCCTGGCCCGGCCTCCCTGAATTCCGCTCCCCTCTTGTACTCAAGGAAAACTTCCAAGGTCTTAGGAAGCCTGAAGGACCTGCATCAGGTGGCGCCATGTTGGGCAGGGAGAGGACAAGTGACCTGATGCTGCTCGATTTCCCCAACCTTCCAAAGGAGGCAGTCCTCATAAAGAGGCCTCCAGAGGGCCCCCCAGCCCCAGATGTCAGGGCCTGGGGAGACAGGACAGACAGACTTGCAGCACAGACACGCTGGGACTGCGAGGCCTTAGTGGGAAGCCCCCTGCACAGGTGCAGGTGCTCGGGGGAAGGGCAAGGCCAGGACATGGGGCAGGAAGGCTTTGGAAGACAGTTGGGGTGTGTGGAGGGAGAAGGTTGTGAGCTGAATTTCGAAGAGGAAAGCTAGTAACTGTTGTGAGAAGAAAGGGCATTCAGGGAGGCGGGAGGCGGGAGGCGGAGGTCTCCAGGGCAGCGGAAAGAGCCACATCAGTCTTGGCCTGGATCTTGGTCCTGACATGTACCAGCTGCGTGGCTGTGGACTGGATGCTCGGTCTCTCAGCAAGCCTGACGTCAGAGCCTGCAAGTCCTCCTAGCTAACACTTCCCTAATGCGTGGCAAATACTGCCCTCACGGGGTCAGAGCAAAGGGCAAGGTACAAGGCTCAGGAGGGCTTCTCAGGCCAGGTGTCTCCCTCGCCTCAGGGTCAGGAAGGTGCCCCGGCTCCAGGCCTCTGCTCAGCCGGGTCCTTTGTCGTCTTGCCCAGATCCTGCTTGTTGACCTTTTGCTTTTTGCCTTGGGCTCCTCCCTCCTCTCCCTCCCTCTTGTCTTTCCTTCCTTCCTTCCTCCCTTCCTTCCTTCTTTCTCCTTGTTGTTGAGGAGAGATTCAGATAACACAAAATTAAGCATTTTAAGGTAAACTATGAGCCCAGCCTCCATGGTGCAGGCAGAGGTACTGGACTGCAGGGCTGGAGGCCACGCGCTCACTGCAGTTGGAGCTCCTGGCCTGCCTGGCCTGAAAACACACTAGGCGCACATACGTGTGCCCAAGATCTGGTGGGCCTGGAGGACTGGAGAAAGGGGATTGTGGTCTGACTGAGCTCTGTGGTGCATGCTTCTCTCTCTTGCTTATGCACATGCTCTAACATGAATAATGATTTAAAAATCCTTAAAAAAAATAGGCCAGCTCGGGAACCAGCAGTTAGCGTAATGGCTATGTCGCTGGACTCCCACGTAGTCGACCGCGGTTCGTGTCCCGGACCCGGTGGCTTAAAACTCATGCCGGGCGCGTGTGCGTGCGTGCCCAAGATCCCGGGAGGAGAATGGAGGAGAAGGGATTGCGGCGTGACCATCCCCCCTGGGGGGTGATTTCTCGCTTTCTGTCTCTATGTCTCTCTCTGTCTGTCTGGCGAGCGCACGCGCCCTATAGTGAAAAAAAAAAAAAACCTCTCAAAAAAAAAAAAAAATAGGCCAGCTCTATGGCTCAGTGGTTAAGGGAGTTAGAGCCCTGGTGGCCAACAGTGCAGTTTGAGTCTTGGCCCCAGTGGCTTGAAAACCATGCCAGGTGTGTGTGCATGCGAGCTTCAAATCCAATAAGGTAAAGAAATGGAGGAGAAGGGATTGAGGTATGACCGTGCCCTGCTGGGGAGGGGGTGCTCTCTAGAGAGTGCACGTGCCCTCTGGCAAACTCAAAGTAAATAAAGTCAGCAATCCACTGACATTGAATTCACACTGTTGTGCAACAACCACCTCCATCCAGTTCCATGATAGTTTCATCTGCCCAAAAGGAAATCCTGTAACCACTAAGCAGTTGTTTCCCATCACCGCCCCCCCAGCTCCCAGCAACCTCCAATGTGTGTTCAATTTCTATGAAATGACCTATTCTCAATGTTTATGCCCCTGACCCCAATTTGTACGTTGAAAACAAACCCCCAGTATTTGGGGGCAGCTGGTGCCACGATGATTAAGGCAGCTAGATCCCATATGGCTAACTGCGTGGTTCAAGTCCTGTACCTGGCAGCTTGAATAAAACATGCTAGGCATGTGTGTATGCATGTCCAAAGCCCCAAAAGGAAAGATGGAGAAGGGATTATAGTGTAACTATCCCCATGGGAGGTGTTTTCTCACTTTCTCTTTCCTCTCTCTCTCTCTCTCTCTGTCTTTCTGGTGAGTGCATGCACCCTCTAGCAAATTAAAAAAGCAAACAACACTCCAATATTCAAATAAACATTACCTATTTATATGAAATACAAATGTAATTATACCCTGTGTGTCTGAACCTTCCGTGTCTGGTATCTTTCACTTAGCATCGTGTTTTAGCGGCTCACCCATTCTGTGGCTGAGTAACATCCTGTTGTGTGGCTACATTAGAATTTGTTTCTCCAGTCATTTATTGATGAGCATTTGGGCCCGTCTCCACCTTTTTGGCTGTTGTAAGTAGCACTGCGAGGAATGTACTTTGTAAATGTACTGGTTTGAGTCTGTTTTCAGCTCTTTGGGGTATATTTTTAAGAGTGAAATCGCTGAGTCAGATGGTAATTGGATGTTTAACTTTCTGAGGACTGTTACCCTGTTTCCCACAGCAACTGAACCATATTTCATTCCCACGGGTACAATGGACAACAGATCCGGTTTCTCTACATCCTTGCCAACACTCGTTACTTCCTATTTTTATTATTATTTTTTTTATGATAGCCATCTAGTTAGGGTATGAAGTGATACCTCATTGTGGGTTTGATTTGCATCACCCTGATGACTAACGATGTTCAGTGTCTTAACATGTGCTTGTTGGCTGTTTGTATATCATTTTTTATTTTTTGGGTGGGGGGAGGTTTTTGCTATAGGGCACGTGTGCTCGCCAGACAGACAGAGTGACATAAAGTGAGAAGTCACCCCCCAGGGGGAATGGCCACACTGCAATCCCTTCTCCTCCATTCTCCTTTCGAGATCTTGGGCACGCATGCACACATGCCAGGTGTGAGTTTTAAGCTGCCGGGTCCGGGGCTCGAACCGCAGTCAACTACATGGGAGCCCAGCGACATAACCATTACGCTAACTGCTGGTCCCTGCTGTTTGTATATCTTCTTTGGAGAAATGTCTATTCAAGTTCTTTTCTCATTTGATTTCATTTGCCCATGTATTAATTGAGTTGTTTGTCTTTGTTTTGAGTAAGTTTCTTTACCTCTCTGAGCTCATTTCTCTACTGTCAAATGGGGATTCCCTTGTCTGTGTTATTGTAAAGAATAGCAGGGTTATTTCGGCACAGGGTTGGGAATGATAAACTCTAGTTGATGAGACTGCTCTAGGATGATCCACCATCTTGGTTTTCCCAGGATGATCCTGGTTTTAGCACTGAACATCCCGTTTCCTGGGAAACCCCTTGGTTCCAGGCAAACCAGGATGTTGGTCACCCTTTTCTGGTCCCAGGTAAGATGAATAGTGTGTACCTGCTATGGTCTGAATGCTTATGCCCCTCCCCCTTTCACGTGGTGAAACCAGATCCCCAGTGCAATTGTATCAGCAAGTGGGGACTTCAGGAGGGGATTTGGTCATGAAGGTGGAGCCCTCAGGAATGGGATTAGTGTCTTTATGATTTGGTTCAAGGGAGTTTGCTTGCTCCTTTCCAAGTCCTTCCCAGAGACTGAATTTGCCTTGATCTTGGATTTCTCAGCCTCTAGAACTGTGAGCTATAAACATCTATCCTTTATACGTTATCCAGTCTAAGGGCCAGCAGCTCGTGTGGTGGTTAAGACACTGCTGCCCTCCTGAGAGAATGTGGTTTGAGCTCCAGACCTGTGGCTTGAAAGTTACTCTGGGCACTATGTGTACATGCCTATGCCCCTGAGAGGAGACTGGGAGAGATGGGATTGTAGCATGGCTATCCCCGTGTATGTGTGTGTGTGTGTGTGTGTGTGTGTGTGTGTGTGTGCGCGTGCAGTGAGGGGTGATTTCTCACTTTTCCTCTCTGTCTCTCTCTGGTGAGTTCATGTGCTTATGGCAAAAAACAAAACCAAAAAGCTTAAATTGCCCAGTCTAAGGTACTTTGTTATGGCAACCTGAATGGACCCAGACAGCATCCTTGCCATGTCATTGTTCTGCATCACTTTCCTCATCTTTAAAGTGAATTTGAGGGACCAGTGGTTAGCGTAATGGCTATGTTGCTGAACTCCCATGTAGCCGACCGCAGTTTGAGTCCCGGACTTGGTGGCTTAAACTCATGCTGGGTGCGTGTGCGTGTGTGCCCAAGATCCCGAGCGGAGAATGGAGGAGAAGGGATTGTGGCGTGGCCATCCCCCCTGAGGGGTGATTTCTCGCTTTCTATCTCTCTGTGTCTCTCGGTCTTTCTGGTGAGTGCACATGCCCTATAGCAAAACCCTCTCCAAAAAAAAAGAAAAAGAAAAAAAGTGAATTCGAGATTGCCTCACAGAGTTGTTCTAAGAATTAGATGATGGGACCAGCAGGTGGCGTGGTGATTAAGGCAGCTGGACTCCCACATGGGTGACACAGTTCGAGTCCCAGATCTGGCAGCTTGCTTTCTCACTTTCCTTCTCTCTCTCTGGTCAACTTCAAAAAATTAAAATAAAATAATGATGATGAATAAACAAATATATATATCAGATGAACTACTGGACTGAGAAAGTTAACCAGAAAGATCCCTGCCAGACCTTACCTGAAAGTATGAAAATAGGACCACGGTAACAAAGGAAGACTTCCCCGCCTTAAGCTTGGGGCACTGCCCTTCGTTTCCTGAAAGCGTTGCAGTATCTGAGAGCTTGTCAGCAGTGCGGACTCTCCGGCTCTCCAGACCTGCAGAATCAGAATCGGACTCCTGGGTAATTCACATGCACTCTCAAGACTGAGAAGCACAGCTTTATACCAAACGCTCTGATGCAGGGGAAATCATGCAGGATGTGAAAAGTGCATCAGTAAGTTCATCATAGTATTTACGAGAGAGCATAAAAATTGGAAGCAACCTAAATGCCCTATAAAAGGGAAATAGTTCAGAAAATTATAGGGTTTCTTCTGACTGGCCTGTCGTGCAGTCATTATAAATGATGGTTAAAAATGCCATGGTGACCATCAAAAACTGCTCTAGATAGCACAGAACGTGATCGGGACGGTGCGTAGATCAGGTGATCAGAGGACCATAACGGTGTGATATGATATGCATGAGAGATGCATTGGAAGGAAATATGCCAGCTTGGTACCAGACGAGGGACTGGGGAGGTCTGTCTTTGTCTTTTCTCGTCCCAGTTCTCTGTGGTGTATGATCCGTATTTATGCTATAAAACCTCTGGCTGTTGCTGTCAGAAAGCCCACATATTGAATCATTGCCAGAATAAAATGATTCTTCCATTTCCATGAAGTGTTGGGGGTATTAAGAGACTCTTTGGAGCCAACAAGTGGCCTACTAGTTAAGGCACTGGATTCTTACATGGCTGACCATGGTTCGAGTCCTGGACCTGGTGGCTTGAAAATGATGCCAGGTATATGTGTGCATGCCCACAATTCTAAGAGGAGAATGGAAGAGAAGGGATTGTGGTGTGGCTATTCTGTCTGGGGAAGGGAGAATGATTTCTCACTTTCCCTCTCTCTTTGGCAAAAAAAAAAAAAAAAAAAAAAAAAAAAAAAAAAGGAGAGAGAGAAAAGAAATTCTTTGGCTGGAGAGCCAGGACTCACCCTCTTTTCAAGCTTAACCCCAGGGCTTTTCCAGGGCTTTCTCAGGTCAGTTTCACTCACCCTGACACCTCTTTACCCTAGGCCCTGAACAGATACAAGAGCTCATTTGTCTAGTTTGGGTCCCTCCTTTCTGGGTTATACCAGGGAACCCACTTCTGCACGTCTGTGATGACAAGGGCTCTGTATGGGTTATTGCCACCTGGGGTTTGGCTGTCTCCTGAGGGCAGTGGGGAGTTATCGTGTGGATACACGAGTGGAGGGGAAATAATAACAACTTTATTCGAGGAGCCTTCCCGAGTGCCAGCCTCATTCTATGGCTTTACGTTTAATCCACACAGCGACCCTAAGAAGTGGGCGTTCCTGATATTTTATTCTCTCTTTAATTATCCTGAATAGAGAAGTAAAGTCATCTTTCCAAGGTCACTCAGCTAGTGAGTGGCAGGCCCAGCATAAAAAGTCAGGTCTTTCTGCCTTCAGAGGTTTTACTCTTTACTATCGTCTCCTTGGGGACAAAAATGAGTGATATGCTGGTGTGAAGGGTGCATCTAGACCAGAACTTCTTGAACTTACAGTGCAAAAGAACTCTTGCGGGGGCTGGGCGGGGGCAGCCACATGGCATAGTGGTTAAGATAGCTGGACCCCACATAACTGAGTGCATGGTTTGAGTACTGGACCGATGCTTTGAAAAACACACTGGGTGGGACCAGCAGTTAGTATAATGGCTGTGTCGCTAGACTCCCATGTAGTTGACCGCGGTTAGAGTCCCGGACCCAGTGGCTTAAAATTCACGCCAGTCATGTGTGCGTGCATGCCTGAGATCCCGAGAGGAGAATAAAGGAGAAGGGATTGCAGTGTGGTCATCCCCCCTGGGGGATGATTTCTCACTTTCTGTCTCTCTGTCTCTCTGTCTGGTGAGCACATGCGCCCTATAGCAAAAACCTCTCAAAACAAACAAACAAACAAACAAAAACCACACTGGGTCATGGGACCAGCATTTGGTGTAATGGCTATGTCGCTGGACTCCCATTTAGTCGAACGTGGTTCGAGTCCCGGACCCGGTGGCTTAAACTCGTGCCAGGCATGTGTGCGTGCCTGCCCAAGATCCCGGGAGGAGAATGGAGAAGGGATCGTGGCGTGGCCATCCGCCCTGGGGGTCAAAAAAAAAAAAAAAAAAAGAAAAAGAAAAGAAAAGAAAAACACACTGGGCTGGGGCCAGCAGGTGGTGTGGTGGTCAAGGTGGCAGCCCTGACCTGGTGGCTTGAAAATCATGCCAGGCTTGTGTGCATGCATGGCCAAAATTCCAAGAGGAGAATGGAGAAGGGATTGTGGTGTGGCTATCTTCCACTGTGGGAGTTGATTTCTCACTTTCCCTCTCTCTCTGTCTCCAGCGAGCACACGCACACTATGTCAAAAACTCTAAAGAAAAGAAAAAAGAAAAACACGCTGGGCTGTGTGTGTGCATGCCTAAAACCCTGAGAGGAGAATGGAGAAGCAGGGAATGTGGGTGTGGTTATCCCCCCCCCCGCCCCCAGGTGCTGTTGCATTGCACCCCCCCTCTGGTGAGCACACACCCTATAGCAAATGAAAAATCCAACAACTGGGAATCTTGTTCAAATGCACGTCTTGATTCAGCAGCTTTGGGGGTTGAGATCAGTAGTCGGCCTTCCTTCCTTCCTTCCTTCCTTCCTTCCTTCCTTCCTTCCTTCCCTTCTTCTTCTCCTTCTTCTCTTTCTTCTTCTTTTTTTTTAAGTTTGCCAGAGGACACACAAGCTTGCCAGAAAAATGGAGAAAGAGAGGGAGAAGGCACCCCGCAATGGGGCATTATCACACAGCACCGCAATCCCACCCCTTCTCTTTCTCCATCCTGTTGGAATTTTGGAAACATTCTCACACGCAGCAGCGTAGTTTTCAAGCCTCCAGGGCCAGGTTCGAACTGCAATTGGCCACTTGGGGTTCTTCTCCCTTAACCATTAAGCCACAGGGCTGGCCTGGGGAGTCTGCATTTCTGATGCCCTCCCAGGCGATGCTGAAGTTGCTGAGGCCTGGGCACACTCTGAGCAGTGGGGATCCAGAATACATTACTGCTGGTCTTATAAGGCCTCGTGGAATGGTGGTGGCACGGACAGGGTGCCCCTCCTCCAGGAGTCCCTCCAGTGCCTCCTGGGTTGGCCCCAGCTGCCTCTGGTGCCATCCTGCCCAGCCTCACGGGCCAAGCCTCTACAGCAGGCCCTGCGGGTGCCCTTGGTTGCTGCCCCAGAATCTCCACCTGCCAGTTGGCTGGCAGACGACAGGCCGGTTGTGACAGCTTAGCCAGAGTTCCTGTCCAGAACCATCTTGAGCTCCGCCAAGGTAAATGCTGCCCTGCTGTCAGAAATGAAGTGCCTGGCGGGCCTCCGGGCATAAATAATTGAGGCAAGAGACATTATAACGGAGGCATTTAAGTGAAGTGGGGATTGTTTTAAAGAGGCAGCCTCCACAGTCAAGATGTCTCCTGGAAAGGTCTAGGAAATCATCGTAATAGCTCTCTCACCAAATACCTGCTGCAGCCAGACGCTGGGCTGAGAGCTTGCACTCAGACGTGTTGTCTAATCCTCTCAAGAACTCTGCAAGAAAAGTGACTGACGAGGGGACTGGCGCTCCGAGAGGAGAGTTGCTGGGCACCAACTACTATGTCATGGAACTCGTTCTTGAACTTGGGTCTGGCTCACTCCACAGCACTCAGTCCTAGAGCGGTGGTTCTCAAACTGTGCTCCTCGGCACTCTAAGGGGTCCCTCAGGTGGAGAAGAAGGGATTGTGGGTGTGGTCTCAGGGCTGCTGAGGAATGGAGGCTGGTGGAGAAGGAGGTAGCCCAGCAGGCTGGGCCCCAGGTTATCCCCGCACAGTGGCTTTCCTTTGATGTGACTTAAGTGTTGCGCTTTCATGGAAGACTAGTTAGAAGAAAGGATTTCTCCGCCACAAATGTTTGGAATCCACATATGCTGTCTCCCAAAATGAGTACGGATTATTGACGGGGCTTCTTGCACAAAAGGAAACAGTCTCGGTGGACTTGGCCAGTGGTCCAGCTTGTGCTAACCCTCTTCATAACGTCAGGTCACCTGTCGTGTCTTCCAGCC
This sequence comes from Tupaia belangeri chinensis, assembly GCF_000334495.1. NCBI lineage: Eukaryota > Metazoa > Chordata > Mammalia > Scandentia > Tupaiidae > Tupaia > Tupaia belangeri. The sequence continues at coordinate 406,494 of NW_006159986.1, read as the reverse complement.
AAGGCTTCTCTCCTCCAGGCTGGAGTGCCTGGGGAATGTCCTCTGGGCGACCCATGGCAGGTGGGATGTGTGGCGGGTATGATCCATGTGAATTCTTTGGGCAGGCCCAGGGCTGGGCTCGGCCCCTGTATCCTTCAGAGACACCACCATGGAGCCGGATGAGGAAGTCCTGGGACGGACCGGCCTGCTGGGGCTGCTGAGGGCTTTGTGTTCATCAGGACACAGGTTCAGCTGTTGTAAGAAATGCCTCTCTGAGGCCGGCAGATGGTGTAGCAGTTATGTCACTGGATTCCCATGTGGTTGACCACAGTTCTAGTCCCGGACCTGGTGACTTGAAAATCATGCTGGGTGTGTGTGCATGCGTGTCCAAGATCCCAGGGGTGGGGAGAATGGAGAAGAGATTGCAGCATGGCCATCCTCCCTGAGAAGTGGTTTTTCACTTTCCTTCTCACTGTCTCTGTCTCTCTCCAGTGAGTGTACACACCCTAAGGCAAAAACCTCTGAGAAAAAAAAAAAGAAATGCCTAGCTGACAAGACACAGACATGAGAGAAAGCTATCCCTCTCTCATGTACGTAAGCAAGGGCTGATCCCACGTCTCTGTGGTGTCAGAGACCTAGGTTCCCTTGATCTTGTTGCTTGCCCTCTACAACACCTGCCTGCCATTTTGTGGCCCAAGATGGCTGTCTCAGCTCCCTCCATCACATCTGCATCCCAGCCAGTGGGACTGGGCAAGGAGAGGTGCCCCATTCCTACTAAGGATGATCATTCTGCTCATCTTCCACTGGCTGGGCCTGGTCATGGAGCCACAGTCGGCTGTCAGGAGCACTGGGAAATAGAATCTTTGCCCGGGAAGCATCTCCTTGTGAGCTGCACTTGCTCAGGGAAGAGCTCGAGGAATCTGGAGACACCATTCTGTGTCCAGGACATTCCAGCTCTGGGAATGCTCTCCAGGGATGTGGATTCCCAGAGGAGCCTCTGGTTCCTTCACAAGTGGCTTCCATGCCATCGGAGGGGGGAGGATGCTGTCCTTGTCGGAGCCACGTGGCTCATTCTCCGCGTAGTCTCTGGCACCAGCAGCTGCGGGGTCCTGTGCTTCCTCTTATCAGCAGGCAGAGTGTGAACGCCCACCGTGCCAGGTGCCAAGCGCCAAGGCCTACACTGGGTAGGTGCTGGGGCAGGGGTTGAACACAGCAGGTCCCCGTTCTTTGTCCCCAAGGCCTGTCCTCTGCTCAGGACCCACGGTGGGGGTCTGATGAGAGAGGATTTTTTTTTTTTTTTTTTTGAGAGGTCTTTGCTATAGGGCGCGTGCACTCGCGAGAAAGACAGAGACAGGGAGACAGAAAGCGAGAAATCACCCCCCCAGGGGGGATGGCCACACTGCAATCCCTTCTCCTCCATTCTCCTCTCGGGATCTTGGGCACACATGCACAGACGCCCAGAGTGAGTTTAAGCCACCAGGTCCAGGACTTGAATTGCAGTCGACTACATGGGAGTCCAGCAACATAGCCATTACACCAACTGCTGGTCCCCTGATGAGAGAGATTTTAACCAATGACCAAGAAGTGGCCCTAGTCCCCTTCCAATGGGGCTGGTGCTTAAAGACCTAAGGGACAGAGGGCTGAGGAGGGGTCACTATCTTTGATTGGACTAACTGGGTTTCAGGTAGTTATGTGATTTGGGGCCTCAGTTTCCACACTTGTAAAATGGGACTGATAGAGTCCTCACTGTGAGGCCGTCATGCAGCGATGTGTGTGAAATGCCCAGCACGCTGCTCCACAACTCAACCAACGTCAGCTTCCCTCATCCTCCCACTCTCTCGAATTTGTCCTTGGCTCTGCCCAGGGGTGTCCCTGCTCCAAGTTGTCCCCTCCCCCCATTTTGGCCACAGCCATCGCCTTACGGCCTCCCCCGGCCTGAGCTCTGAGGAGATAGAGCTCTGGGAGTGAGGTCACTTGTGCCGGGAGAGGTGGTCCGTGGGGGCCGGGCAGGGACCAGCAGCAGACTTCGCGTGCTGCTCCCTGAGGCAGGCCTTCCCTTGGCGGGCGGCTGTATTGGCACTTTCTTTTCTTTTCTCTCTATGGTAGAGAGTATGCACGCGAGAGGGAGAGCGAGTGAGCGACAGCACCCTGCACAGGGTCTCCTCACCCTGCGACCCCTTTCCCCCAGCCCTTCAGCTCCCCAGGATTCTGGGTGTGTTTTCAGGCCGACCCGTGTGGCCACATGACGTGCAGCCTTGCAGGGCACTGGCGTTACCACTGGACCATCGCAGCTGGGCCTGTACCTGGCACCGCTGAGGCCCGGAGCAGAGCCTTGGCCTTGTCCCACCTGGCCTGGTGGGGCGTTCTGAGGCCTCAGGGCTCTTGCTGTCCCTGGCATTGGCTGACATTGAAGAGAATCTTGGCTCCGGAGATAGAGGCAGTAGCTCTTTTGTTTCTGACTCTCCTTGAGTTGAACAGATGAAAAAATTGTGTGGGGGCAGAGGTGCCATGAACAAATCCTAGGATCCTCAGATGTCAGAGCTGAGGTCCACGGCCCGGTCCTCAGCAGGGCGCCACTGGCTGGGGCTGGACGGGCCACTAGACTTTCACGAGATGCGGTCCCAGGATGCCCACCCTTCCCGTCTCAGGTGAGACGGCGAGACACCTCTGACCTGCTGGGCCTTCGTAACTGCAGAGCATGGCTCTGTCCTGGGCCTCGTTTCTGACACACGGAGTTCATGGGGGAGGCCGTCACTGTGGGGGAGCCCTCACCCTGGGGGAGCCCTCACTGTGGGAGAGCCCTCACTATGGTGAGCCCTCATCATGCCCTCACCCTCAGGCGCCCTCAGCATGGGGAGCCCTCACCGTGGGGAAGCAGGTGATGGAAACTAGGCCCTTCTTCAAGCCTCAGACAACTGCCTTCCACACAGACCTGCTCAGGCTCCCGGCCGGGAGCCGTGCTCGGCTGACCCTAACCCTCCCCGAGAGCACCTGCTGCCTTGCTCCGTTCGCTAACACGATCCTGTTTGGGTCACCAGAGACGCGGTTGGATTGGTGAAACAAGCATAGATGCACAGGCTTTCAACAAACTGTATTTTATGGTCGCTCTTTGTTCAACAAATCCCGCAGCTGAACACATACTTTGTGTTTAAGTAAAGGCCGACCTTGTCCTTGGGGACCTTACGGTCAAAGTATAACCTCCAACCAAGGGAAGGCCTCCCTCAGGTCTGCTTCAGGTCCCTGCCAGGAAAGGCGGACGCAGAGCCACAAGTACAGAAGCCAAGTAAATCATTCCTAGTGTGCAGAGAGGAAGCGGGATGAGAGCTATGCACAGGGCACGAGAGTGGAACTGGGGCATCAGGGAGGCCCTCCGAGGTGACCAGTGAGCTGAGGCCTGGCGGATGAGGAAGAGTCATCTTCTATATCGGGAGGAGTAGAGGTGTGAGGCAGGGAAGGCACCAAGGCCTCAAGGCAGACAGGTGCGTGGTGCCTTCGGAACTGAGAAAAGTCTAACAGGACTGGACACAGAGGGCAGTGAGTGAGGGGGTGCTCAGTGGGGCCAGACATCCCTACACCTGTTTGTATGTAACAGTGAGCTGAGCCCAGGGACCAAGGAGCCTCTCTCCAGCACATCAGGAGGGGCCCGAGGGGAGGTGAGGGTGGGAACTCCAGGCAGGACCAGCGAGCACGGAGGTGTGAGTGAGTTGGCATCCTGAGACCGTCTGGGAAGTCTGGTCCAGTGGATGGGCACAGGAGGATGCAGAGGTGCCGGGACCTCTCGTGCAGGCTGAGGAGTTGGGGTTTTGCCTCGAAGGAGCCCTGGATGGCTTGTGAACAGCCCGATGGGCCTTACAGGTGGCTTAGATCGGTTTCATGGCCGTGCCCAGGACAGGCGGACAAGCGGACAGTCTGGAGGCAAGAGGGGAGGAAGGCAGCAATGGCAGTGGGGCTCCCCCACCTCCCCGTGTTTCTCCTCCTCATCTTCCCCTAGCCCCCTTTACTCCAGGTCCCCGGAGTGTGTCACTTGTCAGAAGAGACGAGCCTGCCTCCTGGCAGGTGAAGAGTACAAGACCCCTCGTCCCTGCCTATGCTGGGCCCAGGGCAAGGGCTGGCTGGGCAGCTGGCAGCCTGGCAGGGAGAACATTGTTTGCTCTGCTGTGTCTCCCCCCCCCGCCACTGGGCAGCCTGATTAATGACCCACGATGCTCAGAGATCCCTGCGGGTCAGCAGCCCCATCTGTGCCATGCTGGCTGCTCAGGGAACCCCCTGCCCACCTCCTTCCGCTGCCACGGGTGCTTTTGGGTGGGCTCTGAGAAATGCTAGGACCTGCCCTTTCCCCTCATCCCCCTGCTCTTCTGCCCCTTGTGCCAGCCACTTCCCAGGTCTCCTTCAAATCCTGGCTCCAAGTCCCCTGGAGGACAGGCTTCACAGGAGCCCTCGTCTGGCTCCTTCTTTATTTCCTCCTCCTCGGGGCACAGCAGCAGCTCAGAAATGAAGGAACCCTGGCTACTTCTCTCCCTCCCTTTCCCCCAGCCCTCTGATGGCTGCAGAACAGGCTTCAGCCCTGCCGTCTGTGCCCACACAGCCTGTTTACATAGGTCCCACCTCTGCCTTTGGGCTAGCACGCTGAGATCCAGGATTGGCCTCCTCCGTGACACGTGACACTGGGACACTCTAAGTTGTTTTTTTTTCCCCCTTAAATAGGGTGGTCCCTGAAGGCGGGAGCTGTCTCTCTCTTAGTCTGAGAGCCCTCTGAAGACAAGGGCTCTGTTTGGAGCCATTCTGTCTGTCTCTCCCTCATGCCCCAAGACACACTGGCTTCGGTGTGCTCCGAAGGGACTCGGGGCCGCAGGATAAGCCCCCGTCTTGTCTGGGAAAGAGCATGTGGGAATCCCAGCATGCAGATTGCAGGCATGGATCTGGCTGGGACCAGACGTGTTGGGGCATGGCTAGGAGCTCGATAGTGCGCTGTCTGGGGCCAAGGGGATCCCGGGGCTCCCAGATATAACCCAGGTCCAGCAGCCTGGGAGGACGATGACTTCCTGTGGGGAGGCGTGGAGGGTGGCCCAGGAGCACCTGCCTACTCATACCTCCGTGGGCTCTGTCTTGGGCGCTGGCAGGAGGACAACCACAGCTACTATGTGTCCCGAATCTATGGCCCCAGCGAGCCCCGCAGCCGGGAACTGTGGGTGGATGTGGCCGAGGCAAACCGGAGTCAAGTGAAGGTCCACCGAATCCTTTCCAACACCCATCGGCAGGCTGCGGTGAGTGCCCCGGGCCCCAGCAGTGCTGCCCTGGTGCTCCCCTGCAGGGCTGGGAGGCCAGGGGCAGCTGCCCTGCCTGGTCAGTGGGTGTGGCCGAGGCCTGAGGCTGTGATCTGGGAGGTGCTTTCCAGGGATCCCCGGGGCTCAGCAGAGGAGGGGTGCCGAGGTGTGGCCGTGGGGACCTGCTCTGGATCTGCCTACCCCCACCCTGTCCAGACAAGCAGGGGGCAGTGTGGGTGCCCAGCCCCTTGGCCTGCAGCTCGCCCCACGCTGACTGTCTCCCATCCCCTGCAGAGAGTGGTCTTGTCCTTTGATTTCCCGTTCTACGGGCATCCTCTGCGGCAGATCACCATAGCAACCGGAGGTAAGGCCACATCAGCAGGACCTGGGGAGCATGTGGGAATCCCAGCCTGAACCTGGGGGGCCTCCCCAAGAGACTCACTGGGGACAGAGTTGTATGGATAGACTGGGGAGGTGCCGATGCTGGGCTCTTTGGGAGCCCCGTTCTCAGAAGGGAGATCCGCGAATATCAGGCCACCCTCTTATATCAGCTGACCTGCTTGTGTGTGTGTGCACACTCGTGTGTGTCCACGTATGTGTTTCCTTCTGAGCCAGCACAGGACAGCGTGGACAGCCCAGTGGTCCCTGAGTCTCAGTCTGTGAACGAGACAGGGAGATGCATTGAGAGCCTCGGCCCCGGGAGAAGCCCACCTTCCACACTTCAGTGTGCACACTCCCAGGGACGGGTGTCACTCCTCTTCCCGCCTCTCCACCCTGCAGCCTGTGCCCCCTGGAGGGACAGGGAGAGCTGTCTCTGACCAGAGGCCTTTTGCTCTCTACACACCAGACCAGAGCCCGCCAGGTGGGGACAGGCAAAGGCCTGAGACCCACTTCCAGCTCCATCTGTACCACCCGTTCCTGCTCTTGGGGAAAGACCCCTGAAGCAGCCCTCTGGGCCATCTCTGTGACTCCTCTGCACCCCTGTACGCCCTAGGCTTCATCTTCATGGGGGACGTGATCCACCGGATGCTCACAGCTACTCAGTATGTGGCCCCACTGATGGCCAACTTCAACCCCGGCTACTCCGACAATTCCACAGTCGCTTACTTTGACAACGGTGAGAGCAGACAGAGTTTAAGTCACCCAGCTCCAGGGAGCCCGTGGTCCGGTCCCTTTAGAAGAGCCCAAGATCCAGAAAGAACAAGCATCCCTAGCCACCCAGCGAGGCAACCACCCTACCTTCGTGCCCAGTTTCCTCATCCATGAGAGGGGACAAGCCTGCTCCCAGCAGGGCCTAACAAGAGAACAAAGTGAAGTGCTTGGGTCTTCATAGAGGTAAAGTAAATGTTAGGGTCCTTCAGCCCTTCCCACTGTCCCCAGGTTGTCCCCCACCCAAGAGAACAGACATTTCTCGTATTTCTCTTCCTTCTTATCTCAAGGTTAGGATAGGCCAGAATAAAGGGGTGTACGTGGGGCAAGAGGAGATCAAACATGGCACTCTCAGGCTGCGGCCAGACTTCCGGCTCCCCTCCAGTTGGGCAGCCAGGACTGCCCCGCTCCTGCCTCCACTTTCCGATTGCCCCATCATCCCAAAGGGACCTGGCCTGGGGCCAGTCAACTCTGGCTGCCCTCTCTGCAGGACCTACTCCCTGTACTATGTCCCCGCTCTTCTCCGCAGGGACGGTTTTTGTTGTCCAGTGGGACCACGTCTACCTCCAAGGCCGGGAAGACAGGGGCAGTTTCACCTTCCAGGTGGCTCTGCACCGGGACGGCCGCATCGTCTTCGGCTACAAAGAGGTGAGTGGGCTCAGCCGCGGCCATGCTGGGTCTGGGAGACTGCCTTCCGTTCCGCAGTTATTTGTAGAGACCCTGCAGTATGCCAGGACAGGGCTTGGAGCTGGAGACACAGCAGTATGGCCGAAGCTTGTGCAGCTTGAAGTCTGGGTGAGGAGCTCGACAGTAGTTACAGGGACAAATGTAGACTTGCCACTGTGGCAGGGCTCCCATGTAGAGGTGGCTGGAGCTAATGGAGCCTTTTCCAGGGCTCTTCACCGTGGCAGAGGTCAGGGGAGGCTTTCCTGAAAAAAGAAAGGGGGGGGGTTTGAAATGTGCAGACTGACTAGGAAGTAAACAAGGAAAAGAGTAAAGTGTGTTCACGAGAGAGAACGGTGTGTGCAAGGGTCCTGTGGCAGGACCAGCATGGCTCCTACGATGCACCAAAAGAAGGCAGCACGGCTGGAGGGGAGAGAGTGAGGGCCAAGACAGGGCGGGGACACGACCAGATTTGCCTCTCAGAAAGGTCCCTCTGGATTTAGAGTGGAGAACAGATGGTCGAGGGCTCAGAGGGAATACTGGGAAATGATTAAGGAGAGAGGTGGAGGCAGCTTTGAGTAGGGAGGTGGCGCGAACTGCAAAGTGAGGGCCACTTAGTGGGTTCCTTCACAGGATTTGGGGATGATCCGATAAGGGAGGGGAAAAACTGAAAAAAGAGAGGGGCTGAGGTTGCCTCCAGGTTTCTAGCCTGCAGGGAGGCACCCTCCACTCAGACGCAGGAAATGTGCATGGAAGGCGTTGGGGAAGGCTTGGAATCTGGCTGAGATATGGGTCTGAGAAGTCTCTGAATCCTTCAAGAGATGACACCAAGCTGGTACATGGGTCTGAAGCTCAGAGGGGAAGCATGGCGTGGTCCCAGAGTGTCAGGGTAGCTGGAGCCTCTTCTCCCCTGCTGCAGATCCCTATGCCAGTCCCGGAAATCAGCTCCTCCCAGCACCCTGTCAAAGCCGGCCTGTCAGAAGCCTTCATGATTCTCAATTCATCCCCGGATGCGCCTGGTGAGTCCTCAGGGAGCCAGCAGTACCCCGGCTGGCACGGGCTCAGCTCAGACTGGTCAGTCCCAGGCTGGCGGGGGAACGGCAGGATGGAGAATGGATGGATGGTAGGAAGCTGAGTGAGAGCTGAGGACGGAAAGGAGCATGAGTTCTGACTCTGTTCTGGCGCAGGGACCGGTTTCCCCAGCAGAATCTCCAGTAGGAGGCGCTGCTCTGGCTGTTAAAGGGAAGGGGAGCGAGAGCCCCTCCATTTGGTGCCCTCTCCATTTAGGACATCTCCAAAGACATCCACTTTGGGCTTTGGAGTCCTCCCAGAGTGCAACCATAATGGTCTTATCCCTGGTGACAAAAAAGGGGTGATGCAGGGGTGTCCGGAGACAGGAATCCAGCCTCAGCCACGCTGTTAACTCTGTCCTTTAGCAAATCACATCATCTCTCTGCTCAGGTGCCTCATCTGTAAACGGGGAGTGTAGCTGGAGGGGTGCTTCTTCTTCCCAGGTCCTCCTCTACCGCTGGCATTTCAGGCGACCATAACCCTCTGATCCCCAGCCCATGTCCATGAGAGTCTTGACTTCACAGCCCTGCGAAGGCTGTAGGCACGCTGTCCACTACTTCTAGACCCTTGGCTCAGAGATTTTTTCATTAACTTTTTTTTTTTTTTTTTTTTTCTGAAGGGCACTTACACTCCCAGGGAGTCAGACAAAGAGAGAGGAAGTGAGAAATCACCCCCCGGGGGTGGGGGGGAAGCCACACTGCAACCCTTCTCCATTCTTCTCCTGGGGTTTTGGGCGTGCACACACACATGCCCGAAGCAATTTCAAGCCTTCGGGTCCAGACTCAAACTGCAGTTGGCCATGCGGGAGTCCAGCGCCTTGACCACCATACCACCCACTGACCCCGAGACATTTCGAACTTGGCTTCTTCTGCTAACCTGCATGTATAAAGTTACACCATGTAACTGCAGGACCCCAGGCGGGTCCGGGGAGAAGCCCTCATCTGCTCTTCTCCATCCTGCCTGGGGTTTGCTAAGGCGCCTTCCTGTAGAGGGGCAAGGCATCACCATTCGGTGAATCGGGGCTTCAGGGGAGCACTGTTTCTGGCACCAGTGGGATCTGGCTCCCAGTGCACAGCACTTAATCCCGTGCTCTGTGCTCCGAGGTCACCCAAGCGTTCACAGGGTCAGAGAGCTATGTCCAAAGCAAGCTCTGCAGATCCCAGCATGTTGCGTTCCCCATAGGAGAGCATGCTGGTCACCGCCTCGGTCACTGGAAGGCGTCCCAAGTCAAGGGCTGTACCGCGGTGCTCTCATGTTCCTTCTTCTAGTCCCTCCAAGGGTTGCCAACGGAGACGGAATGTGCTCATAAAATGCCAAGCGCAGTGCATGGCCAGGGCACTCAGAGTAAAGGTTGGTTGTTACCTGGTGGGCATCCTTAACCCAGCCACACCTCAGCCTTCCACGTCCATGGGTGCAGGTGTGTGGCACCCGAGGGCCAAGGGGCTGGCGAATGGGCCGGCTTCATTCTCAGCAGTCCAGGGATTCTCTCCCTTCTTCAGACTTTCACCAGCCCCTCCTGCCTCTACTTCCTAAATCTCCCTTTCCTTTTTGCTTGTTTTGTTATGTATGTATCTATTTCTTCCCTGAGAAGAGAGAGAGTCACCCCCAGCAGGATTTTCATGTTGCCACCCAGCCCTGGCCTCAGCCAGCCTGGATCCTGGGTACATGTGTACCACTGGCATGCTGAGGACAGTCTCAGGATGTGAACTTGGGACCTTTCCCATGTGGGTACAGGTGTACCACCACTCGCCACCACCTGCCCTTACAATTTCCTTTTCTAGTCTCCCCCTTTCTCATTATCTGCCTGGTCCCAACCTTCCTGGCTGTGCGTAAGCAAGCCTAGACTTTATCCCATAAGTACTTAATCTCCTCCTAAGACCAGTGGCCATAGCCCTCCCACACGGTGTAATATCGAGGGAGGTGGCAGAGGGGAGGGACTTGGAGTGGAGGATATTTGATTTGTACATGCTTCTAGAAAGCAGTTTTGAGGTCAAGTTTTGGCTTCTCTCCTTGGGATTAATCCAACCCTCACATCACTATGGTGGTCCCAGCCTATAGTTCTGGTTACAAGTGGCTCTGGTGGGCTTGGGGACAAAGTGCTCATGGCTAAGCTGCAAATGAGGACTCTCTCATCCTTGGTTAGCTGTCAGGTTGGTTATGGCCTCAATCCGCTCATGGCCCAGTTAGCTGGTGGCTGTACCTTCAGTCTGGCTTGTTATAGAAGTGAGGAGACAGGCTTGCATCTTCCCTCTTCCCTTTCTCTCCTCCCACTGCCCTCTGCCTCCTCTCCTCCACAATTGTCTTTGATGCCATGATTTACTGCCAGCCATGACACATGCTTCCCCTGTGTGGACCTTGTGCTCCAGTGGCCATAGACCCAGACTCCAAGCTGGGCATGGTGCCTGTTACGCAGCCGGCACTTCACGCATGTGAACTTCCCACCCTCGTTCCCTCAAACAAGCCTTCAACTTCCAGAGCCTTTGTTATGTCACTGCTGTACTCTGAGTTTCACCAGCAGGGCCATTTTCCTTCTTCATTATGAGTACACATGAGACATGCCCAGCAGTAAGCTCTTCCTTAAGCTCCAAAGTGTGGCTTCCCTTGCTCGGAGCAGCGGGGCCCTGTAGATATCACATTACCCTTTAAGGCCCAGCCCAACCCTAGTCACTGGATCCAGGGCTGACAGTGGCTGGTGCATCCCACTATGGTTGTGTCAGTTGTGAACTACCAAAGTATGTTCACTCTCGTTGGTAAATAGCTGCTGGCTTGAGCCCCCTGAGTACCTCCAACCACACCAACTGCCCTCCCCTGAGCCCCCTTGTGCTCTACCAAGTGGCGCGGCAAGGGCCTCCAGGACAGGCTCCATCACTCCTGTCAGCGTCTGCTCTAATTGGCTGGTTAGTGCTTTTGCTGAGCCAGTTGTAGTATATACTGGCTTGGTATCAGTCTGATTATACAAGGGGACTTCAAAAAGTAAAAAAAAAATGGCCTTTTGGCCAGAACCGCCATCTTCCAGTAATGAACCAAAATGACGAAGGCCCCGCCACCTTCCAGTAATTACCCAAAATGATGAACACAAAGGGAAGGAGGAGAGGCACCCCGATCTGTGTTCTCTAGGCCTTTTAGAAAACATGGAGTGGTTCCTTTGACAACATATATGCGAATCTACAAGAAAGGTGATATTGTGGACATCAAGGGAATGGGTACTGTTCAAAAAGAAATGCCCCACAAATGTTACCATGACAAAACTGGAAGAGTCTACAATGTTACCCAGCATGCTGTTGGCATTGCTGTGAACAAACAAGTTAAGGGTAAGATTCTTGCCAAGAGAATTAATGTGCGTATTGAGCATATTAAGCATTCTAAGAGCAGAGATAGCTTCCTAAAACATGTGAAGGAGAATGACCAGAAAAAGAAAGAAGCCAAAGAGAAAGGTACCTGGGTTCAACTAAAGCGCCAGCCTGCTCCACCCAGAGAAGCACACTTTGCGAGAACCAATGGAAAGGAGCCTGAGCTACTGGAACCTATTCCCTATGAATTCATGGCATGATGGGTGTTAAAAATAAACTAATCTGTGGTCTATAAACAAACAAAAAAGTGAAAAATGGAATTAAAGGGGACCAGACCACGGCACAGTGGTAAAATGTGACACTCAAGGCAGTCCCATGTGGGAAGGTTCCCGGGTCTAGTCCAGAGACTTCTGTGACGACACCAGGCACACACTTGCTGATGATCTAGGGGTGAGTGGCAGCCTGCTCTTAAGACCCTCTTGGGAAGGCCGCCCCTTTCCCTCTCTCTCTGTCTCTCTCATCCATGGAAGAAATAAATCACTAAACCTTAAAGATGGAGTTAAAGTACAACTTTGCTTTGGTGCAAAAAAGCTCGAAATTCATGCAAATGTTTTTCATCATACATATTTTCCATGAGCCTTTTAAAAAAGAATTATTTCTTTGATTTAATTTATTATTAATATCATTATTATTTTTTTAAAATTTGCTATAGGGCATATGCACTCACCAGAGAGAGACAGAGACAGAGAGAGAGAAAGAAAGAAAGCCACCAGATCTGAGACTCAAACCATGAATGACCATGTGGGAGTCCAGTGCTTTAGCCACTGTGCCACCTGCTGGCCCTCTTATGATTTTTTTGAAAAACCACTTGTATTAGTTAGCTGGTGCTGCATAACAAATTGCTCCAAAATTTAGTTGCTTAAAACAATAATCTTGGGGACCAGCAGTTAGTGTAATGGCTATGTCGCTGGACTCCCATGTAGTTGACTGTGGCTCACATCCCAGACCTGGTGGCTTAAACTCACGCCGGGCGCGTGTGCGTGCATGCCCAAGATCCTGAGAGGAGAACAGAGGAGAAGGGATTGTGGCGTGGTCATCCCCCCTGGAGGGTGATTTTTCACTTTCTGTCTCTCTGTCTCTGTCTGTCGAGTGTACGTGCCCTATAGCAAAAAGCTCTTCAAAACAAAAAACAATAAACTTTATCTCTGAGTTTCTGTGGCTCTCAAAGCAAAACACAATTTGGTTGGAAACTTTGGATAAGACTACAGTCAAAGTATCAGCCAGGGTTATAGTTCTCAATGATTGAGGGGCAAAGGATGTGGGATCTGCTGCCAGCTCTCATGTGGTCATTGGCAGAATTTGGCTCCTCCAGGAGGGCTCCCTTGGTTCCTTGCTTTGTGAACAGGACAGCTTGCAATGTGGCAGCTGGCTTTCATCAGCATGGGTGAGCAAGACAGCAATAGCAGGTGAGGAAGATGAAGCCAGACTCTTTCTGTAACCTAATTTGGGAAGTGACAATCTATTATTTTGCCATATTGTATTGGTTAGAAGGCAGTCACTGGGTCTAGCTTTCTCAGAGCCAGGAGTCCATAGGGCAACAATGCCAGGAGGCCTCATTAGAGTCTGCCAACCACGCTGATTATAATCCCGTTCTCCAGGCACTGAGCTCTACGGTATCTTATTTGTTTGTTTGTTTTTGCTATAGGGTATGTGCACTTGCAAATAGAGAGAGAGAGAGAGAGAGAGAGAAATCACCCTGTAGGGGAGATGGCCACACCACAGTCCCTTCTCCTCTCAGGATTTTGGGCATGCACACAAATGTGCCTGGTGTGATTTTCAGGTCAGCGGGTCCAGAATTCAAACCGTGCAGTTGGCCATGTGGGATCCAGTCCCTTAACCTCCATGCTACCTGTTAGTGCCTCTACAATATCTTACTGGCTCTTCCTCTCACCCCCAACACTGTGAGTGACGTCTGTACATTTGTCCCTTTCCAAATGAGGATACAGATGCTCAGAGAGGTGGCTCAGTGACTTGCCCGTGGCCACACAGCTTTGAAAGGAAGAACTCGAATCCAGATCTTCCCAATTTAAATCCTGGAGTCCTCCACAGAGTCTTTCTCCGTCTGACCTACCCCTATTCCACCCAGAGAAATGGATCCATTCCCACCCAGGTTGTTTTTCGCGATAACTGGCGGTGTCTGGGCTTTATTCCTCCCTCTCCATCCCAAGTGCATTACTGAACCCTGGGGCAGGGACTAGTTTGTGTCAACCGTGCCTCCTGCACGGGGCTTCGGGCGAGGCAGTGTCAGGAAACGTGCGTTAGATCTAGCTGCTGAATGAGGGTGAGTGAGAGGAAGCTGGATCCCCGGGAGGATCTGCATCCTGAAGCTCCTCTGTGATTCTGAAGTGAAAGGCGGCTTTAGAGCAAGTGGGGGGCGGGGAGGGGTGTAGGGGGTGAGTGTGTGGGGTCAAGGGGGCAGGGGGAAACACAGCCCACCTGGAATAACAGAGGGAGACGGTGCCTGCCCTGTGAGCCAGGAGATTCAAGGTCTCTGCCATGGGGACTGCCAGAGCCTGTGACTCCAGGTGCCGGTGGCTGACGTATGGGCCCACCTGCCAGGAAAAGGCAGACGCCTGACCTCCAGGCACTGCCCTGGGGCTCACTGCCTCCAGTCTCTCTCCTCTCTGTCCCCCACTTCTTGTCACTGCTAGGTCTGATCACGTTAGTCTTTGGCTCCCTGTTACCTGCAGGGTCAAGTCAAAATCCATGGCATAGCATTCAAGGCTCCATGCAGCCGGGCCCAGCTAACCCTGGGGCTCAGCGCCAAGCCCTCTGTCTGGGCAGCTCCGGTCTGAGTACCGTGTTCCCTGAACATGCCAAGGGCTGTCCACATCTTGGTGACACGATTCACCACCCCAACCCTGTTTACCTCTTGACAAAACTCTACCCATGCATGATCCAGCTCAGACACGCTCCTCTGGGAAGTGGAATTCACGGCTTCTCTCCTACGCCCTCAATTCTCTGATCCCTTCAGTGTAGAACTCCTCATGCTGCCCCGCTGTCTGCCTTCTTCCCCGCTGGCAGGGAACCCCTGGGGGTGTCTGTGACTCCTGCACTGAGCCTAGTGCCTAGGCAGGCATGAAAAGTGAGTAACAGGGCCAGCTCTGTAGCACAGCAGCTAAGCACAGCACAGAGGAAGGAGGATCCCATGACTGAGAGGGTCTGAGTCCTGGCCCCATCAATTTAAAAAGATGCGGGGTTCACATGCCTAGGACCCTGATGGGATAGAAAGTTGAAGTAAAAGGCATTGCAGAGTGACCAGGACCCATTGGGAACTTCTTTCCCTTTCTGATGTGTGCACACACCCTCTGGCATCTACAGAAAAAGAAAAAGAAAATAAAAGAGCAACACTGCAAGCACACAGAGCCAGTTGCTGGGGTTAGGGTACGTTGAAAGAAATAGTATAGCAGAGACCCCGTGCACTGCTCTAAGTGACCCTAAGTGAGAACAGGGACCGGACGCCATTTGAGTTTGAGAGTATTTCAGAAATTGCATTGCTTTTTTTTTTTTTTTTTT
>NW_006159986.1:362625-391392 GCF_000334495.1 Tupaia belangeri chinensis | reverse complement strand
GGAGGGGTGTAGGGGGTGAGTGTGTGGGGTCAAGGGGGCAGGGGGAAACACAGCCCACCTGGAATAACAGAGGGAGACGGTGCCTGCCCTGTGAGCCAGGAGATTCAAGGTCTCTGCCATGGGGACTGCCAGAGCCTGTGACTCCAGGTGCCGGTGGCTGACGTATGGGCCCACCTGCCAGGAAAAGGCAGACGCCTGACCTCCAGGCACTGCCCTGGGGCTCACTGCCTCCAGTCTCTCTCCTCTCTGTCCCCCACTTCTTGTCACTGCTAGGTCTGATCACGTTAGTCTTTGGCTCCCTGTTACCTGCAGGGTCAAGTCAAAATCCATGGCATAGCATTCAAGGCTCCATGCAGCCGGGCCCAGCTAACCCTGGGGCTCAGCGCCAAGCCCTCTGTCTGGGCAGCTCCGGTCTGAGTACCGTGTTCCCTGAACATGCCAAGGGCTGTCCACATCTTGGTGACACGATTCACCACCCCAACCCTGTTTACCTCTTGACAAAACTCTACCCATGCATGATCCAGCTCAGACACGCTCCTCTGGGAAGTGGAATTCACGGCTTCTCTCCTACGCCCTCAATTCTCTGATCCCTTCAGTGTAGAACTCCTCATGCTGCCCCGCTGTCTGCCTTCTTCCCCGCTGGCAGGGAACCCCTGGGGGTGTCTGTGACTCCTGCACTGAGCCTAGTGCCTAGGCAGGCATGAAAAGTGAGTAACAGGGCCAGCTCTGTAGCACAGCAGCTAAGCACAGCACAGAGGAAGGAGGATCCCATGACTGAGAGGGTCTGAGTCCTGGCCCCATCAATTTAAAAAGATGCGGGGTTCACATGCCTAGGACCCTGATGGGATAGAAAGTTGAAGTAAAAGGCATTGCAGAGTGACCAGGACCCATTGGGAACTTCTTTCCCTTTCTGATGTGTGCACACACCCTCTGGCATCTACAGAAAAAGAAAAAGAAAATAAAAGAGCAACACTGCAAGCACACAGAGCCAGTTGCTGGGGTTAGGGTACGTTGAAAGAAATAGTATAGCAGAGACCCCGTGCACTGCTCTAAGTGACCCTAAGTGAGAACAGGGACCGGACGCCATTTGAGTTTGAGAGTATTTCAGAAATTGCATTGCTTTTTTTTTTTTTTTTAATTGATAGAGGATACATGTGTCTACCAGAGAGATCGAGAGAGAGAGAGGAGGCATCCCCCAGTGGGGTGTGCTCACACTGTAATCCCTTTTCCTCCTTTTCACCATTCCATCAGGATTTGGGCACACATGCACCTGCATCATGGATTTTTTAAGCCACTAGGGCCAGGATTTGAACTGTAGTTAGCCATGCAGGATCTGGCTCCCAATGCATAGCGTGTAACCATTGCACTACGGGCCAGCCCTGCATTGCTTTTTGGCAGTTTTTAGCTTGGGGGAACCAGGCATAGACTCAGGAGGTCTGGGAACTCCTGAAGTTGTATGTGGAATATTGAGACGCGAGTGGGGAGCATATGCATGTCGGTGCATTTTCTGGGGCAGTGTCCATGGCGTTCACTGGGTTTTTAAATGGGCCACAGTCTGCTTTCAGGAATGATGGCTTTATGTCTAAGACACCACATCCTCTAGTCTGATATTCAAGCCAGCTAGTAGGGAATCAGTTTGGATTAGGCTGGGCTGCAAGTAACAGAAAACTCGAATAACCATGGCTTCAGTGAACCAGAAGTCCAGGAAGAGACCTCTGCTCTGCAGACTCTGTCACCACCATGGATGTCCCCGTTGTCCAAGCCCTCCTGGTTGCACAGAATGATGGCTTCACTGTCCTTGTACCCAGGCTTGGTTCCTCCCTCCTGAAGGGACTGTGAAGAGAAGAGTTTGATTCCTCACTATTCAAGAATCCCCCAGCCAGGATCAGCAGTTAGTGTAATGGCTATGTTGCTGGACTCCATGTAGTCGAAGGCAGTTCGAGTCCCGGACCTGGTGGCTTAAACTCACACCGGGGGCGTGTGCGTGACTGCCCAGGATCCCAAGAGGAGAATGGAGGAGAAGGGATTGCGGCATGGCTATCACCTCTGGGGGGTGATTTCTCACTTTCTTTCTGTCTCTCTGTCTCTCTCTGTCTTTCTGGCGAGCGCATGCGCCCTATAGCAAAAACCTCTCAAAAAAAAAATAAATAAATAAAAAGAATCCTCAGCCATGGAAGTCTGTCTAGGGGAATCTCTCCTCCCCACCCTTCCTGGCCTGGGGAAGGGGAGTGGTGGGGGTGGTAGGATGAAGAGGATGGTGAAAATAGCCAGTTTTTCTCATTTTCCGTACTTCCTTACATCAGCGTTACACGGGCTTTGAGCAGTCTGCAGAGCATCTTTGATGAAAAGTCAAGGGCAGGTGACAGCGTGTGCCTGCAGCGACGGCCTGAACACGCAGGGTAGGGCGTGCGCTCTTTATTTCATGGGGCAATCTGTCAGAGGTCAATGTGATTTCCTCTATACCCTCGCTTAAGGAACTCCTTGTATCAACACAAAAGCAACGTTGGCATAGCCACCATCAAAACTGACAGAGCGGCCAGCTGGTGGCGTGGTGATTAAGGTGAATGGATCCCACATGGCTGACGATGGGGTTCGTTCCAGATCCAGCAGCTTGAGAAACACACTGGGTGACTATGTGAAGGTGCCCAAAATCCCAGGAGGAAGATGGAGGAGAAGGGATTGCGGCATGACCATCTCCCCTGGGAGGTGATTTCTCATTTTCCTTTTCAATCTCTCTCCTGCTCACATACTTTATAGCAAATTAAAAACAACAGGGGCCAACAGGTGGCATAGTGGTTAAGGCACTGGACTCCTATGTGGTCAACCATGGTTCAAGTCCCAGATCTGGAGGTTTGAAACTCAAGCCTGACACATGTGCATGTGTGCCCAAAATCCCAAGAGAAGGGATTGTGGCATGGCCATCCTCCAGGGAGTGATTTCTTGCTTTCTCGTTCTCTGTCTTGCCGGTGAGTGTGTGTGCCCTGTTGCAAAACTCCCTCAACAAAACAAAACAAAACATAAACAAAAAAACAACTGCCAGAGACTCTGAATTAGTGGAGTCAGTTAATGGAGAGTTTATTGTAAAGGGCTCCATGCTGTGGCCTGCCCTTTGGCTGGCCCCAGGATGGCCTCTGACAGCCCCAACACTCTGGTCCTCCTCCTTGACCAGAATTTTCCTTTCCAAGGCACATCGGAGTCCAGGGATGTGTCAGAAGCCTGTGCCGTGTTTGTGTGGGGAGCTGTGAGGTCCGGAGTTGTGCAGAAGGGTTGTGGGGGGTGTGTGGTCTCTAACGCCGGCTGATTTCATTTCTCCCCTTCCTGATAAACGATCCATAAAAGTGTCCTTTCTCAGAGGTTTTTAATCTATCTGGGAGCCTTTCCTCTCTGCCTTTCCTTTTTCTCTTTTTTTTTTATTTTTTATTTTTTCCCCACTTTTCTGCTCCTTTTGTCTTGCCATTTCTTTTTTTCATTTGATTTTTTAGTTTGCTATGGGGCACCTGTGCTTGCCAGAGAGAGAGAGAATGAGAAGTCACCCCTTGGGGGGTGACCACACCGCCATATCACCATTCCTTCTCCTCTTGGGATTTTGGGCATGCACGCATACATGCCCGGTATGTTTTCTAGGCCACTGGGTCCAGGATTCAAACCACACAGTTGGCCATGTGAGATTCAGCTGCCTTAACCACCACACCCCTGGCTGGTCCAAGTCTTATCATGTCTTACCTCTTTTTTTTCCCTCTATCTTTTTATTAAAGTTTATTCATTTATTTCTTCCATGAACAAGAACCAAAGAGAAAGAGAGACAGAGACAAAGAGACAGCATGACCAACAAGCTCCCAATGCCACTACTCACCCTGAGCCTCAGCCAGCCCTGGGTCTTCGGCCTGGCATACTCAGGGAGCTCTCTGGACGCGAACCTGGAACCCTGTCATATGGTCAGCCTCGAGGAGCACTGTGTTTTACTCTGTGCCTCGTCCGACCCCCTCTGCCCTTTGCTACTTTGCTTTAGGGCTGAGGAGGACTCCTCCTGCTTCCCCTCATGGGCTGCAATCTCCTTGGAAGGACGAAGAATCAAATGAGCAAAGGAATGAATGAATGGAGGCTTTCCCCGAACCACCACCTTCCACTTCTCTACACTGTAACCACCATTCCGGGGGGAAGTTTGTGGCTAGTCCTTACGGTCTCCTGACTTCTGACCAAACCAACATCCTCCCAGTGGCATCTGGTATTGAAACAAAACAGGATGTGCAAACCTTTTTTTTTTTTTTTTCTATTTTTTTAAATTAAGGTTTTGCCATAGAGTACATGCACCTGCCAGAGAGGAGAGACAGAGAGATGGTCTGTGGGGGCGGTGTTCACACTGCAATCTCTTCTCCTCCAGTCTCCTCTCAGGATTTTGGGCACACACACACACACACCCAGCGTGATTTTCAAGCTGCTGAGTCCGGGACTCTAACTGTGGTTGGCCACATGAGAGTCCAGCGCCTTAGCCACCATGCCACCAGCTGGCTTTTAAAAACCTCTTTTGAACCATGAACATTTTTTGATTGGGCAGCTGTGTTTTCTGTGTCTGAACCTTAGTATTTCTGAACCTCTGATGACTGGAAGCAGAGATAAACCAGAACGCTTCAAGCTGCCAGAAATGTGGCTTTGGGGCAGCCCCCATCCTGGTAACAGAAGGCTCCAGGCAGGGATCCATGCAGGCGGATGTTGGTCGTCCTTGGGTGAGCCCCAGATGTTGGGGAAATCATTCAAGAGCACATAACTCGGGCGATGATACTAGAACTCTATTTATAGAACAATAAAATATGACCCAAGCCGTGCACTCAAACAAGTGCAAGACAAGGGCTGAAGTGAGCCAACGTGTCAAGTGAGAGATGTCTTTCCACACAGCACCCTCGCCCCCTTCCTGCCGCTCCATCCCCTGCCCGGCTGCTAGGGCTGTGTGTGTTTTCAGAGGAACTCTGACAACCCCTGGCTTAGCCCAGCTTGGGTGTCTCCCCAGCTCTGCTCCCTAGCCTGATGGTGGGAAGGCCCATCTCTAGATCCTGGCATGAGGTTTCTAGAAACCTTGGCTTCCCTGGCTGCCAACGTGTGTCTCTGTCCTTGAAATCCATCTCTGTCCTTGGCCAATCCATGTCTCCCTGTGGGCCCCTACTCTGCGTCCCTTTGTCCCTCCCACTCCCTTTCCTCCTGACCAGGCCTGGCCTTTCGTCTTTGCTGGGGGAGAAATTCTGAAAGCCAGCTCTCCTCCTCCTGTGGGTTCTAACTTAAGGGCTCTGTCTGGCTTTCTGTGGCTTTGGGGGCATCCCTTTGAGAAAGGCCACAGTCCATGGTGGGCTGGGTAGGAAGGGCGTGCTTCCTCTGGGCTGCAGGCTGACTTATTAACTTAGGTTCCCACGACTGCTGGTAACCCATTCACAGCCTTTATTTGAGACCCTGTTAAGGGCAGGCCCCTGTGTTAGGGGATGCTTTAGTATGAGTTTCTCTTTTAAAGACGTGTTTTCCATCCAAGGCCGTGGATAGCTTAGTAAACGAGGAAGTGTTATACAGAGTTTTACCTGTCCGTGGGTTAATCTGAACCTCAGTTTCCCTGCTTATGAAAGGAATGGCAGAACAACTTGGCTTTTTTTTTTTTTTTTTTTTTTTTTTTTTGAGAGATTTTTGCTATAGGGCACGTGTGCTTGCTGGAGAGACAAAGAGTCGGAGAGACAGAAAGGAAGAAAGCATCCCCCAGGAGGGAAGGCCACACCACAACCCCTTCTTTTCTAGTCTCCTCTTGGGATTTGGGGCACTCGAGCACATGTGCCCAGCATGAGTTTCAAGCTGGTGGGTCTGGAACTTGAACTGCAGTTGACCACCTGGGAGTCCAGCGACGTAACCATTACACCACCTGCTGGTCCCGGTAACTTGGCTTCTTAGCACCCCGCTCTCCACCTGGTATGTCAGGGACCATCTCTGACGCTGTGGCCCATCTCACCTCTCAGAGAGCCCGCACCCGGGCAGTGCTCCCCTGATGGGCACCTGCCTGGACCTTCTGAATCCCCGCTATCTCTCACTCTTTCCTGATCTGCCCGGAAATGGGAGGAAGGGGAAGAGGCAGGAGGAGGCCTGGGTCTCAGTCTAAACCTTCCAGCTCTGATTTAAGAGTCAAGGGGCGGGAAGGTGCATCGGGGCCAGAGCGGCCATCCTCCCTGGCAGGAAAGGAGAGCCAGGGCCAAGCCCTCCCACTGCCCGTCTCAGGACAGCCCATAGGTGGGTGCGGTGGGAGGAACCCGAGACGAGCACCCTCTGAGCAGCCCTCAGTGGGGGCCTGGGACAGTCACCCCAGCCCCAGGCCCATTTGCCTTCTGGAAGCGACATGTCTGGCTTCTCTCCTTACCTTCTCCTGGGACTGAGGTTCACAGCAAAGCACGAAGCAGCATCTACTCTAGACCAGGAAGAAAGAGGGGAAGCCAGGGTGGGGATGGCACCCACAGGAAGAGAAGCAAGCAGCCTGGACTTGGAGGCCAGCGGGGACAGGAGAGGGCACAGGGCATGGAGGCGGGGATGGGTGGGGTGGCAGTCGTGGCTGGCAAGGTGAAGGTGGGAGACCAGGACATCCGACTGTCAGCCCAGTACGGAGGCCAGGCCCTCCGGAGGAGTCCCTGCTCTACCCACGCGACTTCCGCAGCAGGAGGGAGCTTCGAGACCCACTAGTGAGTCGCTCATGAATACGCCGCCCTAGACAGAGAGGGAGAAAGAAAGGGGCCAGGAGCGTGCCGTCCTTCCCCGTACTCAAGTATGTGGCAGAGTTTGAGGGGCCAGGAGGGGCTGAAAACGCCCTAGGGTCTCTGCTGCAAGAAAGGACTTGGGGATGTGAGGAGAGCACTCCCGGCTGTGAGTGTCCTGGTCCAGGAGCTTAGTACAGAAGCTGTTCTCTTCAGTTCTCCAGACAACCCTCCAAGTGCGGCTGGGCTAGTCCCGTTGCGGGATGCGGCTTCCAGAGCTGAAGTTCCTTGTGCAGGTGACAGCAGCAGTACCAGGCAGGGCCTGCTGCCTCCTTGCAGTGACCTGCCCACTTCCCCTTCCTGGTGTTCACCCTCTTGGTTCGGGGTTTCTCTTCCTCCATGGCCGTCTCTCCACCCTCTCCTTCCTGTTCAGAGCAGGCCCTGAGCCATGAGTGACAGGTGAACCTTCCTGGCAACTGGGGAGTGGGTCAGGCCTCGGGGATAGATTCCTGGTTAATTCCCGGGGACACTTGCTGGCTCCAATACCAGGGTCGTTTCCTTATGGCATGGAATGGTGCTATAGGGTCTCGAATGGTTCAGGGCCAAGGTGTCCACCACCATAGGATGGCGGGGTGTGGTAGAGAGACGGTGCACCTTGGTGCCAGACACCCTGGATTCAGCCCCGTGCTAAGTCAGAAGGAACAACTCCAAGACTGAGGATAAATGCGTGACAGAAACACAGGCGGCTTCAGGGAGTTCATGGGTGATGCATATTATGAGAAAACCCGCATGGATTGCAAATGTTTCTTTGCACTTGGGCTTTAATTCCCTTTTCGTATGATTTTTTTTTTTTGAGAGGTTTTTGCTATAGGGCACGTGCACTCACCAAAAGGACAGAGAGAGAGAGAGAGAGAGAGACAGAAAGCGAGAAATCACCCTCTAGGGGGAATGGCCATGCCGCAATCCCTTCTCTTCCATTCTCCTCTCGGGATCTTGGGCATGCACGCACATGTGCCCGGCATGAGTTTAAGCCACCGGGTCCAGGACTCGAAGTGCAGTTGACTACATGGGAGTTCAGCAACATAGCCATTACGCTAACTGCTGGTCCCGAACTTTTTTTTTTTTAGGGATATTTTTGCTATAGGGCCTATGTGCTCACCAGAGAGACAGAAAGTGAGAAATCACCTCCCAAAGGGAATAGCCATGCTGCAATCCCTTTTTCTCTATTCTCATCTTGGGATCTTGGGCATACACACACACATGCCCAATCTGAGTTTCAAGCCACCAGATCTGAGACTTGAACCACAATTGGCCATGAGGGAGTCCAGTGACATAACCATTATGTCACTTGCTGATCCCATTTATGAGCTTTTTTTTTTTTTT
The DNA here is from genome assembly GCF_000334495.1 of Tupaia belangeri chinensis. NCBI lineage: Eukaryota > Metazoa > Chordata > Mammalia > Scandentia > Tupaiidae > Tupaia > Tupaia belangeri. The sequence continues at coordinate 383,299 of NW_006159986.1, read as the reverse complement.
GGAGAGGTTTTTGCTATAGGGCGCATGCGCTTGCCGGACAGACAAAGAGAGACAGAAAGCAAGAAATCACCCCCCAGGGGGGATGGCCATGCCACAATCCCTTCTCCTCCATTCTCCTCTCAGGATCTTGGGCACGCATGCACACACATGCGCCCAACGTGAGTTTAAACCACTGGGTCTGGGACTTGAACCGCGGTCATCTACATGGGAGTCCAGCGATGTAGCCATTACGGTATCTGCTGGTCCCCCCATTTATGAGCTTTTTACAAAAAATTATTTATTTTTTTACATGAGAGAGAAAGATGGAGGACACCCCCAACACGGTCTTCATTCCTCAATCTACCCCCAGCCTAGTCAGCCGAGATCATTAACATGTGCAGGGAGGCCTGGGAGGCAAACTTGGGACTTTATCATGTGAATCAGCCTTGCTGAGTGTGGCATTACTGATATGCTACATCTACCCCCACCCCAGGGACTTTCTGAAGTCCCCTCGTACAGCTGAGCTATTCTGTTAAGCAGTAGACTCCTCTAGATTCTTCATATAGGAAGGGGAGTGGCGGTTGGGACACCCAACAGTAGTACAGGACGCACTCCATGGCATGAATGCTCCTACTACCTCTGCTGCCACCTTGGGAAATTTGCCTCCAAGCCACTTTCAGCTGAGTGAGAAACTTACATTGTCACCTACTCTGGGTTTCTAGTGACGAAAATCCAATTCACACTAGCTTAAACAGAAAAGAGAGTGCATTGAGGGATACTGAAATAGGCCAAAGAACCAAAGGAAGAGCTGAACAACTAGGAAGATTGGTACTAGGGCAGGTCTGGGACTCCAGGACTGGGAACACCACCAGTAGCTTCTGTATCTCTCCACAAAGTGGCTTCACTCTTGGGCTTTCCCCATGAGATTGGAATGGTGGCTGTTCACAGGCTCTGAGCTTACATCTTCTTACAGCGTCATTACCAGAGAGCAAAAGTCCTCTTGGTAACAGTTAAGAGTCCCAGGGAAGGTCTCTGATTGGTCCAGCTCCCGTCAGCTGCCCAGCCCTGGACCAGTCACTGCCAGGGGGATCCAGGGAAGCAGGATCATGGAAGAAGATGTCTGTTTTGGAGCAATCCACATCTAAGTGTGAGCTAGGGGCAGTTCTCCTAAAGGGAATTCTGTTTCCAGAAGGAGGAAGGAGGGCTGGGTAGACCACACTAAGTGCTCTTTCCCCTTATGGTGAAATTTGTTTTACAAAGCTCAGACTCTGGCTGCCTGAAGAAAACCAACCTTTAGTTATACTTTTTGGGTGTCATGGTGGTATGAAAAATATCAGAGCACCTCAGATTCTAGAAAAATATTTTTCTCTACAGTTCCAGATTTATGTCCCAAGGATGTCGTAGCAGGTGTTTCTGTCTTCCAATTTCATAGACAAGAAACTGAGACTCAAATGATTTGCCTAAGGTTACCCCGCAAGTTAGGAGCAGAACTTTAATCAGAATGTGAGTCTCCTGACTCAGGTTTTTTAAATTAATTAATTAATTTATTTATTAAGAGATTTTTGCCTTAGGGCATGTGTGCGGGATCCCCACATACACTCGTGCTCACACACACACACACACACACACACACACACACGGTGACCAGAATATAAACCAAGCCCCCCACCTTTTTTTTTATTATTAAGAGACTTTTGCCTTAGGGCATGTGTGCTCGCTGGAGAGAGACAGAGACAGTGAGAGAAAAAGTGAGAAATCACCCCCCAGGGGGGATGGTCACGCCGCAATACCTTCTCCCCCATTCTCCTCCCAGGATCTTGGGCACACACGCACATGCGCCCAGTGTGATTTTCAAGCCACTGGGTCCAGAGCTGGAGCCATGGTTAGCCATGTGGGAGTCCAGCGATGTATCCACTATATCATCAGACTTAGATTTTGTAGGAAGTTTCGGCAGGGACCAAGGTAGGACTTAAGCCTGCTTTCAGGCCCTGAACTACCTGGGGCTTCTCTCGAGGGGAGGATAGGAGGAAGAAGGTCAGCGTTATGCAAAGATCAGCCTGTCTGGTGTCTGTAGGGTGCTCATTGTGAGTCAAGGCTGAATAGGCCCTCATGTCCCCACAACCTGGTGCGTGCAGGGGCAGGAGCGCACCTGTCATGAATTGGGGTGAGGAGGGAGCTGGTCAAGGAGGCTCCTTAGGAGCCTCTAGGAGGAGGCCTTTGAGCTGGATCTGGAAGGATGAGTTAGACAAGGAGAGAATCAGGGGGAGAATATCTGGGTTGGGGGAATAGCAGGTGAGAAGGCAGAGAGACATGGGGAAGCAAAGGACCCCTCACGTCCCAACTCTAGGGACATGCATCAAGTCAAGCCTGTGTACAACCAAGGCTCTCCTCTCAAGGCCGCTCCTGTCCTCCTGCCTCCCTGCAACTTCAACACCATTCTGTCAGGTTGACGGGTTACTTTTTGCCCTCAGCAGCTGCGTGCCAGGGTGTGGGTACAAAGTCCTCTGACTGGGACACGCTCCTGATGACAGGCTTTGCCTCTGTTTCAGAAAGTCGGCGAAGGACCATCTTCGAATACCACCGTGTGGAGCTGGACCCGAGCAAGATCATCAGCAAGTCAGCCGTGGAGTTCACCCCATTGCCAAGTGAGTAGGGGTCATTCCCACTGATGGGGGCATTCTGTGATATGGAAAAAGCTTTGGAGTCAGACTGAGTTCACCCACCACTAGGCCTACCGCTGACCCCTGTGGGGCTGGGCTCTGAACCCTGGGCCTCCGTTTTTCTCTTAGAATAGGAACCTAACACCACCTCCCTTGCAGAGCTAAGGAAGGGTTAGACTCCAAGGTAGAACGGGGCACGTAAGCGCGGCTCTGATGCCTGGGAAGTGTTTCATGAATAGATAATAGTTTGTCGTAATTTCCTTGGAGGAGGTGACACTGGAGTCCATAGACAGAAGGCAATGCAAGGATTTAGTAAGCACCCATCCAGCACCTCGAGGCCTGCTCCCTCCCCTGTCCACGCCCCACTTACCTAGAGTTGAAGACCCACCATGACTGGGACCCCACCTGCTACTGCTGCTCCTGTCGGATAGAGGGCGATGCTCTTGGGGATTTGATTAGGACAGCTGGGGAGAGTGAGGGAAAAGGCCTCACTTCCTTCTTGTGTCTTTTTTTTTTTTTTTTTTTGATGGCCAGAGGGCACATGCACTTGTGCAGAGATTTCAGGGGAAGATGAGAAAGCATCCCCTATGAGGAATGGTCATGCCCAAATCTCTTCTCCTTCATTTCTCTTTCTTGTAGGGATTTTGGGCACACACATGAACCTGGCATGTTACTCAAGCTGCCAGGCTAGGGAGTTGAACTGCAGGTTGGCCATGTGGGATCCAGGCACTTTAACTACCACACCACTGGCTGGCCCCCATTCTTGTGTCTTTAAGAGGATGTTAACTTCCTCTCCCATCTCATGTGCCTCCAGCTCCCCTCTGAAACCAAGGCCTTCTCCCTGCCTTCTGTGGCAACCCTGGCTTCTCCTTCTCCCTTCCTCCTCCTTGGAGATCTGGGATCAGGCAGGTAGAGCAGGAAGGAGGAGGAAGAATCTTCTCACTAGGCAGCCAGGGCTCAGCAGGTGTCCTACCCTGAAGAAGACGAAAGACCCAGACACCAGGGGGTCACAGGGCGAGGACACTTTGTAGTCACGCCCTCACCCGCAACCCAGTCACTCTCTCCGTCGAGGCCGGAGCCCGAGGGCCTGAGAACCAGGGAGACGTAGGGCCTGAGAACTAGGGATTCCTCCAGGGCTGCTGAGAGCAAACCGCAGTCCTGGGACTCAGATAAAACTACATTTAGAAGAGGGACATCCAAGGGCAGGGCTCACTGCTGGACAGAAGCAGTGACATCCTGGGAATACGTTTCTGGGACACTGTCGGAACATTGAAGACACCCCCACCCCCACTCCCGGTGAATCCATGAGCATGTTGTAGAGGCAGGGCATGTGGTGCAGGTGAGGAAGGAAGGTCAGTAGGTGCCATGGGTACCCCATGAGGCTCTTAGGGTTTCCTCTTGTGGCCCGTTTGGCTGGAGCATTTTAAGGACCTCCAGAGTTGCTGGGATGGCAAGGCCTGGGCTCCCGCATAGGTGTCCATGTGGACGGCTGGTGGGACTTGAGTGTGTTGTCCAGGTTGTGATCTGAGCCCTCAGGAGCCCAGTCGGCTTTGTCCCAAGAGCACTCTGCATCTCCTGGCATCCCTTACTATTCTGGCATGGGGAGGACTTGCCCAAGGTGCTTCTAGAGGTGTAGATGGGCAGAGAAATCCACAGTGGGACCTCGAGGCTAAGAGCTTGGGCTTAGGCTCAGACAGACCGTGGTTCAAACCCAGACCTGCCACTCTTAGCTCCAGGACTCTCTCCAAGTCTCAGTTCCCTCCTCTGTAAGAGGGGCATAACAAGAGCACGTAGAATCCATTGAACATACATGGCTGGGCGCTGTGCTAGCCCCCCGGATAAGCCAGGAAAAGAAACAATCAAAGAGCACTCATCCTTCTGCTCAGGCTGGTCCCTGCTTGGTTCCTGCCGTGGTGTTCTATGCACCCTTCCAGAGCCTGCAGGGCCATGGTAGACAAAGGACACAGTGCCACCAACCACCAAGCCCACCCACCAAAGGTCTAAAGGTGGTCACACCTTGCCCACACAGCCTGTCTCCAACTCGCCAAGGGTAGTTCCCAGCTGCCATCTTGTTAGAGCTCTGTGTAAGGCCAATTAGTTCCCTGACTAATGCACTGTGGGATTGTTGCATGGAAACTCACTTAGGAAGAACTGCGCAGCACACTTATCGAGTGGTCCTTGTCCTCTAGTTACTTGTCCCTTCTTGCTGCCGTCAATGCGCTCCGTTCGGCTGCTTATGAGATGAGCCCTGACGCTGCACACTTTCTAGGCAAGTGCCTGTCCCTGTGCAATCAAATGCGTGAACTATGTGGCAGGATCTTCTCAAGGGCTTTCTTGATTGACGGGGCTTTAGCCGATCAGTTTCCACTCTGGGAGGAGGCAGTTGTCAGGTCTCTGGTGGCGTTCATTCTGGGTCTGTATGCTCACAGCCAGCAATCTCCACTCTGCAAAACATCTTAAAATTTGAGTTATTCTGTCTCTTTTCCTTCAAGTGGGAGTTCTTATTATCTTTCAACTATTCCCTAATTCCCACAGCTAAGAAACTAATTTCTATAGGGCAGGTAAGGAGAGAGGGGACGGGTTCTTTGGGAAGAGTCCCTGTCGGTTCATTGAAATGACGCAGACAGCTTTACTCAGGAGTTTTTAGAGCGTTGCCGGAGGAAAGGCATGGTGGCCATGTTGGGTGCAGGCCACTAACATGTCAATGAACCTTGCATTCCAAGCAGTTTAAAAAGATAGCTTACCTTCACCTCTGCTCTTACTAATTTTCAGCTTGGGGAATTTCCATTGTTTCTTCTCAACAAAAGGGGAAAGAGGGACCTCAGGCTTTTTTGGGGATCCCTGCTTGGGTTCAGGATGAGATTTTCCTGTTGAATCTCTAGCACCAGCTCAGGGCCTGAGCCCCTGGAGAACGAGGGAAGGAAGGGAAGAGATAAGGAGGTTAATCGGCGCTGGCCTCATGTGAGGGGGGCGTTAATGACCTTGAGGGTCCCCTTTATGCCAGAGACTCCATAGTTCTGAAAGGACCCAAAATGTAGGGATCCTGTGGACAGGTCCTGGGGCTGAGCGGCCACGCCTTCTGTTTTGCAGCCTGCCTGCAGCATCAGAGCTGCGACGCCTGTGTGTCCTCGGACCTGACCTTCAACTGCAGCTGGTGCCATGTCCTCCAGAGGTGTGTACCCGGGGTTCCCCGCTGAGCTCCACGGGCAGACCGTGAAGGAGGGGGCAGAAGGTGGCGAGGCCCCGTTCCCAGCCTCAGGCTCATTGCCCACGATCAGCCAACATGACCAACAGGATGAGATCTCTGGCCAGTGCCACTCTGATCCGTAGAAGGTCACAGACGTGAGATGTTCCTCTAAGGCTTATGACTGATTAAGGTGTCTGGGTGGTCTGGGGTGACGCTGGTCTTCTGGACAACTATTTAGGGATCCCAGCTGGTGCAGCTCCCTCCACACACACATGGGAAAGGCTCATTCATCCCAGATCAGAGCTGCCACATAGCCGTGAGCAGCCCAGACCTAGGGCTCCTCTTCCACATGCAGATTCCTGGGCTGCCCCAGACCCTCTGCATCAGGATCTCTGGGAGAGAAGCCAAGTACCTGCATTTTAACACGGTGCCTCGTCTGCAAACAAGTGTAAGAACTGCCGGCTCAGAGGCAGGGTGTGATCCGAAGGCCCGCTGCTGTTGGCCAAGAACCCCAGGACTCAATATCACCTTGCGATCTATAACCAGGTTTCCTGGAAACCAGAGGTGTGGACATGGCAGGCATCTGTGGACAGCTGGGAGACGCTACCAAGCTGCATTTACTTGGTTTGGGAAGCTCAGAAAGTTCTGGGTGAGAGTCAATTGTAGGGATCAAGTTCTTAAATCCAGCTCATCTTCCACTCCTTGTTCTGAAGTCATTTCCTAACAGATTAGACTCAGAATTGAATCTCTGTTCCCTGTCCAAGATAAATAAACAGTAGGAGGAAAAGAGAACAAGGGTTCTTTTGGGGACCAAGGCCCTCATGAGATTGGGGATCCCTATGAACTCCGAGAGTCTTTAAGGCAATCTCGCCAACTGCAAAATTACCACCTCTGAGTTCCCATGCAGCTGTCGTGTATCCGTCAGCATTTCCTTTGCTCCTTTCCAATAACCCAGTGCAGAAATAGAAGCTCTCGTCCTTACAGGCAGCCTGCCTAGCACACAGGGCTTGGCACTGGACTGGGAGGAGAGGGTGTGCGCTCATCAGGCTTCCCAGGTGTTCTTCCCACCAGCTGTGCTTTTATTGACTCTCTGGGGCCTCAGTTTGTTTACTCTGTAAAATGGGCTGGGGTTATGTGATTTAGGGTGATGTGGGTGAGGAAGGCACTTTGTTATATTTAAACTTCTTAATTACCAAGCAGCATTTTAAAAAGAATTATTTAATAATAATTATTATTATTATTTAATTTGACCAGAGAGAGAGAAGAAGGAAAGTGAGAAAGTAAACCACCAGATCTGGGACTCGAACCATGGTCAACAAAGTGGGAGTCCAGCGCCTTAACTTCCATGCCACCTGCCAGCCTCCTAAATAGCATTTTTACAAAGCATCCATGGTCCTTCACATGAAGGTCATGAACCTCAGTGAGAATACATAGGGTAGATGCTGATTGGTTCTTTCCAGAGTGAAGTTTGGTAGAGTAAACCCCAAGACTGCGAGGCTCTCGGAGAGTTTGTCAAAATGCACATTCCTGGGCCCCGCCCCAACCCACTGAACATGACCTTCTGGGAGCAGGATCTCAGGAATCTGATTTTTGAAGAGGTCTGTCCTGTACACTTTTCGATTTGAGAGCCATGGTCTCAGCGATGGGGAGATCACCGAGATGACCTCAGATGAGCCCTAGGATCCTGGGGCCAGCTGCCTCCACATGACTCAGCGTCCAACAAGAGCTGAGCCATGAGAACTGCAAAATGGGTCAGCCTAAGCTAAACCCCCACATCAGCACAACCCCCTTTTAATGCACACGCCCAACACAGAGAGCATGGCCTTTGAATGAGGGCTGGGCCCCCCTCAACATGAAGAGATTGGTCAGGCTGGGGCAGGGGCAGGGCCTCTGGATGTGGGCTCGCCTTGGCTGTGGTTATGTTAACTACAGCACAGAGCAATTCCAACAGAGGGAGTGAGGCTGATGTGGGTGGAAACCATCCCCTCCCCAGGCGCCCCTTGGGCCTGGGCTTGCTCCAGTGCCTGCCCTTCCTTTCCAGCCTTCTGGAGTCTCAACTCCAACTGAGAATGACCTCAGGTCCCTAAGAAGCCAGCAGGCAGAGCTGGTGCAATGGGGCCAACGTGGCCTCTCCCACCCCACAGCTGCTTTCAATCGCTGGGCGGTTTTCTCCTTCCGTCCCCTCCCCACCACCCACTCTGCCCTCCGCAGCCTCCCTGGGCTCCCTCCTTGGGCTCTGGGACCCATCACAGCCTGGCAGGTGTTTTCCTGCACTCTACATTGCCCAAGCTGGCCTACTCTGCAGTCTAAGGTTGACCTTTACTCCAGGACTAACTCAGGAAATGAAGGTCATAATCTTTGCCATACAGCGTCATCACGAGGGTCACGTGAGATGGTGCAGGAGCAGCGAGTGGCTGAGCAGCTGCTGGCACATGGGAGAGGCACGTTAAGTGGCCATTTCCCATGTCCTTCTTTGAATCCAGGTTGGGTGGCTCAGGGCTTGGAACGAGATGCTCTTAGGCTTCTTGGACGAAAGGCTCAATCTTTAAAGGACCAGTTAACTTGATGTCAAAGAGACTTTAGTTCCCAGCCTCCAGTAGCCTCCGTAGGTCCTGGGCACAGAGGGCTTGAGAGAACATGTTACGGGTCAGCTCAGCCGCCTCTGTGGCAGGAGGAGCAGCCCAGAGCTCAGGGCCGAGTGCTCTCATCTTTAGAAGGAAACCGAGATCCTGGAAAGCCTCGCCCTCAGCCTCACCATATCTGGGGCAGACGGGCAGGTAGTTGTGGTTCGGGTGGTTCGGAATGTCATTCTTCCCACGAAGATGGGTCTGACCTTGAGCAGGGCTGGGGCGGGCTGGGGGGGGCTGGTGCTGGAGTGAGAAGGGCAGAGATTGAGCACGGTGCCCTGGAGAATGTCCTCTGCTCATGCGCATGCCCTGACCATTCCCTCAGGGGTGCTTGGCTCCTCCCCAGAGGCCCTTGTCAGCCAGTGCTCCATCTCTCCCAGCCTCTGGCAGGACCTTCATCTCTGCCCCGTTACTATTTTTTTTTAGAAGTTTTTGACTTAGGGGGTGTGTGCTCGCCAGAGAGAGAGACAGAGACAGTGTGAGAGAAAGTGAGAAATCACCCCCGAGGGAGGATGGCCACGCCACAGCCCCTTCGCCTCTGTTTTCTTCCTGGCATCTTGGGCATGCACTTACATGAGCCCAGCCTGAGACTCAAGCCACCAGGTCTGAGACTTGAACCGTGATCAGCCATGTGGGAGTTCTGTGACATAACTGCTATGCCATCTGCTGGTCCCCATCTCTGCCCATCACACCAGGAGGTGTTGACTCAGTCGACTGAGACTCACCTTTGGCCCAGCTCTCCGTCCCAGCTCAGGCCCCGGCAGTGCTGGGGGAGCTCTGTGAGAGACCAAAGCTCTCCGGATGAATCCCCTGGACTCTCAGCAGTGCTCTGACAGCACAGCGTCAAGGTGACCTTAACGCTCAGTAGAGGTCGTGCCATCCACATAGCATCCCTCCACCCATCTGCCACACGTACCTGGGCATTCGTGACCTCGGTTCTGGGGGGCTGGATCAGAAGGAATGTGGGGATGCCCTCCCTTCCCCTCTGTATAGAGAAGAAGTAGAGTGGGTAGGAGGGTCTGACTTCTGGCCCTGCAGCCAGTGCTCAGGACACCTGCCCCGTGGCCTTGGGGAGCTCGACTGTCCCAGGCCTGGGGGCTCAGCTTTACTAAATAGGGAGAAGGGAAGGGGAAAGTGTCTCTGTCAGTCCCATCACACCTCTGACCTTTTGCCCCCCCTGCAGATGTTCCAGTGGCTTTGACCGCTACCGCCAGGAATGGCTGGCCTACGGCTGTGCTCAGGAGGTGAGAGCCTGTGTGATCTGCCGAGTCCCGGTACCCCGTGATGGGGATGGAAGCGCTACCAGCAACCATGTACTGGTAGCTCTTCTCAAGGCACCTTCAGCCCGTGGCCATACCCTCCCCTCCATCTGGGATTTGTTTCCAGACTGCTCTGAGCCAGGTAAACCAGCTCTGGCAGGTTTTAGAGGGCTCCGTGGCCCTGAGACAAGCACCTCTGGTGACTGGGCCTACGGCAGGCAGCTCCCCGGGCATTCTTGGTTCATAAAAAACATACGTTGGACCTGGCTTCCACTGCAACCTGGCTCCTCCTGGAGGCTGTGCACCTGGTGACATTGATGACACTCCTGCCGAGGCTCTGGCCCTCTGGTCTTGGAGAAAGGCTGTCATTCATGAGGGAAGGTTGTTCCGGGCACTTCCCATTAGAATCTCATACAGGTGCTGACACATGGCTAGAATTTTCCAGAATACTCAGTGCTTTAATTCTGGTGGAGAGCATCCTATCCTCACACCTTAGACTAACACTGACAGACCTGGTCACCCACGTGTCCTTTTCCCTCCCTGCCCCCTCTCTCTTGCAATGCCTATGCCAAGCACCCGCTGTCTGCTGTCTGCCCTCCACTCACCCTTAGTTAACATGACCCCAAGCACTGTGGCCATCAGAGGGGGAGACTGGAGCTCAGGGACTTGTAATGGCTTGGCCTGCATCTCACAGCTAGAAGGTGCTGGGCCCAGCCTTTAGACATAACCCTCAGACCCACTGTCATGCACTCATTATGGTCTGTTTTGTTAGTCTGGGCCTGGGTGAGCTGTTTTTTTTCTGGACTTAAAACTGTGTCCAGCAGCCCACTGATGTTGGCTGTCAGGAAATGTGCAGATTTTCTCTATGTATTTAAGACTGGCATCTCAGCTGCTGCTTTGAAGAAGGCTTTGGAGCAGCCAATGGGTAAATGGCCCTGTATGATAAGACACTTCGGGGATGAAAGGAAGGCGCAAATGCATTCGTCCGGGGCAGCAGGGCTGGGGTCTCTCTTGCAGGCAGAAGGCAGGACGTGTGAGGACTTCCAGGACGAGGATCACTTCTCAGCCTCCCCTGACAGCTCGTTGGGTCCCTTTGACAGAGACCTCACCACCACTTCCTCCTCCCTCTTTGCAGACAGCCTCACCACTGAAGGTAAGGCAGGAGCCTAGGGGGGATAGGGGAGGGGAGCCGTAGGGAAGAGCTGCCCTGCCCTGTGCACGCACTACTCCTGAGGGGATTATGTGCTGGCAGGGGAACTGCCCAACCTCTATGGATGAGGGCCCTGGAGAACGTAGGTCCCTTGCTGGGGAGTCGTGGAGGTGGGCTTTGAGCAAGTGAACTCCAGTCTCAGGCTCTAATCACTGTGCTGGCCTACCAGGGCTGTGGGATAAAATTTACTATGGAGCAGTGAAAATAATGAACCAGCCCGTGCCAGGAATTTCACAGAACTTCTCTCAGTTAATCTGACTAGTAATCCTGGCAGGACCTGAGAGGCCTCGTGTCCCTGTAGCAGGTGTGAGTTCTGTTTATACCTGTAGATGCAAGAGAAAGGTGGCCTGATTTCCTATCACTTAACTTAGCTTCTGACTCCCAGGCCCTGCTAGGCTGGCGCAGTGGAGGAGTCCACCTCGCTGCGGCACTTGGCACCCTGCTTCCAGAATCTTCAGCAGGTTGAGTGTCCAAGGGGGACCACAGCTGATTCCTATGAAGGCTTGGCCATCCTCATGGCTTCTCTGCTACCTCAAGGCCTGGGGGTCTTGGCTGGAGCTGGAAGAGGTCTGGCCACGGGGCGGGTGGTGGCGTACTCAACATCCGGGGACACCTCGTGCTGGCCCCGCCCACCCTGGGCCCTTAAACCCCTTCCTTCTCCCTGTCCTCCAGGGTTTTTGCCTGTCTTCTCGCTGTTCATTTTCCATGCACACATCTTGGTCTGCAAACTCCTTTCCCTTAGGCTAAGATGGAAAGACTTATGAATTCGGAGCCTGCTTGAAAGGAGTAACTGGAAAGGAAGGAAGGAGAGAGGAAAAAAAATCAGTATTTTAAAGATTATTTAGCCATGATCCTGCTGCATAGAGAAGGAAAGTGGGTTACTCAGGGTTACATGGGCGGGGGGGGGGGGGAGCGATTGGGAACAGGGTGGGGGGTAGAATGTTCTCCCATGGTGTCCAGTGTCTTTCTAAACATTGCCCAGAGAACTAGTGAACCAGAGCAGGGACTGGGCGAGTTGGCCCAGGACAGTTATAGAGGAGTCAAAACAAATGGTAGAAAGAGCTCGCAGTCTGGGGGAGTCTGAACATACTCAGTTCCCCTAACGATCCTGGGCATTGGCTGTTACATCCCTATGTTATAGAGGAGACGCCGAGGCTCAGACAGGTGGATAGACAGGTGGATAGTTTATAGAGGAGACGCCGAGGCCACACAGCCAGGAAGAGACACGGGTGGGTCTCATCTGGCTCCAAAAGCAGTGCTCATTCCCCTCGACCCCACTGCCTCTCTCCACGCTAAGAGAAACAGAACAGGGTCTGCATGGACTCAGGGGGCAGGGTGAAACAATGAAGGGTGAACACAAGAGGCAGACTGGGACAGCCCCCACTACTCTGACATTGCTCAGGAATGACAGGGAGCTGGTAGCGCTCAGGCCGAGAGCGGAGCGTGTACTGGTGCTGTGGAGGAGATAAGGAAAAAGAACCGGCAAGAAACCTGGACCTTGAGGAGTTAACCAAGTCCAGGGTGATCTTCCTTTCTGTTTTGTTTATTTGTTTGTTTTTTTTTTTAGAGGTTTTTGCCATAGAGCGTGTGCGCTCGCCAGACAGTCAGAGAGAGACAGAGAGACAGAAAGCGAGAAATCACCCCCCAGGGGGGATGGCCATACCGCAATCCCTTCTCCTCCATTCTCCTCTCGGGATCTTGGGCATGCACGCACACGCGCCCAGGGTGAGTTTTAAGCCACCGGGTCCAGGACGCGAACTGCCTTTGACTACATGGGAGTCCAGTGACATAGCCACTATGCTAACTGCTGGTCCCCAGGATGATCTTTCAGATAAAGGAAACTCCACATAGGAGGAAGTAACCCCATGGGCTTATTGAGGGCCATTCTGAGCCCGCTGCTGGGCTGGGGGAATGCAGACACCCCCAACACACCCCTTGAGTGTTTACCATTTTGTTGAGCTGGAGGGTCAAAGGCCCAAGGGCCACTATGGTGGATATGGAGTGCCCAGGACATGGCACCTGGGGGCCGAGTTCAAACCCTGCCTTGGTCTCCTAAGGGTTAAGTCTCCCACATCACCGCCCCGGTGGGCAGTTCCTACACAGAGACAGCCAGTCCTTCTGCCAGTTTTATGATCCATGTGGCTCTCCTGCCAGTCCAGGAGTGGGTCTCACATCCGTTTGCTGCGTAATGGTTCCTGGCAGAAAACATTAATTAGAGTAAGTGGAAACAATTATGGCTCTGTGCCCTTCGAGTCCTGGAGCAGGTGGCAGAGAGGATGGAGTTACATCTGTAAGAAAAAAACTTTTAATGACACCCCCCTTTGCCCAAATTTCACAGCGTCTTGGCAGGGCGGGTTTTAGTGGCCCTCCTGCCTGTGCCATGAAGAGACTCCCCGGGGAGACTTGGCAGAGGCAGTGCAGGGTAGAATCTATCTCGCACACTCCCTCTCAGGGTACAATCTGAACAGGGAGGGGGATGTAGCACTCTGGCAGAGGGACCTGCTTGGGCAGGACCCAGTGAGAGAGCAGACAGCGCAGTGGGAGCAGGCAGCCTGGGCTGGACTGTCGGAGCTGGAGCCGTTCACTTGCAAAGGAATGCTCCCACTTAACGAACCAGACGACCTCCGAGTGACAGACGACTGCCACGAAGCCCATGCGTTTTGTTGCGCAGAGACAGGCACTCACGCAGAAGGACTGTGTAGTGCGAGGCTCGTCTCCTAAGCACCGCGCAGCGCACCAGTGAAAGCAGCGGGAATGGAGCACTAACTACTGGGAAATGACCAGCCAGCCAGGCTGGCATCGTGGTGATGGCAGCTGGATCCCACCTGGCTGACTGTGCGGTTTGAGTCCTGGACCTGATGGCATGCTTGTGTGTGTGTGTGTATGTGTGTGTGTGTGTGCGCACACACACACGCCCAAAATCCCAAGAGAATTGGAGGAGCAGGGATTGCAACATGGCCATCCTCCTGGAGGGGGTGATTTCTCACTTTCCCTCTTTCTTTTGGTCTCTCTCTGTTGAGTGCACACACCCTACAGGAAAAAAAAAAAAAAAGAAAAAAAGAAAGAAAGAAAAGAAAAGAAAGAGAAAAGAAAGAGAAGAAATATATTTTTGAGGGATCAGCAGTTGGTGTAATGACTATGTCGTTGGACTCCCATAAAGCCTACCGCAGTTCGATTCTCAGACTCAGTGGCTTAAACTCACGCCGGGTGTGTGTGCGTGCGTGCCCAGGATCCCAAGAGGAGAGTGGAGAAAGGATTGCAACACAAACTCCCCCCTGGGGGGTGATTTCTTGCTTTCTGTTTCTCCATCTCTGTCTTCCTGGTGAGCACACACGCTATATAGCAAATACCTCTCAAAAAGAAAAAGAAAAGAAAAAAAGCAATATATTTTTGAAAGAATTATTTTATTTCAATTTATTTAGTTAGTTTAGTTTGACCAGAAAGGGACAGAGAAAAAGAGAGGGAACGCACATGCGCCCGGCGTGAGTTTTAAGCCACCGGGTCTGGGACGTGAACCGGGGTTGACTACGTGGGAGTCCAGAGACATAGCCATTACGTTAACTGCTGGTTCCTGAGTACAGATATTTTTTTAAGAGAGATTTTTCCTATAAGGTGCATGCACTTGCTGGAGAGACAGAGAGACAGAAAGTGAGAAATCACTCCCTGGTAGGGGGGTGGCCATGCCACAGTCCCTTCTGCTCCATTCTCCTCTCGGGATTTTGAGCATGCATGTGCCTGGTGTGTTTCAAGCCTCCAGGTCCGGGACTCAAATTGCGGTCGGCCATGTGGGCATCCAGTGAGGTCACCATTATGCCATCTGCTGGTCCCTGAGCCATCTCCTTTTGTCTACCACTGAAAGGTGTACCCTGGGCTGCTATTGATTTCCTGTGGACTGGATTCACAAGTTGATTTGAATCAAGTTTGTTTGCCTGGTGATACTTTAGTAATCCATTTATTATTTTCAACTTACAGTAACAGCATAGAGGCATACTTGTGTTAAATACGTTATTTATTGGAATTCCTAAAGAAAATATATCTTCATATGTCTACACAACTCTATCTTGTTTTACTTGCTATTTTTTTAGCTTTCATTATTTTATTTGTTTTCGTTTTTATTTATTTATTTTTATTAATTGATTCATTTTACATTCTTTCACTGAACATCATCACAGCATCCAAAATGCGATTTCCAATCCAGAATACCCTGTCAAGTGGCTTAATCATACATGTTATTGTCAACCAATAATTTTCCATTTCAGGTTTTACTTTGTATTTTTAGGGGTTGCTTTTTTAAATTGCCCTCAATAGGCATGACCATGCCACGATCTTTTTTCTTCCGTTTCTCCTTCCTGCCAGGGTGTCGAGCATGGATGTGCATGCTCATATTATGCTTTCAAGCCTCCAGGCTGTGAGTCAAACTTGTCAGCCGTGCGGATTCGGTTTCCTATGTCCAGTGCTTAACCACTGTGCCACAGGGTGGGCCCTTAAGGAGTTGCTTTCCTTTTTTTTTCTTTTTCTTGTTAGAGGGCATGTATGCTCACTAGAGAATCAAAGAGACAGAGAGAGGGACCAGCAGTTAGCGTAATGGCTATGTCACTGGACTCCCATGTAATCGACTGTGGTTAGAGTCCCGAACCCGGTGGCTTCAACTCCCGCCAGTCGTGTTGTCCAGTGCTTAACCACTGTGCCACAGGGTGGGCCCTTAAGGAGTTGCTTTCCTTTTTTTTTCTTTTTCTTGTTAGAGGGCATGTATGCTCACTAGAGAATCAAAGAGACAGAGAGAGGGACCAGCAGTTAGCGTAATGGCTATGTCACTGGACTCCCATGTAATCGACTGTGGTTAGAGTCCCGAACCCGGTGGCTTCAACTCACGCCAGTCGTGTGTGCATGTGTGCCCAAGATCCCGAGAGGAGAATGGAGGAGAAGGGATTGCAGTGTGGCCATCCCCCCTGGGGGGTGATTTCTCGCTTTCTATCTCTCTGTCTGTCTGGCGAGCGCATGTGCCCTATAGCAAAATAAAATCTCTCCAAAAAAAAAAAAAAAAAGAGACAGAGAGAGAGGGAGGGAGAGGAGAAAGCACCTCCCATGGGGAATGGTCACTGTGCAGTCCCTTCTCCTTGATCCCTCCCTCCTGTTGGGATGTTGGCAAGTATGCACACGTGCCCAGTTTATTTCTCAACCTGCCAGGTCTAGGACACCAACCACGCAGTAGGCCATGTGGAATCCAGCTGCCTCCACCACCAGGCCACACAGCTGGCCCAGGGTGGCTTTTTAAATTTCCTTTTTAAAATAGTGATGTGATCATTAAATGATGATTGCTGTGATTTCAAAATCAAATCTACCAAAGCCATGGCCTAGTGATCAAGAACATGCACGGTCTCAACTTCGTTCTCCAGATGGCTGGCCTTCCTCCTTTGGCCTCATCTCTTACCACCCCGGGCCACATATGCTCTGTGCTCAGCTATGCTGGACTGCTGTGTGACTTTGAGCAAGTCACTTCCCCTCTCGGTGCCTCAGTCTCTTTGCCTCAACGACGGAAGTTTAGACTGAACCTCCATAAATTCCCACCCAAACTCTGAGAGACAAAGGCCCTCGTGATTCCACTAACCTCGCTCCTTCTGTCCTCTCTCTTTGAAGATGACACCAAGTTGAACCCCTACGCAGGAGGAGAGGGTGAGTACAGAACTGCCTGCTCCTCTTTATCAGACCCACTGCCTCATGGACTCGCTCCAGAAGAGGTTGCCACAGTCACCCGGCCTGTTGTGGGGGGCAAGGGTGGGAGCAAAACCGCCCTGAGCTTCCTTGACCTCCTGGTGGGTGGGAAGGCAGGGGAGCTCTGGGCTCTGCCCCTCTAGATTGAAGGAACATGATCACACACACATTTCTCTGAGCCATGAAGCTCTGGGTTCTCCTGGCCTCTTTGCTTGTCTATATTCACTGTCCTGAAAGAATTGAGGGGGAGGCGGAGTGCTGAGCCAGGGCGAGTGGACAGGCATGGCCTGGGACATCAGCCTCTCCTTCCGGGGGCTCACAGGCAGTGAGGACTGGGGGACCCTTTCCCACCTGTTTCCTTCCATTCCTACTCTGGGTTGGCAGAGAGCACACAAACACCCCCCACGAAATATCGACAATATTGGCAGGTGGCAGAAGGTGGGATCCCCCACCCCCATTACCTGGGAGGATAATCTCCTCCCTAAGGATGGGAGGTGGTTCCACTCTCCTACCCTGGGCCAGGGTCAGCCCAGGCCCTTGCCACAATGCTGCAAGAGTGGAGATGGAAATGCCTTCGACTCCTGACGCCCAGGCCCAGAGGCTGTGACCTCGGTAGGCATCGGGTGTCAGGGGTGGGTGCACAGTCCCCTCACTCTCAGCAGCCGAATCCCTGCTGGAATCCCTGATCATCATGCCATCAGGGGCCCTGCTGCTGTGGGCCGATCCCCATGCCGGCTGGGGGACTCTAGCTGGGGGCCTTTCACCTTCCACTGCTGGCAGATGGAGTCACTAGCCTGCGCTGGAGCACCCCATCCTTTCTCTGCTGGGTTTCCTCTGCTCACAGGGTGCCAGGCAGAGAGAAGAGGGCGGGAGGACAATGATTGTGAATGCGTGCAACTTCCCATAAAATCTCCCTCCCCGTCACTTCTCATCCTACCCACTAGCCACGTAAAACAGAGTCAGCAATTCTGTTGCTGACACCCTCACCCCTGTCCTCTCTACCGCGTTGTCTGATTCCTCTGGGGGAGGTGAAGAGGCAAATGCTATAGCCCCCCAGGTCAGGTCAGGGAAGGAGGCTTCTGAGTGGCCAGCTCTGAAGGCGCGTGTCTGTGGGCAAATTAACCTCTCTGTGTTTCCATCATCTCAGTCATACAAGAAGAGGGTTGGGCAGGGTGCGCTTCCAGCTCTGCAGTCTATGGAGAACGCTCTGCCTCTTCCTTGGAATGGCTTTCAAACAGCGGGATGACCTCAGAGCGTGCCTGCTGGTTTACGAGCTTCCAGGGGACCTCATTCATTCTGTAGCCTTTGACTGAGTGCCTGCGATGGATCTGCCATGTTTTCTCAGAGCTGAGAACAGAGACGAATGGGACACTGTCCCTCCTTTCTAGCAGGTCGCAGTCTGGTCGTGGACAGTGACAAGCAGAAAGTATGACAATTCACTGTCGTGACAGGTGGCACTTACTGAGGTCTTCTAAGAGGCCAGTGATGCCAGGCACAGTTGTCAGCGCTCGACATGAATGATCATATCTTAACCCTCACACGGAACCCATTAGGGAGTTACTAGTACAATCCTTGTTCTACAGAAGTAGTAACAAAGACACAGGAAGGGTAAATAGTCTGCCTCACACCACACAGCTAGTAAGTGGTGGGTCACAGAGATTTGAACCCAGGCAGCCAGACTCCAGATCCCAAATCTTTTTGTTGTTGTTGGAGAGTTTTGTTTTGTTTTTTTTTTGCTATGGGGTGTGTGCTCTTATCAGAAAGACAGAGAGAGACAGAGGGACAGAAAGCGAGAAATCACCCTCCAGGGGGGATGGCCACGCCGCAATCCCTTCTCCTCCATTCTCCTCTCGGGATCTTGGGCACGCACGCACACGCACCCAACGTGAGTTTAAGCCACTGAGTCCAGGACTCAAACCATGGTCGACTGCATTAGAGTTCAGTGACATAGCCATGATGCTAACTGCTGGTCCCCAGATCCCAAATCCTAACCATCACATGCTTTCTGTAATTCCTTTAAAATGCTTATTGTGACACAAGTATCAGAGACAACTTCTCCTGGGATCCTTATTAGACATTTGGGCAACTTTTTTTTTTTTTTTTTTTGGAGAGATTTTTTTACTCTAGGGCATGTGTACTCACCAGAGAGAGACAGAGAAAGAGAAAGCAACAAATTACCCCGCCCCCCAGGGGGAAGGCCATGCCACAATCCATTCTCCTCCATTCTCCCCTTGGGATTTTGGGCATACATGCACGCTCACCTGGTGTGAGTTTCAAACCGCCAGGTTCAGGACTTGAACCAGAGTCGGCTATGTGGGAGTCCAGTACCTTAACCACCGCACCACCTGCCGGCCCCCACTTGGGTAACTTTTAAGTGATTTTGGAAAGCCACACAAACAGCACCAAGGACGTTTGTGCCATATTCACAAGGATTCTACCAACTCTCACGCCCACGTTTTCATGTGTGTAATGGGGAGACCTGGAGTTCTGTGAGTTTCCATCTCTGGGCATTGTCAGAACCTGAGACTCCATGGCCCAGACTTCCCTGCCTCCCCCGGTCCCTCCTGCCTTAACGGTCTTTCCACAGGCCTTCAGAGCAACCTGTCCCCCAAGACCCCGGGCTCCCCTGTGCACCTGGGCACCATTGTGGGCATCGTGCTGGCGGCCCTCCTTGTGGCAGCTGTCCTCCTGGCTGGAATTTACATCAGCGGTCACCCCACCTCCAACGCTGCACTCTTCTTCATCGAGGTCAGTGGGGAGCGTGGCCACAGGGCTGCCACTTGCTTCTGCATCAGCATTTCCTGGCCATGCCGTAGCATCCCTCCCCCTTCCATACCTGAGTCGGTTTATTTGTAAAATCTACTGTAGGGAGTGTGTACTCTCTGAAGACAGGGAGAGAGAGAAAGTGAGAAACCATCCGTCAGAGAGGACAGTCACGCTCTTGTCCCTTCTCCTCCATTCTCCTCTTGGGATTTTGGGCACACATGCACATACCAGATGTGTTTTTCAAGCCACTGGGTCCGGGACTTGAACCATGTGGTCAACCATGTGGGATCCAGACGCCTTAACTGCCGCACTACCTGGCTGGCCCCCTGAGGATTTTTTGCTTTTGTTTTTGTTTCTTCCTGCAGAGGGCATGGATACTTGCCAAAAAGAAAGAGAGAGCGAGCGGGAAAGCACCCCCCATAGAGAGCGAGCGGGAAAGCACCCCCCATGACCAGTGTCACATGGTCATGCTGCAGTCCTTTCCCCTCCATTTCTCCATCCTCTCAGGATCAGCATTAAGGTCATGCGCATACACACACACAAGCACTGGGCAGGACTTAAGCCGCAGCTGGCCATGTGGGCTCTGGCTCCCTTAACCAGCAGGATACAGGGCCAGCCCCACACCTGAGAAGCCTCCACCAACCCCATCCTGGCATGGCGGGTGCTGGCTGCTCCCTGCAGTCCTTCACCCCCACACTTGGCCCCAGAACTCTCTCCTTCCTGTCCTTAGGATCAGCCTGTCTGCTCTTGCTCTTCCTTCGGTGAAATCAGAAAAGTTCCCAGAAGAAAGAAAGAAGGTCCAAAGTGTCACCTGGCACTTATTTGGTGGCTGGGTGGCCAATCTCTAATGATATATGGTCTCTCGTGCCCAAATTCTAGGCTTGAGACCTATTCAAAGCCATAATGGAACCAAAGTCGCTACCTCTTTTGCCTACTTATGTGGGTTCTTTATGTTACAGTTAATAAGGAAAGGAACCAGCAGATGGCATAATGGTTACGTTGCTGGACTCCCATATGGCCGACCACGGTTTGAGTCCTGGACCTGGTGGCTCGAAACTCACGCTAGGCGTGTGTGCATGTGTGCCCAAAATCCCAAGAGGAGAATAGAGGAGAAGGGATTGTGGCATGGCCATGCCCCCAGGGGGTGATTTCTCACTTTCTTTCTCTATCTCTTTCTGTTTACCCACTGAATGAACGCACCCTACAGTAAAAATCTCTCCAAAATTAATAAATGAGTTACTAAGACAATATAATGCTCAGGGCTGCTCTCTGGA
>NW_006159986.1:345258-362596 GCF_000334495.1 Tupaia belangeri chinensis | reverse complement strand
CACCCAGCCTGCAGTGCAGAGCAGGAAGTAAAGGCTCAACTCCATCACCCTGGCCACAGGGCTTGGCAATCTTGTCCCCAGCCCACCTCTCTGTGTCTCTCTCTGGTCAAATTAAAATGAATGAATACATAAGATAAATAATTATAGCAAAATTATTTAATTTTATTATTATTTTTGTTAATTTGCACATGCACTCGCCAGAGAGAGACTAACTGAGAGAGAAAGTGAGAAAGCAAACCACCAGGTCCAGGACTTGAACTATGATCAGCCATGTGGGAGGCCAGCGCCTCAAGCACCACACCACCTGCTGGCCCCATGGCCCTGTTTTCCATGAATATGAGCAATTCATTCTGGGTCTTAACTGAGCTCGGTACCACCTGGGATCCGCAGGTCACAGGATGCTGGGTCTAGGGCAGACTAGGGGATCTGCATTTCTTTTTTGGGTAAGTTTTTGTCTTAGAGTGCACATGCATGAAAGACAGAGAGGGAAAGTGAGAAATCACCCCCAAGGGGGGATGGCCGTGCCACAGTCCCTTCTCTGTTCTCCTCCTGGGATCTTAGGCACACAGGTACACACGCCTGGTATGATTTTGAAGCCAGCACATCTGGGACTGCCCAGAGGGGATCCCACCATTGTACCCGCCAGGCCATCCACTGGCCCTGGACATCTGCATCTTCTTCTTAGTTTTTTTAAAGAATTATTTTATTAAAAAAAAAAAAGAATTATTTTATTTAACTTTATTTATTTATTTATTTTAATTTGACCAGAAAGGGACTGAGTGAGAGAGAGTGCACAAGAGAGAAAGTGAGAAAGCAAACTGCTAGATCCAGCGCTCTAACTGCAGTCAGCCATGTGGGAGTCCAGCGCCCTTACCCACCACATCACCTGCTGGCCCTGAAATCTGCATCTTAGTAAGCCCCCCAGTTGATACTGATGCAGGACCTGTGCCGTCTGGAGGGTCACTCTGGCACTTCCAGAGCCTCTCAGATCACTCCAGCAGTCTCTGTCCCACTCTGCCACTTTCCACAGCCTCCCGTCCCTACTCAGTATGTCGATGACACTTTCTGCTGAAGCCACCAAAGGAGAGAGAAAACACTCTCCTTTCAAACTTTGGAAACAGAGACCCTATTCATCTGCTTGACCCTCAGTAGGTTCCCCTGTGTCCCAGAGCCCTTGGAAGAGACAGTCTTGGAACTGTCCCTTGGGGGTGGGGCCCCCATGATGGGGGTCACACCTGCTGACTTTGTCTTTGTGTACCCCTCACTCTGCAGCGGAGACCTCACCACTGGCCAGCCATGAAGTTCCGCAACCACCCCAGCCACTCCACCTACACGGAGGTGGAGCCCTCGGGCCATGAGAAGGAGGGCTTTGTGGAGGCCGAGCAGTGCTGAGAGTGACAGAGGTCCCCTCTGAAGGACAGGAAAGAAGACCCGGGCCTCCAAACAGATGCATCAAAGCAAAATGGAGAAGCGATTATCCCTGGCCTCCTCCGAGCATGCCCAGGCCAGGAAGAGGAGACGGTGGTTTTTGGTGCTAACACCAAAAACAGTGTAGTCATCACACCCCACGTCCCCAAGATGGGCAGAAAGGCAACCACGTGGGTCTTTTCAGGGAACAATAACCTCATGTGAACCCGTTTTGGTGTACAGGGTTCCCCCTTCCTGGTCTCTCTGTGGTCTAGCGTATGGCTGTTCCAAAGCCCTCTCAGATCTGAGGATGGCCAATGCCCTGCTCCTGGTCACCTGCGGCCCAGGCCTACGACACGAGCTGATGAAGATCTAGATGGGGGCCCCTGCAACCCAGAGCCCGTGGACTGAAGAACTGGGTCTCAGGGCTGTAGAGTTGACATATTCAGCCCAGCTTCTGAGGCTTTGAAAGTTGGAAGGAGTTAGCCCATTAAACACAGGTGCGGCTGCTCTCAGCCCTTAGGGCGTATTGTCGTGGAGGAAAGCCAAATGACAGGAGGGAAGAAACTCCTGGAGAAATTGCATTTTTAGGCTTGCCCTCTTGCCCTTCCTGCAGCTGTTCCTTCTGCATTAAAATGTGTGCAGCCTGCATCGCAGGCTTCAACCCAACCTGCAGTCCAGCCTCCACGTGGCTGTATACTGTCTGGGGCTCCCTACTCCGACGGCATGTTTGGTGCCTGTTTGTCACGGGTCTCTTCTGCCGTCAGTGTCAGTAGGAACCTCCAAAGGTAGGGCTTGCCTGATTAATAGTTTTCCTCCTCTGAACTGGATTTATAGAGCCATTAAAGACAAATGAGGGGGAGCTCCTTGAGACATACCCAGCAGGGAACTTCAGTTAGAAGCAAAGCCGAAATGTGGGGCCAGAGGAAGCTGGCCTGAGAGCAGGAACTTTCTGCCCAAGACCTTGACCTGGAAAGTTGCCTCCTTGCCTCCATCTCTGCTAGAAGTCTTTGGGGTGGGACCAGCAGTTGGCGTAATGGCTATGTCGCTGGACTCCCACGTAGACGATCGCGGTTCGCGTCCCGGACCCAGTGGCTTAAAACTCACGCCGGGTGCATGTGCATGCGTGCCCAAGATCCTGAGAGGAGAATGGAGGAAAAGGGATTGTGGCGTGGCCATCCCCCCTGGGGGTGATTTCTCACTTTCTGTCTCTCTGTCTTTCTGGTGAGCGCACGCGCCCTATAGCAAAAATCTCTCTCCAAAAAAAAGTCTTTGGGGTGTAGAGTTTAGGCTCCCAAACTTCATCTGGTTTCAAGGAATTCAGTCCCAGTGATGAGTTGGGACTGCCTCTGAAGGACATTTAAATAAAAATCTATAGCTTGCCCTCATTCAAAGCAACAATATCAGCCCTTTTATGGGTGCCGTAGGTACAGCAGCGACAACTCCTCAGCTTCCCCAGAAAACCTGATTATGGCCACTTCCCTTCAGCTCTCATCAGATGTCACCCAGCCAACTGGTGGGCCCTGTGACGCGGGAGGCCACCTCTTCTGGTCTTAGCTAGAGCAAGGTTGAAAATGTCCTTTGTCACTCAGTAGACCTATGAGAACAACTTTTAAAATCTGTATTTTCTAGGGCTCCCAGGGCATATATCCAAGTATACACATATAAAAATATACACACACACACACACACACACACACACATTTCCCTTACTGCTAAAACATCAGAAAAGGCTGTCACTGTGCTCAGCCTTAAACTTGGTTTGTTAAATTACGACAGTGGCAAAAGCTGCCAGCCAACCAACCACACAGCTCAAGTGGCAGAGGGTCCACCACCTGGGCCGCCATTCCTCCAGTTGTGGTCATGGCTAAGACTCTCTTTCTCCGGGTCCTGGAGCAGACTCAGACTGCACGAAGCACTGACCAGGGGCTGCCCTGACCGCCTGGCCATGAGACGTCAGTGTCACGGTTCAGATGCCACCAATCTCTCTCTCAACACACACCTACCTGAAGCCACAGCACAATGAGAAGAATCTGGGGACCGAGGGCACCCCAGCTGCCCTAAATGCAATCTCTACAATTCACATGTCTAGTGTGAATTCTCTGCATGGATTCTCAGTGTTAATAGTAAAGGAAAGAGCATTTTATGACTTCTGTGTGCAAAAAAAAAGTGCCCAGGATTTTCAGTGTCATTCTCCAAATCGCCACCCATCCCTTACTGCGTGACTGCCCTCTTCACTCAGGACCTGCCCCTGGGAGTGTAGGAACCACCTCCAACTCCCTGCCCCTCAGGGGGCTTTGCTCAGCCTCCCCCACCTCTGCCAGACACAGCCTGGAAAGAGATCCCCAGCTATTTACTACACTGGGTCGGTAAATCCCTGGAAGTGAGCCTCCGCGACTTTAATCTGCTATCTAGAGACACAAAATAAATCTGAGTATGTTGATGCTGCCATATTTCTGGATGCTTTGCACTCCAACAACTTTATCAGACGCTTTGTGTTTTTATTACTTTGTGTTTTCTGCTCACAAAACATGGTTTAGCAAACCAAAACAAAGAGAGGAAAAATTTTGAACTCCTCACAGCCAAAATCGGCGATGCCAAATTTCAGGCTCCAAACAAGCCAATTTATAAGTAAACATGCTGTGTTTGCCAAATAAAAAAGGAACGTGTTGGAAATAGCAACAGGGATTGGTGGAGAAGGTGCTGAGCTCCTCAGAAAGGGAGAAGGTGGGTACTTTGACCTCAGCCCTGCCCTGAGGAGCTGTGTGATGGAGGCCAAGTCGCTGAACTTCTCTGGGCCTGGTTCCACCTCTGCAGAATAGAAGATGCTGGTCTCACTGTTCTAAGGAACGACCTTAGCAAATAGCTTCACCTCTTGTTCTGTTTTCATTTTTTTTTTTTCTCCTGCAGTCTTTTTCTACTCAAGTAACTAAGCAACTAAGACTGTTATCCTGATAGGGTGACCAAATTGTTCTAGTTCGTTTGGAACTTTCTTGGTTCTAACACTGAAAATCATGTATCCCAGGCAACCCCTCAATCCTGGCTACCCTGGATAATTGGTCCCTTTATCCCTGGAGCAGCCTTCCCACCTCATTGGCTAAAGAAACAAGTTAATAATGTCAAGCATTTGTAGAGCACTTAATTTTTGGAGTGAGGGGACCAGCAGTTGGCGTAATGGCTATGTCGTTGAACTCCCATGTAGTCGACCGTGGTTTGAGTCCCGAACCCGGTAGCTTAAACTCGTGCCCAAGATCTTGAGAGGAGAATGGCGGAAAAGGGATTATGGCATGGCCATCCCCCCTGGGGGGTGATTTCTCACTTTCTGTCTCTGTCTTTCTGGCAAGTGCACACACCCTATAGCAAAAACCACTCTCTATGCACTTACCAGAGAAAGAGAGAGAAAGTGAGAAATCACCCCCCAGGAGGGATGGCCACACCATAATCCATTCTCCTCTAGGAATTTGGGGCCCAAACGCCCATGTGCCCAGCATGTTTTTCAAGCTACCAGGTCCAGGACTGGCATGGTGAAGTTAGTCGTATGGAATCCACCTGTGCTAACCACTAGTGCCCTGAAGACCTCTTTAAAGTCCAAAACCTTGCCATTCAAACTGTGGCCCAGATAAGCAGCATTGGGACCAGCAGATGGCTATGTCGCTGGGCTCCCATGTAGTCAACTGTGGTTCGAGACCCGGACCTGGTGACTTAAACTCACGTCGGGCATGTGTGCGTGCGTGCCCAAGATCCCGAGAGGAGGATAGAGAAGAAGGGATTGCAGTGTGGCCACTCTCGCTTTCTGTCTCTCTGTCTCTCTTTGTCTCTCTCTGGGGAGCGCACATGCCCTATAGCAAAAACCTCTAAAAAAAAAGAAAGAAAAACAAACAAATAAACAAACAAACAAACAAATAAAAAACAGATAAGCAGTGTTAATTGAAAATGCCGAACTTGGGACCAGCAGTTAGTGTAATGGCTATGTTGCTGGACTCCACTCCCATGCAGCCGACCGCAGTTCGAGTCCTGGACCCGGTGGCTTAAACTCACGCTGGGCGCATGTGCGTGCATGCCCAAGATCCCGAGAGGAGAATGGAGGAGAAGGGATTGCGGCGTGGCCATCCCCCCTGGGGAGTGATTTCCTGCTTTCTGTCTCTCTGTCTCTCTGTCTCTCTCTCTCTGTCTGGTGAGCGCACGTGCCCTATAGCAAAAGTAGGTTGTGGATTATGACTGAATCCTCCAGGCCTGTGGAGATCCTCAAAAAGATGCATAGCGGTGACGTGGGACCCCGACCCTTGTCTCAGGAAACTATGAGCTTATCACCTACATCTTCACACAGCCCCAGGAGCTTGACAGCATCCTAACTGTTACTGCATTTATCTCATCCCCACGTCCCACACCAGTGACTCTCCCATGTAGGAGCAGGTGGCATAGTGGCTAAAGCACTGGACTCCCATGTGGTTAACCGTAGTTTGAGTCCCGAACCTGGTAGCTTGAAATTCAGGCCAGGTGCCTGTGCGTGTGTGCTCAAAATCCCAAGAAGAGAATGGAGGAGAGGGGATTGCAGCATGGCCATCTGCTTTGGGGAGGGCCATTTCTTGCTTTCTGTCTCCGTCACTCCAGTGAGCACACATTTCCTATAGCAAAAGTCTTTCTCAAAAAAAAAAAAAAAAAAAAGAAAGAAAAAAAAAATTAGGCGCACTTGGGGCCAGCAGGTGCGGTGGTGGTTGGGGCACTGGGCAGCTGACTGCAGACACACAGCTGACTGCAGTTCAAGTCTCAGATCTGGCAGCTTGCTTTCTCACTTTCCCTCTGTCTCTCTCGGTGAGCATGCATGCCCTATAGAAAATTAATAATAATTAATAAAAGTAGGAGCCAGCATATGGCGTAATGGTTATGTCACTGGACTCCCACATAGTCAACTGCAGTTCAAGTCCTGGGCCCGGTGGCTTAAAACTCAGACCGAGCATGTGTGCATGCGTGCCCAAGATCCCAAGAGGAGAGTGGAGGAGAAGGGATTGCGGCGTGGCCATCCTCCCAAGGGGTGATTTTTCACTTTCTGTCTCTTTGTATCTGTCTCTCCAGCGAGTGCATGCTCCCATAGCAAAAACCTCTCTAAAAATAAATAAATAAATAAATATATAATTCTTAAAAGAAAAATAATTAGGAGCTTTTTCCATAAGCTTTGCCAAGGGCCTGGGCAATGCCATCATACATTTATCTTCCTGAACGGAGGATGACGGATTACATCATGATGGGGCTGGAGAGGCAGGGAAGCGAGAAGGAAAGGGAGAAGCTTCACTTGAACTGCTAAAACCGCAGAGACGTTCTTTAGGGAATGACTTTTCTGATGTTCATAAAACAGTTTACACTTGGTCCCTTGAGACAGCTAAATTATGCCTACAGTTTCCTGCAAAGTTAACAGCATTGAGAAAGAAACACCAGAATCTAGGCTAGTAACGTCTCCCCATACACCCCGAGTCCTGAGTTAGAACCTTCCCTTCCGGGTTCGGTCTTCCTCTTCAGCTTTTTATTCAGAAATTGACTGTGACTATCACATAAGCTGATGGAGTGACCAAAGGCATACGATTCACTATGTCCAGTTAAGCTGAGAAAAGTCAGGAATTCCTCAAAAAAAAAAAAAAAAAATCAGATCTGGTTTCCCCTCCGTTGATCTGCTCTACAGTCTCCTCGGGTTAGATCCTATCTTATGTTTTGTTTGTTTTGTTTTGTTCCATTTTAGACAGATTTTTGCTATAGGGCGTGTGTGCTCACCAGAGAGACAGGAAGTGAGAAATCATCTGGGGAGGATGGCCACGCCGCAATCCCTTCTCCTCCATTCTCCTCTCAGGATCACGCGCCCAGCATGAGTTTTAAGCTGCCGGGGTCCACGACTTGAACTGTGGTTGACTACGTGGGAGTTCAGCAACGTAACCATCAGGCCATCTGCTGGTCCCTTGTTTTTGATTTTGAAGGTTTTTGCCATGGGGCATGTGCACTCACCAGAACAGAGACAGTGAGAGAGAAAGTGAGAAATAACCCCCCAGTGGGGATGGCCATTCCACAATCCCTTCTCCTCTACTTTCCTCCCTGAATCTCAGGCATGCACGCACACAGGCCTGGTGTGATTTTCAAGCAACTGTGTCTGGGACTCAAACCGCAGTTGGCAGTGTGGGAGTCCAGCCATGTAACCAGTACGTCATCTGCTGGCCCCAGATGACTGCTTTTCAAGCAGACCAGACAAGGCACTGGACTCACTTTTGTATTTCTTTGTAAACCTCCATTACATCAATTGCTGTGATTTCTTTTTAAAAACAGGTTAAACTAATACAGTATCTACAATGAGGTCTGGCATAAAATGGGTACTGAATGCTTTTATGCAAAACAAATAAATGGAGACCAGGTGGCATGCTGCTAAACCCCACAAGAAGCACTCCTTTTCCTCCACTGAGAAATCCCTCACAGAAATATTTTGAAGGCAAAACACATCTTCCTGTTGTTCGGAAGGCAGGTAGCCAGGCCGAGAGAAGCCCAGATGTGGCTTCCCTGCAGGCTGGTGCATTGGATTGGCTGACAGGCTGTGGAAGGGCGGGACAAAGCTGCACATTCTGACCAGAGAGGGAACTTCCAATCCCTAGGGCTGCAAAATAACCAGAAACCCGAGTTGGGAATCTCATTTCTCCCCTTGCCCACTTCCTTTCCTACATGAGAAGAGAAAGTTAAGGTCCCCTGAGGACCCCAGAACCAGGACACTGCAGCACGGAACACAGAGGCAGAGCCCATCCCCAGGGCCACCCAGCCCCCTCCAGCCTGGATCTTCCACCTTCCGTTTATTTGGCCAAAAAGTGCCATCAGCTTTCAGTCGTCGAAATTTAAATATACGACTCATAGGCACCCCCCTTCATGAAGAAGGACACAGCATGAGGAAGTGCAGGGTGCTGGAAGCACCGCTAGTGTTTCTGGAACAAATTCCTGCTTGACCCCATCCTCACGATCCAGACTCAGTTTCTGGGGATACTCACTTGCTGTGAAACAAATACCTAAGGATCGTGGGAGGCATGGCCCACGGCCCAGGGTGGACTAGTCAGGCACTGAAAGGCTGCAAAGGACGATCTCCTTTTCTTGGTTTAGGAAATTTTACCAAAATGGTCCTCTAAGGAAGTGATTTGCCTTTGAGACCTCAGGGAGGCAGAGACGTACCTGCAGGGCCTCCATCGAAGTTCCTCCCAGCTTCCTACCTGGATCTGTGGGAGAAAGAAATCTCCAGGGTGGTTTCTGCTACTTCCTTCTTGGTGTCTTCTCTTCAGGCAGCTGTGTGGATTCGACAACCAGCAATTACAGGAACCAGGATGAGCTCTGCACAGGTTCCTGTCGGTTCAACAAAGCTCCTCATCAGTTTGGCATAAACAGAACTCTCAGCCCTGCTTCCAGCCCCACTCATAATAAAAGGATCCCTAGCAGGGGGCTTTTCAGCTTTCTAAACACTTTCACATGCTCTTAAAGTCAAGGCAAGCAGAGATGGGGACTGTCCTTCCCCCAGCCCAAGCCCAAGCCCAAGCACGATGCTGAGTTCAGCACAAGAATAATCCATAATCTAAACTGACATATCTTTTATTTTTAAAGAATTATTTTATTTTACTTAACTTTATTTATTTATTTAAATTTGACCAGAGAGGGGCAGAATGTAAAAGAGAGAGAGAGGGAACGTGAGAAAGCAAGCCACCAGGTCTGGGACTTGAACCACAGTCAGCCATGTGGGAGTCTAGCACCCTAAACCACCATGCCACCTGCTGGCCTCTAAACTGACATATCTTAGTATTTCTTTTTCCAAGAGTGAGAGAGACAGAGACAAAAAGATAGGCCCCCAGCAGGGCTCCACGCCATGATCCATCTCAGCCTCAGCCAGCCCCATGCTCTTGGCATGTCCAGGGACATCTTCAGACTTGAACCCAGAACCTTTCCACATGGCTCAGCCTTGCAATGTTGTGTTACCATTGTGCAGCGTCAGTCCCCATTCGAGCACCTTCTCAGTAGAGTATCTCATCTGATCCTCATAGTTCTTGGAGGGGTGAGAATTAGCAGCCTACTCTAAGAAAACTGAAGCCCAGGGCACTGAATCATTTTCCCAGACCTCGCAGCCTTGAACATGCACGTGGCCCTTTCTGAGATCTCATTGGAGCGTCACCTCTGCCTGCCACCAATAACAGAATGATAGTACTTACGGAGTGCCTTTTGTGGGCCTGGCAGTGCTAGGAACCTCATATGCATTCCAGACCACTGGTAGAAAGGAAGAAATTGCTAGGGACCAGCAGGTGGCATAGTGGTTAAGGCACTGGACTCCCACATGGCCAGCTGTGGGTTAGAGTACCAGACCTGGTGGCTTTAAACTCATGCCCGATGCATGTGTGTGTTCCTGAAATCCAGAGAGAAGGGATTGCAGAGTGGCCGTCCCCCTCAGGGGGTGATTTCTCGCTTTTTGTCTCTGGTAAGCTCACGCTCCTTATAGCAAAAATCTCTTAAAAAGAAAAGAAAAAAGTGATTATCTTGGATTCCCAAGGATGTCCATCAAGTGCACTTCTTGGGCACTTACCCTGGGCCCTGAAGTAGTTTTGGAAATACAGAAAATAAGAGCTAAGGTGCTCATAGTAGAGTTACTGAGACAAGGTGAAATCACGTGAAGTGGAGAATCGCGCAATCTGATCCATACTTATGGCCTTGCTGGTAAGCAGACTAAACACTCAGAACTGTGGTAACTTGAGAGCCAGGATGGAAGACCCAGAGCTATACCCTTCGACATGGGAGTCACTGGCCTTTGTGTTGATGGAGTGCCTAAAACGTGGCTGGTCTGAACTGAGATGTTCTGTCCCTGTAAAACACAAACTGGATTTGTAAAACCTACTACAAGATGTGGGCCGGCAGGTGGTGCGGTGGTTAAGGGCACTGGACTTCCACATGGCTAACCGCAGTTCAAGTCCCAGACCTAGCAGCTTGGTTTCTCACTTGCTTTCTCTCTCTCTCTCTCATCAAATTGAAATACATAAATAAAGTGTAATCAAAGAAAATGATCAGAAGGCCAGCCCTGTGGCTTAGTGGTTAAGGGAGCTGGATCCTGCATGACTATGCAGTTCAAATTCCAGCTCAGCAGCTTGAAAAACATGTTGGGTGCATGTGCACACATGCCCCAAATCCTGACAGGATGGAGAAATGGAGGAGAAGGGAGTGTGTCATGACCATGCCCTACTAGGGGCCTGCTTTCTCCCTTTCAGTCTCTGTCTCTCTGCTGTTCTCTGATGAGCATACATACAAACCAAAAGCATTTTCATCCTCCTAATCCCATCACAACCAAGGACATTCAAACCACTGCAAAGGGTAAGTGAAAACTGTATGTAATGGGGCCAGCAGATGGCGTAGCAGTTATGTCACTGGACTCCCACTTGGCCAACCACAATGAGTCCCGGACTAGGTGGAAAATTACACTGGGTGCGCGCATGTGTGTGCGCACACCCGAAATCCCAAGAGGAGAATGGAGGGGAAGGGATTGTGGTGTGGCCATCCTCCTAGAGGGTGATTTTTCACTTTCCCTCTCCCTGTCTCTGTCCCTCTCTTTCCAGCAAATGCACACACCCTAAGGCAAAAGCCTTTTTTTAAAAAAAATAACAACAACAACAAAAAACTATACATACTGGAGAGTGTCCACAATCTTTTCTTTTTTTTTTAAGTTTTTGTCATAGGATGTGTGTGCTGTCTGGAGAGAGATGAAAGAGGGAAAGTGAGAAATCAGCCCCTGAGGGAATGGCCATGCCACATTCTCTTCCTGGGATTTTGGGCACACGCACACATGTGCCTGGTGTGATTCTCAAGCCATCAAGTCCAAGACTCGAACTGCAGTTAGCCATGTGGAATCCAGTGTCTTACCCACCACACCACCTGCTGGCCCCACAATAATTTTTTTTTTTTTTTACAATGACTGCCTATTATCAGAAAAAATAAAATATGTCTATTATTTATTTTAAATAAAGATTTAAAATGACTTGCCCAAGTCCATCTAGTTAGCTGGCTGCAGAGCCAGGACTTGAACCCTGTCCCCCTTTTTTTTAATCCTTTTTTTTAAGAGGTTTTTGCTATAGGGTGCATGTGCTTGCCGGGAAACACAGAGAGAGATAGAGAGACAGAAAGCAAGAAAGCACCCCCTAGGGGGGATGGCCATGCCACAATTCCTTCACCTCCATTCTCTTCTTGGGATCTTAGGCATGCACACACATGCTCCTGGCATGAGTTTAAGCCATCGGGTCTGGAACTCGAACCGCGGTTGACTACATGGGAGTCCAGCGACATAGCCATTATGCCAACTGCTGGTCCCAGAACTCTGTCCCTTTTATGATTCTAATTTATGCTCTTACCCCATGAGAACCAATAGAGGGAGTGGCTTTAGAGGGCACAGAAGGCAAATTCTCACCTCTGTTCAGTCTCTCTGTAATATCCCCAGAAGGTGGCCAGATAGCATTTGCTTGAATATCTCCAATAGTGGGAGAGTCATTTCCCTCCCAGACAGCATGCCCCACTGACGGCCAGCTGATTGTTAGAATTTTCCTCCACGGAAAGAGGAGAAATCTGTCTATCCTAAGATCTTCTCTTGAGTTCTGGGTCTTCATAGAGGAGGTAGTCCACTTAAGCCAGGTCAAAAGAGTGGACTGGCTTGCATGATGTCTAAGGAGGGACTCAGAACATGTCCAGCACCTGCCCCACACCCCATTCCTCCCACCTCCACCTCCCAGCACCTCAGGCGGGTGGCCTGGCCAGGGGAAGTCTTGCCTGCCTAGCCGGCACTGTCTCCACGATGCCCCTGAATTTCCATTCAGCTTAAGGCCTCCCGCCGCGGAAAGGATAATTACCTGCCTGCTGGGCTGACAGGTTCCCATCTGGTGAGGGCTGAATGCTGTGTCTTTCTAACAGACACCAGAAAAGGCAAGCTCCTGGCCTGGCTTTGACAGATTCCCTCAGCTGCTCCAAGGCAAAAGAAAATTGCTGAGGTGAGGGCGGGGCGGTGGAGGGAGGAGGCCTAGAAAGGAGAAGAGGCTGAGTCTGGGCTGCTAATGAATTCCCTGTGATCTCACTCGTTCTTATTCCAGCACATGCTATTCTGCAAAAATTGGTGGGGCTGCCTTGCCAGCTGGAGCCTGAAAACGTGCCCAGGTAGACAGAAGCTAGAGTCTAAGAACAGCCTGTGAAATGGTGCTGGCTGCCTGCTGAGGCATGCATGCCCAGGACAGACAGCAAAAGGAGGGGTTCCTCTTGACATCGTACTTCAGGGGGCTGCTTTCCTGTCCTGCCTCTCCCCACCTCTGCAATCCGTTCACAGTGACAGCAGAGCTGAGAACCTGGGAACATTTACAGCCAGGAGAAGGGAATCAGCCACTGCCCCTTCCCTGCTCTCCTCTCCACTTTCTGCATCCACAATAATACAAGAAACACCTCCCAGAGTTTTAGTGAAAGTTCTGGGATCTGTAACTCAACCCCTGGTTCCATTTCATCCACTGAAGCTGTGTCAGGGCCTGTGCTTGATCAAGACTGCGGGCCAGTCATCTGCTGCTAACTACCATGGCAAGTGAGTCCTGAGAGGTGTGTAACTAGCACGGTTAGGCTCCGATAGAGCCACCGCAACATTATTGCTTGACAACCATGTACCAGGCTTCTCCTAAGTGCTTTAGATACTTGCCACAAACTGTAAGCCAGGAATTCTTCTTTTCTTTTTTTTAAGCTCATTTTATTTATTTCTTTCATAAACAAGAGAAACAGATTCAGGCACTCCCAACAAGATCTTTATCCCATGATCCAGTTCCAGCTTCACCCAGACCAAGACCATGGGACACACATGTACCTGGCATGGACAGGGAGGTCTCCGGCTGTGAACCTGGGACTTCCTCGTGCCGGTCAGCCTTAGAGAGTATTGCCTAACTGCTCCACCACCCTCCAGCCCAGGAGTTATTCTTATTAACATTTTACAATGTAGAGACCAGCAAATGGCGTAATGATTACCACTGGACTCCCATGTAGTTGACTGCAGTTCAAGTCCCAGACCAGCGGCTTAAAACTCACGTTAGGCGTGTGTGCATGCATGCCCAAAATCCCAAGAGGAGAGGGACCAGCAGTTAGCATAATGGCTATATCACTGAACTCTCATGTAGTCGACCGTGGTTCGAGTCCTGGACCCAATGGCTTAAACTCACACTGGGCTCGTGTGCGTGCGTGCCCAAGATCCCAAGAGGAGAATGGAGGAGAAGGGATTGCGGCGTGACCATCCTCCCTGGGGGATGATTTCTTGCTTTCTGTCTCTCTGTCTCTCTCTGGCGAGTGCACAAGCCTTATAGCGAAAACCTCTCCAAAAAAGAAAGAAAATCCCAAGAGGAGAATGAAGAAGAGATTATGGTGTGGCCATGCACCCTCAGGAGTGATTTCTCACTTTCTGTCTGTCTAGCACACATGCTCTATGGCAAAAATCTCTCTCTAAGGGGCCAGCAGGTAGCTTGGTGGTTAAGGACGCTGGACTCCCACATGGCCGAACACAATTTAAGTCCTGGACCTGGCGGCTTGCTTTCTCACTTTCCCTCTCTCTCTCTCATTCTGTCCCTCTCTGGTCAAATTAAATAAATAAATAATATTAAATAAAATAATTATTTTTTTAAAAATCTCTCTCAGGACCAGCAGCTGGCATGGTGGTTAAGGTGCTGAACACTCCCACATGGCTGACCATGGTTTGAATCCCAGTCCTTGCTTTCTCACCTTCCTTCTCTCTCTCTGGGTCTCTCTCTGGTCAAATTAAAAATAAATAAATGAATACATAAAACTAAATAAAATAATTCTTTAAAAAAAAACTCTCTCTAAAAAAATGTTGGGAACCAGCAGTTAGCATAATGGCTATGTCGCTGGACTCCCACGTAGTTGACCGCGGTTCGTGTCCCGGACCAGTGGCTTAAAACTCACGCCGGGCGCGTGTGCGTACGTGCCCAAGATCCCGAGAGGAGAATGGAGGAGAAGGGATTGCGGCGTGGCCATCCCCCCTGGGGGGTGATTTCTCACTTTCTGTCTCTATGTCTCTCTCTCTGTCTGGCGAGCGCACGCACCCTATAGCAAAAATCTCTCCAAAAAAAAAAAAATGTTTACAATGTGGAAACAGAGTTCAGAAGACTTAAATAATAAGGCCACTTATATGAAAAATAATAGAGAGAGAATCTGAACCCAGATGTGTCCTGCTATAAAATCTGTACTTTAAAAATCAAAATATGGAACCAGTAGACGACGTGGTGGTTAACATACTGGATCCCACATGGTTCAAATCTTGGACCCTGCAGCTTGAAAAACACACCAGGTGCATGTGCGTGCATGCCCCAACTCCTGACGTTGTGACAGATATCTGGCAAGTATAGTACTAGTTCGGGGGGAGAGTGATTTTCCACTCTCCCTCTCCCTCTCTCTCTCTTCCTCTGTCTCTCTCTCCTGTGAGTACACAGGCTCTATGCAAAAAGCTAAAGAAGTTTCAGATGGGCCAGCTGGTGGCGCAGTGGTTGAAGTGGCTGGATCTCACATGACTGACGAAGCAGCTTAAGTCCTGGAGACGGCAGCTTGAAGACCACACTAGGCATGTGTGCACGCACATCCCAAGTCCCAAGAGGAGAGGGGAGGAGATAGGATTGGGTTTGGTCATCCTCTCTGGGAGGTGATTTCTCTCATTTTCCCTCTCTTTCTCTCTCCAATGAGCACACGCACCCTGTAGGAAATGTTTTTTTAAAATGTAATAAACAGAACAAAATTCGTATTATAAAAAATGTCTCAAGTACTCCAAGTGCCAACAACTAGTCTATGATTGCTGGATATCTGTCGAAATACCACAATAACCACCAAGATGGGACCACTCTTGTAGCTTCAACTCCCCACCTATTCTCTATTCTCCTCATTGAGTTAATTCAACACAAACCTTAAACATTTCATCCATAAGCAGTTTAGAATATATCTCTAAAGGATAAGGACTGTCTTAACCCCCTCAAAAATAATGATTCTAGTTGAGAGATCATCAAGAAAATGTCCTTTTTTATTTGTTTGCTTGTTTTAGAGGTTTTAGCCATAGGGTGCATGCACTCACTGGGGAGAAATCACCCCCAGGAGGGAAATGGCCATGCTGCAATCCCTTCTCCTCCATTCTCCCCTGGCACATTGGGCATGCACGCACATACACCCAGCATGATTTTCAAGCCTCTGGGTCTGAGACTCAAACCATGGTCAGCCATGTGAGTCAGTGACATAACCATTACGCCACCTGCTGACCCCATCCTACTGTTCTTTGAAACAGAAAAACTGCAAGATGTTCATCACTCTCACAGGGGTATAAAGCATTTCATTGGCTGCCTGCGGCATTTTTACATAATGTTTGGGGCACGCAGTCATCATCAGCCAAGTCTAGGAATGCCCGTGTGGCACCCCTCTATCACGAGGATCTGTCGTCTTGCCACGCGAAATAGCCCTTTTCTGCAAGTTACCCTTGAGTTACACCTACAGGACCACAAAGGAACGTAGGGGGTGGGGGGAGGCGGTGCTGGGAGGGGACGTAACATGACCAGTTCTTCCAGCTGCACTATCTGGAGTGTGTTAAGTTGCTGGCTGTCTAGTATGTTTGGAGTAGTGTCAACATGTACTGAACATGCCTACTACATGTCAAACGCTGAGCCAGGCCTTTCCATAGGTGCCATGCATCTAATGCTTGGGTTTTTCTTTTTTTTTTTCAGTTTGCTAGTGTGTGTGTGTGTGTGTGTGTGTGTGTGTGTGCTCAGCAGAGAAATACAGAGCAAGAAGGAGAGAGAGAAAAAGTGAGAAATCACCCTCCAGGGAGGATGGGCATGTTGCAATCCTTTCTCCTCTATTTCCCCTCTTGGGATTTTGGCCACACATCCACACACACCCAGCATGTTTTTCAAGCCTCCAGGTCCAGGACTCAAAGTGCATTGTAGGCCATGTAAGATCTAGCTGCCTTGACTGCTATACCACTGGCTGGGCCATGGGTTTTAAATTTTGTATTAGATTTTGGTGGGTCAGTTTTCCATTTGGTTTGGAATTGCATCCCATGCTGGATTATGGAAGAGATGATAATCCCTTCAGGGCTGAATCCATCAATCAGCAGCATTTCTTGAGAGAGAGAGAGCGCTACCCTGAGAATCACCAGTAAGTGTAAGACTAGAACATGATCTGCTCCTGCCCTACACTGCCCTCTCCTGCCATGGACAAAATCTCACTGTATTCAAGTCCACAAATACTGAATAATCTCCCTCGCCAGGTTCCAGCCTTGTCAGCCCATCCTAAGGAGCTTAGGGGTCTGGCAGGTTGGATAAGCCAAAGTACACAGAAAAGTAGGTCTACACAGACGTACCAACTGCCACCACAGATGCGAAAGTAACATTTCACAGCGGCAATGCTGAAAGGCAACAGCAGCACTTCGTGATGGAAATCAGGCCATGTTGGCCAGGCGGGCACGTAAGATACGGGATGTTTCCCAGGACTGCTGTGCGGTTTGCTCTGCCCTGCCGTGCACAGCTGACTGCAAAGGAAGAGGCCACACACTGGGCTCTGCTCTCCGGGTCCCCCTCACAGTGACACTGCCATGGCCATTACTGGGGATGGTGGCTTTGGTCCATCACATTCTTCCACAGGTCCAAAGTGTCCCCTGACTACTCTGGGCTGTTTGCTGTTTACCACGGGAGCCTGGATGTGGGTGGAGATGGCTCCTGGAGTTTGCTTGTTGGCCCTGAAAAGTTGGGGCATGCTGCAATTCCTGCATCTCCAGCAGAAGGGCTGCTCAGGGGAATCATTGGTTTTCTTTTTCCTTCTTTTTTTTTTTTTTTTTTTTGAGAGGTTTTTGCTATAGGGCGCATGTTCTCGCCAGAAAGACAGATAGAGA
>NW_006159986.1:307362-345227 GCF_000334495.1 Tupaia belangeri chinensis | reverse complement strand
AGCACGACGCCTGCGGCGGGGGCGGGGGGGGGGGGGAGGATGGCCACACCGCAATCCCTTCTCCTCCATTCTCCTCTTGGGATCTTGGGCATGCATGCACATGCGCCTGGTGTAAGTTTAAGCTACTGGGTCTGGGACTATATGGGAGTCCATTACGCCAACTGCTGGTCCCAGGGGATCATTGGTGTTCTGCAGCAGTGAGCATGACAGGGGCTGGAAGCACTGTTGGAGGGAAGAGTTGCGGCTGCCGGAGCTAGACCCAGGGTGAGGGTTTCACAGGCAGAGGTGATGGGGAGGGAACTGTAAGAAAAAAGGCATGGGGGGGGGGGCGGGCAAGGAAGAAGCAAAGCATTTCCAGGGAACCTCGGTGGAGTCCAGGCTGTAGTGGAAGGTAGGAGGGGAGAACCTTGGAGATGCACCTGGAGAAGCAGTCTAGGGAATTTGAAAACCTGGGAACAATATACAGCGTAGCGATTACATCACTGGACTCCCACATGACCAACTGTGGTTTGAACCCCAGACCACATGGCTTGAAAATCACCCCACGTGCATGTGCGTGTGTGCCCAAGGTCCCAGGAGGAGAAAGGAAGAGAAGGGATTGTGGCATGGCCATTCCCCTGAGAGTGATTTCTTACTTTCCCTTTCTTCATCTCTCTCTCTCCCCCTAGCATGTGCGCAGGCCCTATGAAAAACAAAACAAAACAAAACAAAGCCCCTGTGAAAATCTGCTGAGGACTTACATGGGCAATGGAGAGCCAATGAAGGGACCTGGCGGAATTCACTGGCCTGTGAAATGTTAATATGGCCCAGCAAATCACATGGGTTGAACTGGAGGGGAAATGCAGGCCCAGAGCCCGGCTGGAAGGCCTCAAGTACACACTTGGCTGCAATTGCTGCTCACTTCCCCGCAGCTCCCTGGGCACGCGGGACTCTCAACTAAGTCTCCATTGCCCCCACGTCCTGGGAATGGGCCTGCACTAGTACCAATGCGTTATTTGTCCAGACTCTGGGACATAATAGGTGCTCAGTGAATATGCAAAGAAAGGGGAGGACGGGGAAGGAAAAAAGGGGAAAAAGAGAAAGGAAGCGAAAATGCTATGGGCTACGGTGATGGTCTAGGGGAGAGGCAATGAGGGGTGGTGGACACGTCAGGTCGGGAGCCACAGGTATTTCTGTAAAGCAGATCCACAGGACTTGGCAAGTGGTGGATGTGAGAAGAAACGGGAACAAGGATGCTAGAGGACTCAGACTGACAGGAGCAGAAGTAAGCTGGCAGGAAAAGGCGGTAAGAGGATGCTTCTCTGTTTGGGCCAGGCTGCCCGAGGTAGCTGTCCAGACAGTTCCTGGACACGTGGGGCCACAGCTCAGGAGGGAGCCTGGCGTGCAAAGAGGGTCTGGTGCAATTGTGGGATTGAGTGAGGTCACTAAGCAGGGGAGCGAGACAAGAGGCCCCAGGACAGAGCCTCATGGGAGGCCAAGATTTAAGGAAAGAGAAGAAGCAGCTGTTGGGGAAAAAAAGGAAAACTGGGACCATGCAGCGTCGTGGTTGCCAAGGAGGAGTGTCTGAAGCTGGAGGAGGTGTTAGCAGTGTCAGATGCTTCAGAGGGCCAGTGAGACCCCCGGAGAGCCCGCCATCGAGGTCATGGGAGCCCTAGAAAAGTGCGAGAACTGTGACGCGTAGCGGGCAGGACCGACATGGCGTCCGTTAAGGAAGAAGTGGGTGGTGAGAGTGGGACGCAGCCAGAGAAACACTCTATGAAGGGCTTTGGCAGCAAGGGGGAGAAGAAAGGCCTGTGGCTGGAGGGAGTGGTGGGGCTGGAGGAAGATGTGTTTTTCCAATGAGTGAGACAAGAACCAACTTGTAGGCGGAAGAGGCGGAAACGGCGAGATGGACAAGGATGGACACAGAGGGCATTTGGTGCAGCAGAGAAGGTCCCAGAGGAGGGGGACATCAGGAGGGCATGTTTTTTCAAAAGCGTACAAATCAAAGCAGCACCCAAGGGGTAAAAATAAGTCCCTGTATTTGAAAAGCAGTGAAATGCAATCTATAGGACATATTTATGTGCTTTATCCCATTTAATACTCACCAGGAGCATTTTATTATCTCTACTGAAATCCAAGGAGGTTAGATGATTTCCCTAAGATCGTGCAGCTAATCAGTAGAAGAATCTGGGATCACAGGGTTATTCATCAGGGCCAGCAGGTGGCATGGAGGTGAGGGCTCTAGATCCCACATTGCTGATTTTACCATTCTAGGCCTGGACCCAGTGTCTTAAAAATCGTGCCGTGTGCTTGCCCATGATCCTAAGAGGAGAATGGAGAAGGGATTGTGGTATGGCCATCACTCTTGGGGGCTGATTTCTCACTCTTTCTCTGACTCTGTGAGCACACAAAAACTAAAAAATAAGAAAGAAAGAGAGAGAAAGAAAGGGTTAATCACGAGAAGATCAAGTGCCTGCTTTGTCAACACTGTGGTAGGTGCCGCAGATCCCAAAGGGAACGGGAAAGGGCCCTTATCCTGGAGAAGCTCATACTGTTGGGGCCTGAGAGTGGAGCAACAATAAAACAGGTGCTCTGCGAGGCTGACCCACATGGGAAGCGTCTGGGTTTACATCCAGAGACCTCCCTGAGTAGGCCAGGCACTGGGCTGGTTAAGGCAGGGGTGGATCATGGCACCAGGACCCTGTTTGGGGTACTGTCTCTGTCTTTCCCTCTCTCATTCATTTATGGAAGAAATAAAATTTAAAAACAAAACAAAACAAATTAAAAAGCTCATAGCCCACTCTACCAATAAACATTCCCGCAGATATAAATGTGCATGAACTTAGACCAAGGAGAGAGAGGAACAGGATGCAAGGGAGCTTTCAAGAGGAGGGGATTGAGCTGAGTCTGGAAGGACAAACAGGAACGGGCTGGCTGAGAAGTGTGTGACAAGAGAAAAGACCTCCCAGCAGAGGAGATGGATGTGCCAGAGCCCAGGGCCTTGGAAACTGAGCTACTCACTCTGTGCTTCCCTGGGGGAGAGTTCTATTTTTTCTCCTTGCTTAAGCCAATGAAGGTTTTTAAGCAAGGGAAAGATGTCATCAGATTTGCTTTTCAGAATACTCACGCTGCAGGTGCCCTGGAGAGGATGGATTAAAGGAAGACATTTGGGGAATTAGGAAGACCAGTTAGTGCAAATATACTGGCCTAGACCGAAGAAAACGAGGGCATGGACTAGAGAATGAAGAGATATAAATAAAGATATATAGGGGTGGGTATAAGGGTACTTTAAGAGGTGGAAAGTGTGGAAAAGTGGGGTTAAAGTACAAGTTTATTGGGACCAGCAGATGGCATAATGGTTATGTCACAGGATTCCCACGTAGTTGACCTTGGTTTGAGTCCCACACCCAGAAGCTTAAAACTCATGCTGGGCACATGTATGTGCATGTCCAAAATCCTGAAAAGAGAACAGAGAAGGGATTGTGGTGTGGCCACTCCCTCCCCCCTCCCCCTGCCAAGTTGATTTCTCGCTTTCTATCTCTCTGTCTCTCTGGCAAGCATATGTGTCCTATTGCAAAAAATTCTCTTTAAAAGAAAAGTATGAGTTTGTTTTGCTTAAATATTTTGAAAATCCATGATTTTTTTTAACAATACACATTTTCCATGAACTTTTTGAAGACTCACATAGGTAGATATAAAGAAAGAACTAGCCAGCTTTGGAGGAAGGAGGAAACAAGGATATAAAGAAATGGAAGGGTCTAGGATAACTCCCAAGTTCTGGCTTGAATAGAGCAGGAAGAAAAGCTGATGTTGGTGGAGTGGGAGTTGGGTAGGAAAGCTTATGGGTCATCCAAGCGGAGATGTCTAGGAGATATGGGAATATGGGGGTCTGGTGCTCATGGGGGCAGCTGGCCTGGAGATAGATCTTTGGCATTTATCTGGGTAAGGTAGTGGCTGGGGCCATTGGTGGGCG
Source organism: Tupaia belangeri chinensis (assembly GCF_000334495.1). Lineage (NCBI taxonomy): Eukaryota > Metazoa > Chordata > Mammalia > Scandentia > Tupaiidae > Tupaia > Tupaia belangeri. The sequence goes on along the minus strand of NW_006159986.1, from coordinate 341,272 downwards.
TGGGTGCTTGGAGAGAAGAAAACAGGTTCTCTTACACAGCCTTAAGTAGTACTGGAATAGGTGCAAGAGAACACACCGAGAAGGAGGTAAGATGCAGAGACCAGAGTGGTAGAAGAGGAAGAAAGGAGAAAGTTGTAGGGGACATAGAAATTGAGGCACTCCTAGAAACTGGGAGGATGCTACTGAGAGGGAGAGAGAAACACTGTCCTTTGCTTTCAGAGGGAGGGGAGATGGCTTCCCCCAGGCTGGCTCCAGAAGGCTTTAGGAAATAAAACAAACGTGAAAAAGAAAGGCCCTAGCCTAGCCTCGCTGGTATGGGTATAGCGAGCACCAATGCTCAAGCCACATGGCTGATCATGGTTTGGATCTGAAACACACCAAGTTTGCACATGCCCAAGCTGGAGGGCTGAGGAAGGGGACTGTGGTGTGACCAAACCCACCAAGAGTGCCTCTCGCTCACACATAGGTGTACACACACACACACACCTGCTCTCTCATGAATAAAATAAACTTTAAAAAAAAAAAGAGAGAGAAAGACAACACAGCATGTCATTTAAAAAAAAAAAAAGGAATACAGGGTCAGCCCCTGAACCTATGGCTAAGCAAGTTGGATTCCATATGGCAGACCACAGTTTGAATCCTGGCCCAGCAGCTTGAAAAACATGAAAGGATGGAGAAATGGAGGACAAGGGATTGTGGCATGACCACGCCCCATTAGGGGATGTCTCCCTCTCTCCACTTCCTGCCCCCTCTGGCAAGAGTATGCACCCTCTGGCAATTAAAAGAGAAAAAAAATGAGAGAGGGAGAGAGGAAAAAGAGCCCTTTCAAACTGAGAAATGGAAGTAAAGAGGGTGGAGTCCTTCTCCTCTCTGGTTTGCTGTGTTTTCTTGACTCTTGCTACGATAATCGGTGCATTCACAGAAAATAAAGCATGATATTTGACAAAATGTGGAGACTCAGATGTTCAAAATGTTTCTATTACATGTTTCCAAACCAGACCGGCTGAAAATGGAGACTTTCCAATGTGATCATGTTGTCCTTAAAAATGTTCCATTGATAAACATGAAACTGTTCTGCTTACCACAAATGTTAACGAGGAAAATAAACAACAGGGCTATTTAGGAGTGTTTCAGAATTGAAGTTTAAACCATAGTAGAAAACAAGAGGCAAAAAGATTCCAAACTGCGTGAACACCGCAGACCTCAGCTGCCCTTGAAATCTCTCCGTCTGCCTAACATTACATAATTCTTCATCAGCCAAAGATATCGGTTTCAAATGCTAAAATTCACTGTGTATGTGTCATACTTAAAGGACAGGGTATTTAAAGGAAAGAATAATGTAAGGAGATGTAAAAAGATTTCAGAACCAATGCACATGTAGGCTTGAGAATTTTCTAGAGGAACTTCAAGGATATTATTGAAAAATAAGTGATGTGCTTTTCCAACTGACCCAGGCACCCTAACTGACCCTTCTGCTGACAATAACTAAAAATTCTAGATAAAATACTAAAAACATCTTCTAAATACATAAATAAAAGTAAGGAATCTTCCGTCAAAAACCAGTGACTGTTGAAATTCAGAGGGATAAATAGAGCAATTGCCAAACCAGTCAGGTTTTTATTTATTTTTTTGTTTGTTTTTGGAGAGATTTTTGCTAGAGGGCAGGTGCACTCACCAGAGAGACAAAGAGAGAGAAAAAGTAAGAAATCACCATCACCCACACCACCCCCAGGAATGGCCACTCTGTAATCCCTTCTCCTCCTGGGATCTTGGGTATGATATCTCAAACTGCCAGACCTGGGACTTGAACGGTGATCAGCCATGTGGGAGTCCAGCGCTTTAACCACTACAACACCTGCTGGCCCCAGGTTTTGGTTTTTAAAAGCTCCAGGGAGGAGCCAGCAGGTGGTGTGGTGGTTAAGGTGCTTGGACTTCCATAAAATGGACTGTGGTTCAAGTCCCAGACCTGGCAATGGCTTGAAAAGCACACCAGCCATGTGTGTATGCACACCCAAAATCCCAGGAAGAGAATGGAGGGGACAGAATTGTGGCATGGTCATCCCTCTTGGGGGTGGGGGTGGCTGACTGTACGGTTCGAGTTCCAGGCCAGGCAGCTCGAGAAACACGCTGGGCATGTGTGCATGTGTGCCTGTCTCAAATTCTAGAAGGAAAGAGAGATGGAGGAAAAGGGATTATGGCATGGCCCTGCCCCACAGGGGATGCTTTCTCCTCTCTCTCTCTGTCTCTCTGGTGAGTGCACCCACCCTCTGGCAAAATTTAAAAGTGTATTTATATACAATTTTTTTTCTCAGCCCCATCAAGGCCAAGACGCTTTTATACGTGATAACACCAGCCTTTTAGTCCATCCCTAAAGAACTAAAGGTCCTGGGAATGGAACCATGTCAGTGCAATCTTTTTTACATTATTCATTTAAGAAAAACGGGTGCCCTTTAAGTATTTTGGTTCTCTTTCTTTCTTAATTGCCAGAGAATGCAGGCAGTTGCCAGAGACAGAAGAAGACAAAGAGAGAAAACATCCGTCAATGACGTGTGGTCTTTGGAGGAAGACAATTCCTTCTCCTCCGTTTCTCCATCCCGGGGGGATTTGGGGCATGAACACACACACATGCCTGGTGTGTTTTTCCAGCCACTGTGGCCAGGATTCAAACTGCAGTTGGACACATGGGATCTAGCTTCCTCAACCAAGAGACTACGGGGCTGGCCCTGAAGATTTTTTCAAAAATTGGGAACGAAAAGAAGTCAGAAGGGGTCGAATCAAGACAGCACAGTATATGTTATAATTTACCAAAAAAACTCTCACAAAATTGCCCTTTTTTTTGGAGAGGTTTTCGCTATAGGGCGCGTGCGCTTGCCAGACAGACAGAGAGAGACAGAGACAGAAAGCGAGAAATCACCCCCCAGGGGGGATAGTCACGCCGCAATCCCTTCTCCTCCATTCTCCTCTGGGGATCTTGGACACACACGCACACGTGCCTGGCGTGAGTTTTAAGCCACTGGGTCCGGGATGCGAACCACGGTCGACAACGTAGGAATCCAGCGACATAGCCATTACGCTAACTGCTGGTTCCCACAAAATTGCCCTTTTTGGTGAGTGGAATGAGCAGGAGCACAGTAGTGGTAGAGGAGGACTCTCTGGTGAAACTCCCCAGGTATTTTTTGGCTAAAACTTCAGCTAACTTTCTCAAAACATGTTCATAGTAAGCAGATGTGATCACTCTTTGGCCCTCCAGAAAGTCTTCAAGCAAAATGCCTTGAGCATCCCCCCAAAATGCTTGCTCTTGACAGGCCCACCGTAGCTGTGCCTGGACCACTTCCACCTCTTAGGAGCCCTTGCTTTGATTGTTCATCGTCTTCAGGATTGTACTGGTAAAGTCCTAAGTCGTGTCCTGTTACATTAGGTCATCGGGAAAGTCATGATGTATTTTTCTAGGTTTTTCTATGCAAAAATGCATCATGACTTTCCAGACAACCCCACAGTTCTTTGAAGAATTACGTCAGGATTTTGTCTAAAAATTTCCATGGAAAAGCCTGGCTCTTGTCCACAACTGATCTGGCGCAAGTTTTGGCACCCATCAAGCAGAGAGTCTGCTTAACTTTCATTTTTCATTCAGAACTCTGTAAGCCAAAGCAAATGAGATGGTGTTGACTATTATTTCTGCTGTTGTCGGTCCTCTTCAATTAGGGCACAAATAAAATGATTTCCTTGGAAATGGATGGGGATGGTCTCTGCCACCGCAGGCATCGACTTCAACATCATCTTCTTAAAACAAGTTAGCCATGGGACCAGCAGATGGTGGAGTGGTTACATCACTGGACTCCCACTTAGCTGATCCCAGTTCAAGTCCCAGACCCAGTGGCTTCAAATTCATGCTGGGCATGTGTAAAGTTAGCCATTTACAAACTGCTGGTTTCTTTGGAGTATTGCCCTCAAGTTTTTTTGTGAAGCATTAATTATTTTACCATTCTCCCACCCAAGCTTCTCCATAAATTTGGTGTTTGTTCTTATTTTGATTATTTTTACAGAATTCATGTTACTCTGATAGGGGCTCTTTTCAAACTGCTGCTTTATTCTCTTAATACCTTAAACTAGAACCTGTTCAGACATGTTATAGCAAGTATTAGTTTATTTTCGTGCACAAAAACTATGATATTCAGGCCAGCTTGTGGCCTGGTGGTTAAGGGGACTGGATCCCACGTAGCCAACCATGTGGTTCAAGTTCCAGACCTGGTGGCTTGAAAAACGCATCTGGAGCATGTGCATGCATGCCCAAAAACCCAAAGGGACGGGGGGATGGAGGACAAAGGATAGTGGTGTGAGCATTCCCCATGGGAGGTGCTTTCTTGCTTACTCCCTCTCTCTTCCTTCTGTTGCTCTCAGGTTACCACATGTGCTCTTTGGCAAAAATTAAAAAGAAAAAAATATATTATATCCAGGCCTGGTGATTCAGGCAGCTGAATTCTACATGGCCACCAATGCGATTCAAGACCTGGACCCAAGTGACTTGAAATGCCAGGTATGTGTGTGTACATGCCCCAAATCCTGACAAGATGGAGAAATGAAGGGATTGCAGCGTGACCATGCCCCATTGGGGGTTGCTTTCCCTTCCCCACCCCTCTGTCTCTGGCAAGTGCACAGCCCTCTGGCAAATTCAAAAAAATTTTTTTGATATCCATGCAGTTTTGTATATTTCAGTGAAGTTTTTGAAGACCCCTCACATGTATATATGCGTGTGTTTGTATATTTACCTTCAAATGATTTAGAAAAAGAAAGCACACACACACACACATAAATAGTCAGATAAAGTAAACATGGCCAAATGTTAACAATTGCGGCATGTCTATGAGTGCTGATTGTACCATTCTTTCCACTTTTGTGTACATGAAAATTTTTTTATGAGTGGGACCAGCAGATGGTGTAATGGTTATGTTGCTGGACTCCCACATAATCAACTTCAGCTCAAGTCTCAGACCTGACAGTGTGCATGTGTGCCCAAGATCTCAAGAGGAGACTGGAGGAAAAGGGATTGTGGTGTGGTCATTTCCCCTAGGGGGTGATTTCTCGCTTTCTGTCTCTCTGGTGAGTGTACCCATCCTATAGCAAAAATCTCTGGAATTTTTTTTTTTTTTACAATGAAAAGTCATGAAAGGGGACCAGCAGGTAGCATGGTGATTAAGGCGCTGGACACTCCCACATGGCTGACCATGATTTGAGTCCCGGACCTGATGGCCTGCTTTCTCACTTTCCATCTCTCTCCCTCTCTCTGGTCAAATTAAAATAAATGAATTAATAAATAAAATAAAAATAAATAATTATTAAAAAAAAAAAAAGAAAAGAAGTCATGAAATGTAACACATTAACAGAGTAAGGGGGTTGGTTCCATAGTGCAACAGTGATGCAAAGGAGGCCAGATCCCACATGGCAGCCATGATTCAAGTCCTGGTCTGGCCAGCCTGAAACATACTGGGCACACCAGCAAATGCCCAAGATCCAATGGGCTGGAACACTGGAGGAAGGTGTGTGCAGCATAACCAGACTCTGTGAAGGTGCTCATCTCTCTCTCTCTCACACACACATACACACACACACACACACACACTCTTACATGTATACACACACGCTAACATGAATAAAGAAAATAATTAAATAAAAAGAAAACAGAACAAACAGAATAAGAGAAAAACATCTTTGATAAAATTGAACATCCATTTATAATTTTAAAGAGAAAAACCCAGGCCAGCCAATGGCATGGTGGTTAAGGCAGCTGGATCTCACATGGCTGACAGTGGTTCGAGTGCCCGACCCAGCAGCTTGCAAAACATGCCTAATGTGTGTACCCAGAAACCCAAGGCAGAAGGGAGTAGAGTGAATCGTAGTAGCATGGTCATTCCCCCACCCCAGAGTGTGCTTTTTCGCTTTCTCTCTCTCCAGTGAGCACATGCACCCTATAGCAAATTTTAAAAAGAAAGAGAGAGATGAAAGAAAAACTCTTGGCCCAGCCATAGTAACATGTGCTGATAGACACTGCTATTCAGCAGGCTGGGGCCACATGGGGGGCCCAAGTTAGATTCCTGTCTCCCCCTAAAAGCTGTGGGCAGCCATGTGGGATTCAGTTCTCTTCACCATTTTGCCATCCGCTGATAGAATTTATCATTTAAAAGAAATAAACTAGGGGCCAGCGGTGGCAAGGTAGTTAAGGTGTAAAACTCCCACATGGCCAAACACGGTTTGAATCTCAAAACTGGCAGCGTGAAAATCACACTGGGTGCATGTGTGTCCCTAAAATCCCAAGAGGAAAATGGAGGAGAAGGGATTGTGGTGTGGTCCTTCCCCCTGAGAAGCGTGATTTGTCTCTTTCCTTCTCACTGTCTTGGGCGAGCTCACATACCCTATGGCAAAATCAAAAAAAAAAAAAAATTAGTTAATTAAACAGTATGAAGTACCTATGAATAAATTTAACGAAAGACATTCCAGATCTCTAAAAATTAGTGAAAAAATTATAAAACTTTATTGAAAATATTTTAGAGCCAGCCAATGGCATGGTGGTTAATATGCTGGACTCCACATGGCTGACTATGGTTCAAGTCTCAGACCTGGCAACTTGCTTTCTCACTTTCTCTCTCTCTTTCTGTGTGTCTCTCTCTGGCCAAATTAAAAACAAATATATAAATGAAGTTTTTTAAAAATGATTATTTTTTAGGGACAAAGAAATGTGGTATTATCTGTTGAAGTTATTTTATAGTTTAATCAACTGAACTAGGGAGAAATGTTCGCATATTGAAATATTCACTTTGTAAGCTAAAAAAGGTCATTGAATGTATAAAAAAAAGAAATAAAAGGAAAAAATATTTTTAAAAAGATATTTTAAAATGCTAAAATAGAAGGCTATGCTATGTTCATAGACTTTAAGACTCATATTTGTAAAAATATCAGTTCTCCCCAAAATCATCTATAGATTTAGTATAATCCCGGCTAAAAGCCCCAGATTTTGTGAAGAATTTGATAAGCTTATGCTAAAATGTGGAATTACAGGGCCAGCTGGTGGCATGGTAGTGAAGGCAGCTGGACCCCTCACAGCCAACTGGGCAGTTGCTCCCTCTCAGTAGGAGGCGAGGGGGGGGGGAGATGACCATTCTACTCCACTCTCCTCTTGGGTTTCTGGGCACACACATGCACTAGGCATGTTGTTCAAGCTGCTGGATCTGGGAAAAACTGCTGAATCATGTGTGTACGTGCCCCAGTTCCTGAAAGGAGGGAGAAATGGAGGAGAGGGGATTGTGACATGACCATGCCCCACCAGGGCTGCTTTCTCATTATCTCACCCTCTCTTTCTCTTTCTGTCTCTCTCTGGTGAGTGTGTGTCCCCTCTGGTAAAGTAAAAACAACAAAAGGAAAAAACACTGAAATTACAAAAGGTCAAAAACAGCCAAAACAAAATAAGATCTAGACTTATCTTCCAGATCTAGCCTTTTTGAGAGACGATAATGATTAAGACAGCATGACTTTGGAGGACAGAAAAATAGAGCAATGAAAAGCACAGCAAAGCCCAGAAACACAAACTTGTCTGTATATTTGACAGATAACCAGGGAAGTCTTTTGGATAAATGAAAAAGAGCTCGGATTTTGCAATAAATAGCACTAGGACATTGTATCTGTACACAAAAAATAAAATCGGTGCTCTATTTTCATCATTCACAAAATTCAGTTGCAGGTGAGTCAGAGACCCAAATATAAAAGGCAAAGCCATGAAGCTTCCTAAAGACATAAAGGAGAATATTTTCCTACCTTCAGAGTAGGGAAGGGTTCCTTCTTTTCTTTCTTTCTTTTGCTCTTCTTCCTTTTTTCTTTCTACCTTCCTTCCTTCATTTCTTTCATTTTTCTTTCTTTTTTTAAAATTTTGCCAGAGTGTGTACAATCTTGCCAGTGAGAAAGATGGAAAGAGAGAGAAAGCATCTCTCAAAGACACATGGTCACACCATAATCTCTTCACCTCTATGTCTCCATCCTATTAGAATTTGGGGCATACACGTGTACATGTCTGGCATGTTTTTCAAGCTGCTGGCACCTGAATTCAGATCACAAAGTTAGCCTTGTGCAATCTGGTTCCCTTGACAACTGGGCCACAGGGCTGACCCCAAGATTTCTTAAACAAGAGACAAAAAGCATTAACCTACTGGTTCTTGCCAGGGACAATTTTGTCCCCCACTCCAGGGAACACTTGACAATGTGATATAATTTACAATCATCAAGTTGGCAAAAAAAAAAAAAATAGTCCAACAGTATCAGATATTGGGCACAGAGATGGAATGACAGGAAATCTCACGCATTGGGACAAGTGTATAAATTGGTACAACCACTTTGGCAAAGAGTTTGGCATTATCTAGGGAATTTGAAAATGCTCATTTCCTAACCTGGGGATTTCTATTTCTAGTTATATGCGCCAGATAAATGCATGACCATTTGCGTTTATCTGGCGCATATAAAACATGGAAAGCAATATTCGTTACAGCATTGTTTGCAACAATTCCTCAACAGTAAAATGGATACGTAGTGGTACATCTCTATAATAGAATGCCACACACCAGGGATAATGCATAAGTTCTAGCTACATACAGCAACACAGAAGACCCTCAAAAACACAGATGGGATGAAGAAAGGAGATGCAATTGAAGAGGTGCACTTCTGAGCTTCTCGGACATGATTATATTTCATTTCTTGGCTGGTAATAGAGTCATAGTATTCAACTTATAGTTGTTTTAAAAATTATATTTACATATTTTTCGTGCATTCTTTTCTATGCATGCTCTATTTCTGTTAAAATTTTATTTTATTTGGAGAGATTTTTGCTATAGGGCACATGTGCTCGCCAGAAAGACAGAGAGAGACAGAGAGACAGAAAGTGAGAAATCACTCCCCAGGGGGTATGGCCATACCACAATCCCTTCTCCTCCATTCTCCTCTCGGGATCTTGGGCACGCACGCACATGTGCCCAGTGTGAGTTTAAGCCAGCAGGTCCAGGACTCGAACCATGGTCGACTACATGGGAGTCCAGCGACATAGCCACTATGCGAACTGCTGGTCCCTCTGGTAAAATTCTAAACACATATAACATATAAGTAGAAGAAATATAAACACTGTGTTAAAGCTACAATAAGGAGAGGGAGAAGAGGGGATCAGAGCAGACTTGTGAGGTCCTAATGATGTTCTGCTTGTTCTTTCTCTCTGGTTTATTCATGATAGAGAGATAAGCACCCCCAGCAGGGTCCCGCACCATGATCCTCTGACTTCCAGCCAGCCAGGATCCTGTCACATATGCGCCTGGCATGTGCAAGTTGGTGAGTGAATCGAACCCACCATCTTCCATCTGAGTTCAGCATGGCTTGACAGTGCGTAGACCACTGCGCCACCAGGCTGGCCCGTGATGTGCAGCTGCTCACACCGAGTGGGGGTGGATATACAAGGGCTCACTGGATCAGGAGTCGTTATTGCTTACATATACTTTGCAAATATTCTCTTTTTTCTACTTAATATTTAATAAATGTTATTTTAAAAGGAAATTCTAACAATGCAGTGTTTTGTTTGTGGGCTTTATTTGTAAATCTGGTATGCTCTCCAACACTGAGGCCAGCTACTCGATTGGGCTCGTCAAGTCAGCTTCTCTCCTGACACCCTTGTGGCGTTGTATCATGTCCAAGGCATTTTGGAAAAAATACTCATAACGTGGGGCCAGCCAGCTGGTGGCGTGGTGGTTAAGGTGGCTGCATCCCACATAGCCAACTGTACCATAGGAGCTCTTGAGATGGCAGCATCAGAAACGTGCTGGGCATGTGTGTGTGCGTGCCCAAAATCTGAGAGGAGAAGGGACTGTGGCATAGCCATTCCCCCTGGGTGGTGCTTTCTCATTTCCTTGTTCTCTCTCTCTCTCTGGCAAGTGTTCATATCCTATGGCAAAAAAAAGAAAAGAAAAGAAAAAAGAAAAGAAAAGAAACCATGATGATCAGACAATTCAGTACATAATAAGCCGTAACTCTTTACGCAAGGAGTTAAATAGAGAAAATGTCCTCCTTCGGGTACATTCAAGTTTTGCTGAGGTTCTTCCAGTACCTCCAAGAATATAAGCACAGTCACTGTGCTCAGCCTATTATCTCCCTCTGCTTTTTTTTTTTTTTTTTTGCCAACATTAACAAAGAAATAATACATAAAATATAGCCACATAAAATATCCTGTCAAATTTGACACAGAAAACATTTTCCTAGCATGAAGTACCAAGTGCTTCTCCCACTATATCGGAAAATGAGTAGGGCTTATTACCATGCGAGTCCAGAGGGCCTTAGGACTGAGCCCCCAGAGTCACTGAGAGCCTCAAATTTGGCTCTTTGACCACTTCCCCAGATGAGAGAGCAATATAGTCACAAAGACAGTGGGCAAGGTTAGATGAAGACTGGTTACTCTGCTCTACGCCAGTGTCCCCACACCAGAGCACTCACTTCAGTAGTGGTTGTGAGTTAACATTTGTCAGAAGGCTTATTGAGACCAGCAGTTAGTGTAATGGCTATGTCGCTGGATTCCTATGTAATCGACCATGGTTCAAGTCCCAGACCTAGTGGCTTAAACTCACGCCGTGCGCATGTGCGTTCGTGCCCAAGATCCCGAGAGGAGAATGGAAGAGAAGGGATTGCGGCATGGCCATCCCCCCGGGAGGTGATTTCTCGCTTTCTGTCTCTGTCTCTCTCTGTCTTTCTGGTAAGTGCACACGCCCTATAGCAAAAACCTCCTCTCCCCCCCCCCCCCCCCCAAAAAAAAAGAAGGCTTATCATTGTGACCAGCACTGCAGTGTCTCTCTTGGTTTGGAATTCTAACTTACTAAATGTAAGTATCTTCAGATGTATTACAAATTTCATAACACCGTTTTGCTGTTTCTTCATTTTTAAATAAATCTGGGATTTCTTTCTTTTCTTTTTTTTTTTTTTTTCCGAAAGGTTCTTGCCTTAGGGTCCATGCGCTTGCCGGAGAGAGAGAAAGAGACAATGAGAGGGAAAATGAAAAATCCCTCCCAGGGGGTATGGCCCTGCTGCAATCCCTTCTCCTCCATTCTCCTCCCTGGATCCTGGGTACACACATATGCCCAGCATGCATTTCAAGTCTCCAGGTCTAAGACTTGAACCATGCCTGGCCATGTGGGAGCCCAGTAACATAATCCGACACCATCTGCTGGCCCCAAATCTGGAGTTTTTAAAGATTAGGGTTGTTGGGACCCATAGATGACAAAGCAGTTACATCTTTGGACTCCCACATGGTCCACCACAGTTCAAGTCCTAGACCTGGCGACTTGAAATTCATGCCAGGTGTGTGTGTGTGTGTGCAGGATCCCTAGAGAAGAATGGAAAAGGGATTGTGGCATGACCATCCCCCTGGGGGATGATTTCTCACTTTCCCTCTCACTATCTCTGTTTTCTCTCTCTCCCTAGCGTGCACACTCACCCTAAGGTAAAAATCTCTAAACAAAAAAGAAAGATTGGGGTTGTCAGGCCAAGTGGAAGAAGGAAGCCACAGCCCTTCTGTCATGAAGAAGCAGGAGACCAAGAAGGTGATGAATCCCTTTTGACAAAAGGCCTAAAACCTGTGGCACCAGACAGGACTTCCAGCCAAAGGGAATCTCACCTGCCTTCTCGAACAGCCCCTGCAGCAGACGAGGGCTGAAAGGGCGTCCTGTGATTAAACAGCTCACCCAGGCCATGGCTGCTCAGCCGCTGAGCTGGCCCACAAGCAGGTACGAAACCCCTGTGTTCTCCAGAATTGGGGGCCTGCAGGCACGTGTGCCCATGATTTTCAAGCCACCAGGAAGCAGGAGATCCAGCCAAGACCGGGCCTGGACTAAGAAGAAAACTGCTGACAAAAGGGTGGTCTCAAATAGGAGGCCTGTCCTTCACACAAGGGTTCAGACTGTCACCAGCTGGGTGGAGATCAAGAATGTTCTGGGGGGACCAGCAGCTGGCATAATGGCTATGTTGCTGGACTCCCATGTGGTTGACCGCAGTTCGAGTCATGGACCCGGTGGCTTAAACTCACACCAGGAGCTCATGCATGTGTGCCCAAGAACCCGAGAGGAGAATGGAGGAAAAGGAGTTGCGGCATGGCCAACCCCCTGGGGGGCGATTTCTCACTTTCTTTCTGTCTTTCTGTCTCTCTCTGTCTTGCTGGCGAGCATGCATTCCCTATAGCAAAAAAAAAAAAAAAAAAAAAAAAAAAGAATGCTCTGGGGAGCCAGCAGATGGCCTGGTGGTTAAGGCACTAGACTCCAACATGGCCAATCATGGTTCAAGTCCTGAACCTGGTGGCTTGCTTTCTCACTTTCTCTTTCTCTTTCTGTCTCTCTCTGATAAAATTAAAATAGGGAACCAGCAGTTAGCGTAATGGCTATGTCGCTGGACTCCCACATAGTCGACCGTGGTTCACGTCCCGGACCTGGTGGCTTAAAACTCATGCTGGGCACGTGTGCGTGCGTGCCCAAGATCCCAGGAGGAGAATGGAGGAGAAGGGATTGCGGCGTGACCATCCCCCCGGGGGGTGATTTCTCGCTTTCTGTCTCTATGTCTCTCTCTGTCTGGCGAGCGCACGCGCCCTATAGCAAAAATCTCTTCAAAAAAAATTAAAGAAAATAATAATGATGAATAAAATGAAATAAATAATTCTTTTTTTAAAAAAATAATAAAAAAGGAATGCTCTGGGCCAGCTGGTGGTACAGTGATTAAGACAGCTGGATCCCACATGGCCTACGGCATGGTTTCAGTCTTGGACACAGGTGACTTGGGAAACACTGGGCGTATGTGTGTGCGAGCCCAAAATCCTGAGGAGGATGAAGGAAAAGGAAGTGCCTCATGGTCATCCTCCCTAAGGGAGTCCTTTCACACTTTCTCCCTGTTTCCAGCGAGTCACACACCCTATAGCAAATTGAAACATACAAAATAAATAGAATGCTTAGCTGATGGTCACAGAACCCATTGAGTGGGTTGTCTTCCTGCCTGTCCTGAGTCATGAGATGGGGGTTCGCTACTGCGTTATCAAGGGAAAGGCCAGGCTACGACGTCTAACCCACAGGAAGGCCCATGGATCACCTCCATGCGGGTTACCTGGAAGACAAGGGTGCTCTGGCTAAGGTGGTGGAAGCTATCAGGACCAATCACAAGTGGCCTGGGTATGGACATCACAGTGACAGCTATGGTGAGGTCTGCGGCCACTAGGAAGGCAGTGTCCCGGATGCAAAAGCTGTGGTTGGCATTGCCAAGTTGGAAAAGGCAAAAGCTAAAGAACTTGCCATTCAACTGGGTTAAATGTACATTGCTGAGTTTTTTGCACATAAAAATAATATTCTCCTTCAAAAAAAAATTGGGGTTGGTGGATTCAGCAAACAAAACTAGAAGACATCCAGTTATGTTTTCATTTCAGGTAAACAAGTAAATTCTTAGTATGAATGCATCCCGTGCAACATGCAGGACAGTTGTACCCAAAACAGTGTTCATTGTTTATCTGAAATTCAAATGTAACTGGGTGTCCTGTATTTTATCCGGCTGTCCTATTATTTTTTTGCAATTTTTTTTAGAGGTTTTTGCTATAGGGCGCGTGTACTCGCCAACCAGACAGAGACAAAGAGACAGAAAGCGAGAAATCACCCCCCAGGGGGGATGGCCACGCTGCAATCTCTTCTCCATTCTCCTCTCAGGATCTTGGGCACGCATGCACATGCACCCAGCGTGAGTTTTAAGTCACCGGGTCCCGGACTCGAACTGCAGTCGACTACATGGGAGTCCAGCGACATAACCATTACGCTAACTGCTGGTCCCTGACTGTCCTATTTTTTTATTTTTATTTTTATTTATTTTTAGTTTTGGTTTGACCAGAGAGAGAGAGAGAAAGTGAGAATGCAAGCTGCCAGGTCCAGGACTAGAACCGCAGTCAGCCATGTGGGAGTCCAGCACCCTGAACCACCACGCCACCTGCCGGTCCTGCTGGCAGTCCTATTAAAAATAAAAGTGCTCAGCCTCTCTACCTCTGTGTGCCCTGAAGTGGGTGGGAAAGGGAAGTAACGTAAATTGAGCATCTGTTCTGTATGAGCCAAGTGCATCCAGTGTGGTCTCATTTAAACACCACACCCACTCTATGGGTATATATTATTACTCTATTTTACAAGTGAACACGGAGCCTGGGTAATTTATTCAAGGCAAGACAGCAAGCATCGGATGCATGAGGAATCAAATCCAGGTTTGCTTCTTAAATCTGTGCTCTTTCCTTTTGTATTTTCCATCAGGAAGATTTCAAATGGGCTTTCTCCTGCCTCTCACCCCCTCCCCCCGCCCCCCACACTCTGTTTAAGATTTTAATCAAAAGAGGAAAACATTCTAAAATACTCGGAAGGCTTTTCTATCATAACTTAATATATTTTTTTCATGTCTAATTCAATTTGCTTGCATCGAGGGTAACATAATTCTTAATAAAATTTGCATAGCCTGACCTGTTTCAAGGAATTTATTTTAATGAAGAATTTTGCCTTAGGAGAGAGTAATCTCTTTGGAGCTCAATTTCCTCATCTGTAAACTAAGGGTGTTCTCTGTCAACTAAAGTGCTTTCCAGTTTTCTACTTTAGGTCCCCCCCCCCCCCCCCCTTCTCTGCTCCTTCATCTGTCCCTGCTCCTCCACACTTGCAAAAAAAAAAAAATTATATTAAATTTTATATGGCTCTCTGCTGCCACCTGTTGAAAAAATCAGAGCATACATTTCTGCTTAAAAATTGACCTCTATTCAGTAACCACAGGCAGGCCCTTTGGTACTGTGGCTTGTTTGCTTAGTTATTTCAGTCAATTAATGAGAATTATAGTTTTCTGGGTTTTCCAAGTTTCAGTGTTTTCAATGTGCAAAACATTCCAGATTAGCCTGAACTTTGACCATCTGGAAATTAATTTGTTTTAGCAGTTTTTCCCACATAAGAGTATTTTTCATACTTGTCTAGTGTTTTGGCATGACAAAACTACCAAATCTGTTCACATGGACTTTGCTTTTTCATTATTAATAGTATTTTTAAATTTGCCAGAGGGTGCGTGTGCTCATCAAAGAGAGCAGCACCTCCCTCCCCCATGAGGCATGGTCACGCCGCAATCCTCTCTCCTGCATTTCTCCTTCGGAGACTTTCAGAGATGAACATATGTGCTCCACATGTTTTACCAGGTCCAGTTGAACCATGCAGTTGGCCACGTGGGATCCAGCTGCTTTAACCATCATGCCACCAACTGGCCCAGACTTCACTTTAATAACAACCGCCTTTAGTGTTGCATTCACAAGTCTGGTGAGAAGTATTTAATAGCACAGAAAAGACGTTTTTGTGCTTTGGCAAGGCAAGGGTACAACGCTCATCCAATTTTGCACAATCTGAGATACACGGACATATGTTTTTTAAAAAATCTGGCTGCTTTGCACCTGGAAAGTTTAATTTTTGAACTAGAAAAATGCTTCTTAAATTAAAGGCTGAGTGTGGGCCTTGATTTTTTTAAAAAGACTGTTTCTGGGGCCAGCAGGCACCATGGTGGTTAAGGCACTGCACTCCCACATAGCCAACTCCACAGTTCAAGTCCTAGACCTGGCAACTTGCTTTCTTGCTTTCTCTTGCTCTCTCTCTCTTCCTCTCTCTGTGAGCACACATGCCCTATAGCAAGTTAAAATAGTAATAATACAGTTAAATAAATCTTCAAAACAAAAGATTTTTAAAAAGACTATTTCTTATAGCAATTTTTACAATAATTATTTTATTATTTTCTTTCTTTCTTTCTTTCTTTCTTTCTTTTTCTTTCTTAATATGATAAGAGACAGAGAGGAAGTGAGAAAACAAGCCACCAAGTCCGGGACTTGAACCATGGTTGGCCACGTAGGAGTGTCCAGAGCCTTAACCATCATGCCACCTAGTGGTCCCTCTTATAGCAATTTAAAGTTCACAGCAAAATTGAGAGAAAGGTACAGAGAGTTCCCAAACACCACCCACCCCCACACAGCCCTGCCTTCCCGACTATCCACAGCCCCCCCTGGAGTAGGGCATTGTCACAGTCAGTGAGCCCACACTGACACATCATTATCAGCCGACAGCTATGGTTTGCATTCGGGTTCATTCTTGGTGTTGCATATTTTATGGATTTTAACAAGTACATAGTAACATGTATCCACCATTACAATGGTAATACTAAATACTAGAGTATTTTCACTGCACTAAAAATCTTCTGTGTTCTATGCATCCCTCCCCCAACCCAACCCCTGCAAACCACTGATCTTTTTGCTATTTCCATAGCTTTACCTTTTCCAGATGTCATATAACTAAAATCATACAGTGTGTAGTTTTTTAGATTGGCTCCTTTCAATATGTAAGTATTAAAGCTTTCAGTATTTAAGCTTTTTTATTTTTTGATAGATTTTTTTGTTTTTTGCTTTTTGTTTTGTTTTGTTTTGCTATAGGGTGCGTGTGCTCACCAGAAGAACAGAGAGAGACAGAAAGTGAGAAAACACCCCCAGAAGGGATGGCCATGCCACAATCCCTTCTCCTCCATTCTCCTCTCAGGATCTTGGGCACGCAGGCACATGTGCCTGGCATGAGTCTAAGCCCCTGGGGCGGGACTTGAACCACAGTTGACTACATGGGAGTCCAGCGATGCAGCCATTAAGCCAACTGCTGGTCCCATATGTATTTAATCTTTTTCTTTTTTCATGACTCGATAGTTCATTTCTTATTGTTTCTGAATAATATTCCACTGTCTGGATGTACCATGTCATCTGTTTACTCACCTACTGAAGGACATCTTGGTTGCTTCCAAGCAAATGTGCTATATTGACAATTAAAGCTACTATAAACATCTATGTACGGATTTTTGTACAAAGTTTTTAATTCATCTGGGTAAACACAAAGGAGTATAACTTACCAGATCATATGGTGAGAGTAAGTTTAGTTTTGTAAGAAAGTGCCAAATAGTCTTCCAAAGTGACCCTACTATTTTGCATTGCCACCAGCAATGAATGAGAGTTCCTGTTGCTCCACATCTTTGTCAGCATTTGGTGTTATCAGCGTTTTGGATTTTGGCCATTCTAATAGGTATGTAATAGTGTCACATTGAAGTTTAAATTTGTAATTCCCTAATGACATATGATGGTGATCATCTTTTCAGTTACTTTTTTGCCGTCTGTATATCTCTTGTTTTTAGAATTATTTTATTTAACTTTACTTACTTATTATTTTTAAATTTGACCACAAAGGAACAGAGAGAAAGAGAGAGTGGGAAAGTGAGAAAGCAAGCCGCCAGGTCTGAGACTTGAGCCACGGTCAGCCATGTGGGAGTCCAGCAACCTTAATCACCATGCCATTTGCCAGCCCCAACCATCTGTATATCGTCTTTGAGGGGTCTGATCAGGTCTTTTGCTCATTTTAAATGTTTTCTTATTGTTGATTTTTAAGAATTCTTTCTACATACGTATTTTGGATAGCCCTTTTAAAGCATATTTGCAGGACCAGCAGATGGTGTAATGGTTATATACGTGAACTCCCACATAGCTGATGATGATTCGGGTCCCAGACCCAGTGGTTTAAAACTCATGCCTGGTGCATGTGTGTGCATGCCCAAGATCCCAAGTGGAGAATGGAAGAGAAGGGACTGCTGTGTGGCCATCCCACTGGGGCAGGGGATGATTTCTCCCTTGCTTTCTGTCTGTATCTCTGGCAAGCACACGCTCCCTATCGCAAAAATCTCACTTGAGAAGAAAGAAGAAAGAAAAAAACCAACATATGCATACTTCATTTCTTTTTTTCTTAGGGCACACACGTTCACCGAACCAGGGGGGTGGGGTGGGGGGTGGGGGGGTGTTGAGAAGTCACTCCTTGTGGAGGATGGGCCATGGCACAATCTCTTGTCCTCCCTTCTTCTCTTGGGATTTTGGGCATGCATGCACAAGTGCCTGGCATGTTCTTTGAGCCACCAGGTGTGGGACTCAAACCAAAGTGTTGGCCATGTGAGATCCAGCCACCTCAATCACCACACCACCTCACTGACCTTGGAAAGTCGATTTAGAACTAGATATGTCTTTTTCAAATGTTTTTTCCCCAGTCTGTTACTTGTTGGCCCTATTTTATTTTTTTTTAATTAACCAGAGAGGGCGGGAGAGAAAGAGGGAGGAAAGTGAGAAAGCAAGCTGCCAGCTCTGGAACTCAAACTACCGTCAGCCATGTGGGAGTCCAGTGCCCTTAACCACCACATCCTAACTTTAAAAAAAAAAAAAAAGAATTATTTTGTTTAATTTCATTTAAATTTGACCAGAGGGGGACAGAGCGAAAGAGAGAGAAGGAGAAAGTGAGAAAGCAAGCTGCTAGATTTGGGACTTGAACCCCTGCGGGCCCCATTTTTTTTTTTTTTTGTAAGAATTATTTTATTGGAGGGGGTCTGCAGGTGGAATGGTGGTTAAGGGTGCTGGACTCCCACACGACTGACCGTGATTCAAGTCCCAGACGTGGCAGCTTGCTTTCTCACTTTCTCTCTCTCTCTCTCTCTCTCTCTCATTTAAATAAATAAAGTTAAATAAAATAACTCTTTAAAAAAGAAAAATAATTATTTTACTGGGGCCAGCAGATGGAGTAGTGGTTGAGGCGCTAGGCTCCCACATGGCTGACCGTGGTTTGATCCCAAACCTGGTGGCTTGAAACTCATGCTGGACGCATGTGAGTGTGCCCCAAATCCCAAGAGAACAATGGAGGAGAAAGGGTTACAGTGCGGCCATCAATCCCCACCCCGTTAGTGATTTCTCACTTTCTCTCTCTCCATCTCTTTCTGACTCTCTGGTGAGTGCATGCAACCTATGGCAAAAATCTCTCTAAAAAACTTGGGGCCAGTAGGTGGCATGGTATCTGAGGCACTGGACTCCCCCGTGACCAACCATGGTTTGAGCCCCAGACCTGACACCTTCTGTCTCTCTCTGGTGAGTGTATATGCCCTATGGATTTGTTTTAATAACACTTAAATTTTTTTTAATTATTTTATTTATTTATTTTTATTTTTATTTTTTTGAATTATTTTATTTAACTTTATTTATTTTAATTTGACCAAGGAGGGGCAGAGTGCGAGAGAGAAAGCAAGCCTCCAGGTCCAGTACTAGAACCGTGGTTGGCCATGTGGGAGTCCAGCGCCCTTAACTACCACGCCACCTGCTGGCCCCCTCTTTTTAATTTTTAATTTAATCAGAGAGAGAGAAAAGAAAAAGTGAGAAAGCAAGCTGCCAGGTCTGGGACTCAAACTATGGTTGGCCAGGTGGGAGTATAGTGCCTTAACCACCACATCACCTGCCAGCCCCAGCCCCATTTCTTTTTTTTAAGAGTGAGAATTTTGTTATAGGGTACATGTACTCAATAGAGAGACAGAGAGACAGAAAGTGAAACATCACCCCCCAGGGGGATGGCTACACTGTAATCCCTTCTCCTCCATTCTCCTCTCAGGATTTTGGGCACGCACACACACATGCACCCAGTGTGAGTTTCAAGCCACTGGGTCCGGGACTTGAAACACGGTCAACTACGTGGGAGCCCGGTGACATAACCATTACGCTATCTG
This sequence comes from Tupaia belangeri chinensis, assembly GCF_000334495.1. Lineage (NCBI taxonomy): Eukaryota > Metazoa > Chordata > Mammalia > Scandentia > Tupaiidae > Tupaia > Tupaia belangeri. The sequence goes on along the minus strand of NW_006159986.1, from coordinate 321,631 downwards.
CTGGTCCCCCAGCCCTACTTTTTAAAACAATTAAAAACACTTCCCAGAATCCTCCCCATAATACTGAAAGTGTAGTCCAAATAATATAACCATAAGTATAAAATATGGGACTGAATGCAATGCCAGTGAGGGGTGAGCCTGCTTCACAGAGTGGGAGCCACGAGCGAGTCCCTGCATATCTGAGTTCACATTATCTCAGGGTTTTGGGGTGTAGCTGCCTGAGTCTGACCAACCTAAGGGGCAGTCAAATCAGAAGCCTACATTTTTTAAAGAATTATTTACTTAATTATATGTATTCATTCATTTATTTTAATTTGACCAGAGAGAGAGAGAGAGAAAGTGAGAAAGAAAGCCACCAGGTCCAGGACTCGAACCATGGTTGGCCATGTAGGAGTATCGAGTGCCTTAACCACCATGCCACCTGCTGCTCCCTAAGAAGCCTACATTTTATTTATTTATTTTTTTTTTTTTTGAGAGGTTTTTGCTATAGGGTGCGTGCGCTCGCCAGGCAGACAGAGAGAGACATAGAGACAGAAAGCGAGAAATCACCCCCCAGGGGGGATGGTCATGCCGCAATCCCTTCTCCTCCATTCTCCTCTCGGGATCTTGGGCACGCACACGCGCCCGGCGTGAGTTTTAAGCCACCGGGTCCGGGATGCAAACCGCGGTCGACTACGTGGGAGTCCAGCGACATAGCCATTACGCTAACTGCTGGTTCCCTATTTTTTAATTTCAGAAAAAAAAAAATGCCCTTAAGGGACCAGCAGATGGTGTAATGGCTATGTGGCTGGACTCCCATGTAGTCAACCGCAGTTTGAGTCCCGGACCCGGTGGCTTAAACTCAACGCTGGGCATGTGTGTGTGCGTGCCCAAGATCCCGAGAGGAGAATGGAGGAGAAGGGATTGTGGTGTGGTCATTCCCCCGGGGGTGATTTCTCTGTCTGTCTCTGTCTTTCTGGCGAGCACATGCACCCTATAGCGAAAACCCCTCAAAAAAAAAAAAAAATTAATCTGGGGCAGCGGGGCTTCTTTTAAAATGAGGTCAAGAAAAGATTTGGGGGAAAGGAGGTAATGCCTACTCACCATTATACTCTTTGTCCTGCCTCATGACTTCCCAGACAGAGCTATATATAACATAAACTAGCTTAAATATGTGAATACATTTATTATTGCCGTCGTTCTTTCTATGACATTCATTTAAAAATATCCAAGACTTTCCAGCCCTTCTCCATTTCTTCCATATGTGGTACAGTAATAAATAATGGTGCATACTTTAAATACTTTTTCTAATAATACCAATAATGGGGGCTCAATGGAGAGAGTTTGGAAAAGTCTACCCACATATTAATAACATCATTTCTTCTGGTCTTTTTTTTTTAAGAATTATTTATTTAACTTTATTTATTCATTCGTTCTTTTTTTTTTTTTTTTGGAGAGATTTTCACTGTAGGGTGCGTGCGCTCGCCAGACAGACAGAGAGAGACAGAGAGACAGAAAGCGAGAAATCACCCCCCAGGGGGGATGGTCATGCCGCAATCCCTTCTCCTCCATTCTCCTCTCGGGATCTTGGGCACGCACGCACACGCGCCCGGCGTGAGTTTTAAGCCACCGGGTCCGGGACACGAACCGTGGTCGACTACGTGGGAGTCCAGCGACATAGCCATTACGCTAACTGCTGGTTCCCCGTTCATTTATTTTTAATTTACCAGAGAGAGACACAGAAAGAGAAAGTAGGCCACCAGGTCCAGGACTTGAACCCGTAGTCAGCCACATGGGAGTGTCCAGCACCTTAACCCCCATGTCATCCGCTGGTTCCCACCCCCCCAGTCTTTTATATAACTTATACATACATTGTTTCTCTCAAAACAGGGTGATACTGTACATACTATTTTATAGTTGATTTTATTTCAATGTATTTCTTTCTTTCTTTTTGGAGAAGTTTTTGCCATAGGGCGTGTGCGCTCATCAGACAGACAGAGAGAGACAGAAAGCGAGAAATCACCCCCCAGGGGGGATGGCCACACCACAATCCCTTCTCCTCCATTCTCCTCTCGGGATCTTGGGCACACACGCACACACGCCCGGCATGAGTTTTAAGCCACCAGGTCCAGGACTCAAACCGTGGTCGACTACATGGGAGTCCAGCAACATAGCCATTACGCTAACTGCTGGTCCCTCAATATATTTATTTCTTCCATGAAAGAGACAGAGCACCTCCCAAAGGGTCCTAACACCCGATTCTCCCCAGCTTCAGCCAGCCCTGGATCATGGCACACATGTGCCTATCACCAGATGTGAATCCAGAACTTTCTCACATGAATCAGCTTCTCAGTATGTCAAATTCAAAAATGAAAGAAACAAACAAACAAACCTGGGGACCGTCCCTATCTCTTCTCTTTCTCTCCCTCCCCTTTTGAATCCACCAGCAAATTCAGTAACTTTTATCTTCAAAGTGTATCTCAAACCCATCTCTCCAGGGCCACCATTCTAGTCCTGCAGCAATATTTTAATGGATCTCACCTTGCATTTCTACCTGCTTCATTCCTGTGCCCCCAAAAAGCCAGGGCAATCTTTTTTGTTTTTTTTTTTAGCTTTTGTTACAGGGCATGTGCACTCACCAGAGGGAGACATGGAGTGAGAGAGAGAGAAAGTGAGGAACCCCCCCCTCACATACCCAGGGCAGGGGTCGGGGATGGCCGAGGCCACGCCACTATCTCTTCTCTTCCATTCTCCTCTTAGGATTTTGGGCACACACACATACACACCCAATGTGTCTTTCAAGCCACAGAGTCTGAGATTCAAACTGTGAATTCATCCATGTGGAATCCCTGTGGGATCCAGACACCTTACTGACCATGCCACAGGCTCGCCTCAGAGCAATCATTTAATGTAAATCAAATCAAATCACTCTCTGCTTAAAACCTTCAATGACTTCCAATGCAGTTGAATAAAATCTAAATTCTCACCACTCAGGATCCTTGTATCCAGCAGGCACTCTTAGCCCACTGCCCGGGGGCTGAGAAAATTTCAATAAACTATTAAAAAATGATTGGGGGGGACCAACAGTTGCATAATAGCTATGTCGCTGGACTCCCATGTAGTCGACTGTGGTTCGTGTCCTGGATCTGGTGGCTTAAAACACGCAGGGCGTGTGTGAGTGCGTGCCCAAGATCCTGAAAGGAGAATGAAGGAGAAGGGATTGCAGCATGGCCATCCCCCGTGGGGGGGTAATTTCTCTCTTTCTGTCTCTGTCTCTGTCTGTCTGGCAAGCACACGTGCCCTATAGCAAAAACCTCTCCAAAAAAATGAGGGGGTGGAGGTGAGACCTGGCTTCAAAAGATACAAAGTCGAAATGGATAAATATTTGTGACTACTTAATATAACAACAGGTCAACTAATCTGAAATTTCAACTCAGCCTTTAGGTAGTTACTTACATATTTTAATTTGCTAGATTCATTGTGGAATTGGTTTCCCCCAAATAGGAGAATCTTTCCAGCTGTTTCCCTTTCCCTCAGCCCTTCTTCTGACTGGCTCCTTCTCTATCAGTTCTCAAATTAAATAGGCCTCCTCGGGACCCGCAGGTGGCGTGGTGGTTGAGGGCGCTGGACTCCCACATGGCCAACCATGGTTTGAGTACTGAGCCTGGAGGCTTTCTCTCTCTCTCTGTCCCTCCTTGGTCAAATTAAAATAAATAAAGTTAAATAAAAAATAATTCTTAAAAAAAAATTAAATATGGCCTCCTCAAAAGGACTTTCATGATCAATCAATCCATCTAAAGTAGCTATCATAAACATGCATGCAATGCACGCACACTCCCCCTTTATTCTCTGTAGTCTTATTTCCTCCATAAGACTGCTCTCACCATCTGCAGATACTCTGTCCGCTTATTCTACCTTTCCCATTAGGGTAATAAACTCCATTAAGGCAGGAAACAGGTGTCTGCGCTCTGTCCTATCCTTCCGGCCTATTCTAGTGCCTGCTCACAGCAGGCTTCAATATACAGTTCTCACAGCAGGCTTCAATATACAGTTACTGAATGAACGAATACATGAATGAGAACTTAATCTTCAAAGGAAAACTTAATCTTCTAGAAAGCTTAATCTCGGGAACCAGCAGTCAGCGTAATGGCTATGTCGCTGGACTCCCACGTAGTCGACCGCGGTTCGTGTCCCGGACCCGGTGGCTTAAAACTCACGCCGGGCGCGTGTGCGTGCGTGCCCAAGATCCCGAGAGGAGAATGGAGGAGAAGGGATTGCGGTGTGACCATCCCCCCTGGGGGGTGATTTCTCGCTTTCTGTCTCTATGTCTCTCTCTGTCTGGCGAGCGCACGCGCCCTACAGTGAAAAATCTCTCCAAAAAAAAAAAAAAAAAAAAAAGCTTAATCTCCAAGCTAGAAAGATTTGTCTTGGACTCCATCTTGAGAGGCTATAAGCGCTCGTCTTCCTTTGATTCTACGCAGATAGGTTTAATAAAGAAGGCTTGGAGGTGTTTTTCCGGCAAACATTTTGATGAAAACTTGTGTAACTAACCCTATTGGGGTGGGGGTGAGGAGAACAAAAAATTGGCTCAAAACTAGGCGGAGGGAATGGAAGACGAGGAAGATGTGTGTGACTCGCCAGATTTGGGTTCCTGGTTTGCACCCTCCCACCCCTCCCCAGACAGTAACGGTTCCAGCCCTTTCCAGGCGTCAACTGGGAGAGAAATAACTGTGGCTTAAGCCACCGTCTTTTATTATTCATGAGAAGGAGGGCACTATGGAAACTGAGATTGCTTGCTATTCATGAGGAGGAGGAGCCTCCTTCCCGCTGGGGGTCCTGGGAGGATCTAAAATATTCATGAGGGAGGCGGGCCCACAGTGGGAGGGGAACCGAAGCGCTTGCTATTCATGAGGGGCGGGGCCTCCTTCCCCCTGGGGCTCCTGGGAAGACCTAAAATAGTCCTGAGGGAGGCGGGCCCACGGTGATTGGGGGCGGGGTCGCTTGCTATTCATGAGGGGGCGGGGCCTCCTTCCCGCTGGGGCTCCTGGGAGAGTTCTAAATTGTCCCTGAGGGCCCGGGGCGTCCGGGGAGGCGGGAACGCAGCTCCGGAGCTGAGCGGAGCCGGACCCTCCCACATCCCGGCGACGAATCCTTGAGGAGAGACTTCCTTTATGAAACATTAGGAGATTTGAGGATGACGGGCCAAAACGCCTAACTCTCATTTTCCTGTGATTCTTTAACCGGAAAACTGTCAAAATCTGTGGTAAAAAGAGGGTTTTTTTTTTTTTTTTCCTCCAGTGCTTACTCGAGGAGATTATAATGTCATCGTTTTATGGACTGAGGGGGGGGTAAAAAAATGTGGTTCGAGTCTCAGACTAGCCAATTATTCCTTCAGGTCTCCCTAGTTGACCTCGTGGAGATGTTTTGGGCTGGTACCCGAGCAGGTGGGGTGTTTCTTCAGAGGGTTTGTGTTCGAGCAGAACACGTCGCGGCCAATGGTCCTTTTTCTCTGGGGTGGGGGGACTCATCCCCCGGGCGCTCGAAACCTCTCACTGGGTCAGAAATTAGGGACGGAGCAGGACCTGGACGCGTCCTTCTATGACTCGTTCCATTTGTGATTCTCATTCTCTAGAAGGATGAAGGAAGGAAGCCAGAAATCACTTGGGATCCTGCGGGATTACACCTTTAGGATTTTCAGAAAAGCCTGTTTCCCCCAACACGTCCAGTCCTGAGTAAGGAAAATAAGGAATTTTCAGAGGAGATGAGTTTTAAAAGAATTTGGGCTCAGTTATTTAATCTTCTCAGAGGTTTAAAAATACATGTACTCAGGGGCTGACACCTGGAGTTCCTGGTGTCAGGGAGTCTTTGAAGACCCCGCAAGGCCCCACCCAAGTGCCACTGCACAGGGTTCCTCAGAGAAACAGGACAAATCCTATGCCAGATTTCTACTTTATTATCATGAAAATGCTTTTTAAAGACAACCCTGTGGTTTAAATAAATTAGGATTCCTCCACTTGGTGGGATTATACCCAAGCCTTAAAATATATATACTTGCAGAAATGTATTGACAGGCCTGGAAAGGAGATTCACTGAAAAAAGCAGATTACAAAGTAGTGTGATTATGATTAGGATATATATATACATGTAAAATTATAGATTAATATAAGCCACAATGTGATTTTCTTCTTTTTATTTAACTGGGTTTTTTCGTTGTTTCTTTTTTTAGTTTTTGCTATAGAGTGTGTGTGTCCCTGCCAGGGAGAGGAAAAGTGAGAAATCACCCACTAAGGAAGATGGCCACACTGCTGTTCCTTCTCCTCCAATCTCCCCTTGGGAATTTGGGTACACATACACAGGCATTCCAGGTCCTGGACTTGAACCATGTAGCCAGCCATGTGGGATACAGTACTTTGATGTCCGTACCACCTCCTGGTCCTATTTCAATGTGTTTCATAAACTTTTTGATGTTGCTTATGAAATATTAATAATTATTTTAAAATACCTACTAAATTAAACTTCTCACTGGATGCTAAAACAAAGTGCTTATGGTACAGTTTTAGAGGTTAGATGGGGACTGGCAGGTGGCATGGTGTTTAAAGGCCCTAGACTCCCACATGGCTGACCACAGTTTGAGTCCCAGACCTGGCAGCTTGTTTTCTCCCTTTCCCTTTGCCTGTCTCTCTATGGTCAAATTAAAAAATAATAACAAATGAAATTAAATAAATAATTCTTTTTTAAAAAAGGTTAGATTACGCTTTCCACTAAGCAGTAGATTTCTTTGTTACATTTTCAGATATATAACTAATTTTGAATTGGTATATATTCATATGTAACCTTTTAAAATGCTTAGTAACAGTGTGATTTTAGCAATTTTATACAGGTAGGAGAAGATGTGTTTTGAGCAGATTTATTTGTAACTCTTTGATGAAATGTCCTAGTTACTTCAGAAACAAAGACTCTTAAAGGGAGTCACAATTATGTATTCACGTACCTACAGAAACACAAAAGACATTATTCTCTGAACTGGAACAATTAAGTGACACAAAGTCACTGTGTGTGTAGCATAAGATATTTAGTAAATTCCTTCAAGAAACATTCATCCTGGGCCAGCAGATGGCATGGAGATTAAGGTAGATCCCTTGAGGGGGCCCAGAAGGTGGCTTGGTGGTTAAAGACCTGGTGGCTTGCTTTCTCACTTTCCCTCTCTTTCTCTGCTCTGTCCCTCTCTGGTCAAATTAAAATAAATACATAAATAAATGTTAAATAAGGTGGGTCCCTTGAGACCAGCAAGTGGCTTGATGGCTAAGGTATTAGACACTCCCACTTGTCTGACTGCGGTTCAAGCCCTGGACCTGGTGGCTTGCTTTCTCACTTTTTCTCTCTTTCTCCTTCTGTGTCTCTCTCTGGTCAAATTAAGATAAATGAATGAATAAAATTAAGTAATTGTGGGACTAGCAGTTAGCATAATGGCTATGTCGCTGAACTCCCATGTAGCCGACTGTGGTTCGAGTCCCGGACCCAGTGACTTAAACTCACGCTGGGTGCATGTGCATGAGTGCCCAAGATCCCGAGGAGAAAGAAGAGAAAGGATTACAGCATGGCCATCCCCCTGAGGGGGTAATTTCTTGCTTTCTGTCTCTCTGTCTCTCTCTGTCTTTCTGGCGAGTGCACACGCCCTATAGCAAAAACCTCTCAAAAAAAAAAAGAATATGTTTCATCCAAATTCACCTCTCATTACTATTAAAACTGTAGGATATTTGCCTAAGAGGTAAAGAATTTTTAAATTGTTGGGACTAGCTGTTAGCATAATGGCTATGTCACTGGACTCCCACGTAGTCGACTGCGGTTCGCGTCCCGGACCCCGTGACTTGAAACTCACGCCAGGCGCATGTGTGTGTGTGCCCAAGATCTCGAGAGGAGAATGGAGGATAAGGGATTGCGACGTGACCATCCCCCCTGGGGGGTGATTTCTCACTTTCTGTCTCTCTGTCTCTCTCTGTCTTTCTGGCGAGTGCACACGCCCTATAGCAAAAAAACCTCTCCAAAAAAAAAAAAGAATTTTTAAATTGTTCAAATGATGCTGATATAAAAAATAGGGCTGGGGCCAGCAGGTGATATGGTGGGTAAGGCACTGAATTCTCACATGGTCAACCACAGTTTAAGTCCTAGACCTGGCGGCTTGGAAATCACGCCAGGCCTCTGTGTGTGCATTCCCAAAATCCAAAGAGAAGAATGGAGGAAAGGAATTTTGGCATGGTCATCCCCCATGGGATGTGATTTCTCACTTTCCCTCTCTCTAATGAATGCACATGCCCAATAACAAAAACTTAAAAAAAAAAAAAAAAAAGACACTACTGGTGGGAACTCCATAAGTTGGATATTATGTTAAAATTTTGTAAATATGATGATACGGCTATTGCCTATCAAAATATGGACTTCTTCACTTAAAAAAAAATAGCTCTTCATTGGTTCGATTTCCTTTGTTCTTTGCCTCTTGTACTTTGTTTTCTTCTAACTAGGATAAATTGATGAGCTAAGAAAAAGGATGGCATCTACAATAAATACCAGTTTCACTTTGATTCCCAGCCAGAAATACAGACGTAGTAATCGTCGATCCAACTATTTTTCCAACACATTTGATTCAGATTATCAGCTCTTATCAACGCTTGGAAATTTTAAAGCCTTGCCATTGGAAATATTTCAAATAATTTTAAGATATTTGTCAGGTGAGATTTGGGGACTACAAGTAGACTACATAAGAAACTAGAATATTTTTACTTTTTCCAAGAAGTAGTTTATCATCTTGGGCTCTGCTAAAACTTTATGGTTTTCATGTTAAGTTTGTTTTGTTTTTCTTTTTTTATAGATAAATTATTTTTTTAATTATTTAACTTTATTTATTTTAGTTTGACCATAGAGAGAGTGAGAAAGTGAGAAAGCAAGTTGCCGGGTCCAGTACTCAAACCGCAGTCAGCCACATGGGAGTCTGGCGCCCCTGACCACCACACCATCTGCCGGTCCCTATTAAGTTTATTTTCTAAAGATTGAGGCATGACTATCCCCCCGAGGGATGATTCCTCACTTTATATCTCTGTCTCTCTCTGTCTTTCTGGTGAGCGCAAGTGCCCTGTAGCAAAAACCTCCAAAAAAAAAAAAAAAAAAAGAGTTTCTCTCTATATATAATGACATAGTAACTTGATTGTTACATCCCAACATGTTTCTGAGTCATTGAGAACTGGATTTAAAACATTTTTAAGATTTTTTTCCTCTGAGCTTATTATTATTATTATTATTAATGAGTTAACTTGGGACCAGCAGTTGATGTAATGGCTGTGTCACTGGACTCCCATGTAGTTGACCACAGTTCGAGTCCCGGACCCGGTGGCTTAAACTTACACCGGGTGTGTGTTCATGCATGCCTAAGATCCCTAGAGGAGAATGGAGAAGAAGGGATTGGAGCATGGCCATCTCCCCTGGGGGGGAGTGATTTCTCACTTTCTGTCTCTCTGTCTCTCTGTCTTTCTGGCAAGCACATGTACCCTATAGCAAAAACCTTTCCAAAAACAAAAAAGAGTTACCTGTTAATATTAATGATGTTCTTGCATTTAAGCTGTTCATACACATATGTATATATATCTATATATATATTTATATATATATATATCTATTTCTTTTGGTAGTGAAGGATATCAGCATGCTAAGCATGGTGTCCAAAACAGTCAGCCAGCACATTATCAATTATATCTCAACTTCATCAGGAAGCAAAAGACTTTTACTACAGGATTTTCATAACCTTGAGCTGCCTGGCAGGAGTCAAGACTCTGCTATACTGGAGCACTACAGATCTCTAGGTAATTTATATCATGAGAAATGCAACAAGAAATAAGTTTAATTAAGAGGATTTTATTATACAATCCTGTAAAGCTAGTGGGAAACAATATTTCCTAAAATGTGCCTGTTTCTGTAATGCTTTTATACTTCACTGTGAGAACTTTCCCTTCACAATAGTCCCATACATTTACCTTTAAGAAAACATCTTCAATATAATCAGTCCTTGTGATTTCACATGGATACAATGTCACCTACACTTTTTGTCATGTGGCTTACCATTTTAGGAAATTGATGTACATTCTATGCTTCATTTCTTGTGAATCTAATGAGTTTTATCTCTGTATCTCTCCCTTTCAAACTCAATATCCCTAGAGGAGAATGGAGAAGAAGGGATTGGAGCATGGCCATCTCCCCTGGGGGGGAGTGATTTCTCACTTTCTGTCTCTCTGTCTCTCTGTCTTTCTGGCAAGCACATGTACCCTATAGCAAAAACCTTTCCAAAAACAAAAAAGAGTTACCTGTTAATATTAATGATGTTCTTGCATTTAAGCTGTTCATACACATATGTATATATATCTATATATATATTTATATATATATATATCTATTTCTTTTGGTAGTGAAGGATATCAGCATGCTAAGCATGGTGTCCAAAACAGTCAGCCAGCACATTATCAATTATATCTCAACTTCATCAGGAAGCAAAAGACTTTTACTACAGGATTTTCATAACCTTGAGCTGCCTGGCAGGAGTCAAGACTCTGCTATACTGGAGCACTACAGATCTCTAGGTAATTTATATCATGAGAAATGCAACAAGAAATAAGTTTAATTAAGAGGATTTTATTATACAATCCTGTAAAGCTAGTGGGAAACAATATTTCCTAAAATGTGCCTGTTTCTGTAATGCTTTTATACTTCACTGTGAGAACTTTCCCTTCACAATAGTCCCATACATTTACCTTTAAGAAAACATCTTCAATATAATCAGTCCTTGTGATTTCACATGGATACAATGTCACCTACACTTTTTGTCATGTGGCTTACCATTTTAGGAAATTGATGTACATTCTATGCTTCATTTCTTGTGAATCTAATGAGTTTTATCTCTGTATCTCTCCCTTTCAAACATAATCCTAGTCCTTAAAAATAGAAAAGAAACTTAAACACATTATTGTGGAAGTCATTTATTTTATTAGAAACTATGCTTTTCTTTCCTTTTTTAAAAGCACTCTACACATTTACTGATAAATCATTACATTACAATTAAATTGACCTTATCAAAGGAAATTCTGTATATTTTCTTCTCTGATTTGTAATCATTTATGTCTTTTAATCCATTCATTGATTTTATTCTCTATAGACTGCTGAAATGAAATTCTAATTTTGGCTTGACTAATGACACCAATTTAATTATGAAACTACCTTCATAATTAACCAAAGCATGGCAACGAAATCAAATATCAAGATAATGTTGAGATTTAAATAAATGCATAGTATTAGGTTATTGGGAAAGTCATAACATGTTGTTCTATGCAAAAATGTGTCAAGACATTCCCAACAACGAAATAGTAAGTTAAGTGAATATTGCCTTTTAGTGGCCCCAGGATGAAATAAGACTGGGACCCGCAGATAGTGTAATGGTTACATCGCTGAACTCCCATGTAGTCAACCACAGTTCGAGTTCCAGACTGAATGGCTTGAAACTCACACCAGGTATATGTGAATGTATGCCCAAGATCCTGAGAAGAGAATGAAGTAGAAGGGATTGTGGTGTGGCTATCCCCCCAGGGGCTGATTTCTCTTTCTGTCTCTCTAGCAAGCTCATGCACCCTGTAACAAAAATCTCTCTAAAAAAAAAAAGGCTGGCAGGTGACGTGGTGGTTAAGGGCTCTGGATTCCCAAATGGCCTACTGTGGTTTCAGTCCCAGGCCTGGCAGCTTGGTTTCTCACTGTCCTTCTCTCTCTCTCTCTCACTCTCTTTCTCTCTCTCACACTTTGTCTGTCTCTGGTCAAATTAAAATAATTAATTATTAATTAATTAATTAATTAAATAAAATAATTCAAAAAATAGTTTCATCATATTGTTGATTTTTGTTTTAGTTTGCTATAGGGTGTATGGGGCTCACCAGAAAGAGAGAAAGAGAAAGTGAGAAATCATCCTGGGATGAGGAGTGGCCTTGCAGTAATCCTTCTCCTCCATTCTCCTCTTGGGATTTTGGGTACATATGCTGTGTGATAATTGCTTTTTGTTGCCTCCCATTATGAAAATCTTTTTTCAAATATCATTAGTTGCAGGGGAAGTGATGCTTTGTAATAGAGCTTATCTTTTGGTTTTATTCTATTGATACAATAGCTTTTTTTTCCCCCCTCCCTGACCAAGTCTCAATTGCTTAAACAAACAAAAAGGTGTTAAGACATTATGTGGATAATTCAACTAAGAATACAAATATATAGTAGCTTATTTTTGGAAAGATTTTTGCTCTAGAGTGCGTGCACTCACCAGAAAGACAGAGACAGAGAGACAGAAAGCAAGAAATCACCCCCCATGGGAGATGGCCACACCACAATCCCTTCTCCTCCATTCTCCTCTTGGGATCTTGGGCACGTATGCACACGCGCCTGGTGTGAGTTTAAGCCACTGGGTCCAGGACTCGAACCACAGTCAGCTACATGGGAGTCCAGTGACATAGCCATGACACCAACTGCTGGTCCCTGTACTAGCTTTTTAAAAGTTTATTTTCTTAAGTGACAGAGACAGAACACCCTCAACAGGGTCCCAATACTCCAATCCACTCCCAGCTTTATGTAGCCTTAAATCTGTGTGTGCCCAGCTTACTTAAGGAAGTCTCCATATGCAATCCTGGAACCTTCCCATGTAGGTCAGTTTCAGAGAACAGCACATGTTACCACTGCACCACTTTCTGGCCCCTTAATAGCTGACTTTTTAAAATGGTTTTACTTATGGAGTAATTTCCACCTTCCTTTTCATCTTGATGCAGACACTAGGCTGATACATTAGGTTAATATTTGATATACTTTCTAGTTTCTCATGTTGCTGTTTCTATCTTATCTGTCCTTTTCAGACATTAAAATAACATTTTCAGAATCCTGTGCTGTGGAGATTATAAATTTTAATTTGCTTCTTCATACAAAACAGAGCAGATGGCCAATAAGGAAAGAACATTGTATCTGACTCTATTTTAGTGGGAAAAATTTTTGAAAAGTTAGTCTCTAATGTGTAAGGCAAAGCACCTGTGTTTATAAATAAATAAATAAATAAATCAGCTAGTACTAGGTTTTATGGTAAATTTCAATCCTTAAAAATAGAAGTTGTGGGACCAGCAGCTGATGTCGCTGGACTCCCATGTAGTCGACTGTGGTTCGAGTCTCGGACACAGTGGCTTAAACTCACGCCAGGCGCTTGTGCATGAGTGCCCAAGATCCCAAGAGGAGAATGCAGGAGAAGGGATTATGGTGTGGCCACCTCCCCGGGGGATGATTTCTTGCTTTCTGTCTCTCTGTCTCTGTCTTTCTAGAGCGCACACACCCTAGAACAAAAACCTCTCAAAAAAAATTTTTTTTGAAATAATAATTTTTTAAAAATAGGAGTTGTGGGGCTAGTAGGTGGCATGGTCGTTAAAGGTGCTGTACTCCCACGTGGCTGATCACAGTTTGAGTGCTGGACCTGATGGCTTGCTTCCTCACTTTCCCTTGCTCTCTCTGTCTCTCTCTGATCAAACTTAAAAATAATAATAAGTAAAGTTAAATCAAAAAAAAATTTTTTTTTAAATAGGAGTTGTGAGCCAATAGGTAGTATGGTAGTTAAGGCGCTGGACTCTCACATGGCCGACCATGGTTCTAGCCCTGGACCTCGAGGCTTGTTTTCTCACTCTCCCCTCCCCATCTCTCTCTGGTCAAACTAAATAATAATAATAATTAGGGGCCATTAGGTAGCGTGGTGGTTAAGGGCACTGGACTTCACATGACCGACTGTGGTTTGAGTCCCAGACCCGGCGGCTTGCTTTCTCATTTCCTCTTTTTCTCTTTCTCATATTTTCTCTCTCTGGTCAAATTAAAATAAATAAATAAATAAAGTTAAATAAAATAATTATATAAAAATAATAAAAAATAAAGTTGAACAGATAATTCTTTTAAAAAATAAAACTCATTTTTAAAAGTTTAAAAAAAAATAGGAGTTGTAGGGCCAGCTGGTGGCATGGTGGTTAAGGTAAAGGCAACTGGGTCCTACATGGCTGGCTATACTGTATGAGTCCTGGATTGGCACCTTAAAAGACACACCAGGCACACATGTGTGCATGCCCTACATCCCAAATGGAGGAAGTAATGGAAGAGAAGGAATTGCAGTGTGACCCTTCCCTACAAGGGGTGATTTCTCACTTTCTACTCTCTGTGTCTCTGGTGAGCAAATGTGCCCCTGGCAAATTAAAAAATATAT